>NW_027513022.1:1891109-2206294 GCF_048772815.1 Callospermophilus lateralis
GTCACTCCTGCAAGGAGCCAGGGGCCCGCCATAGGAGAGAGGGGAAGTCACCAAAGATCGGCCAAAGAGATTCCTTCCCAGCGGATTCTAAATTAGCAGGAGCCGCGAGGGAGCCGGCCGGAGCTGGCGGGAACCGCGGCAGCGGCACGGGAACCGGCGGGAGCTGAGGCGGCGCTGACGCAGGAGCCGGCGGGAGCCGCGCGGCGCGGGTCTCCCAGCTACAGCTCCCACCAGTGCTGACAACTGAGGTCTCTTGCACCAGATACGGGGGCGTGGCTACCAGAAGGTAAGCAAATTTGCTGGGGGTTCTCAGCCCCAAGCTCTACAAACTTAGGGCCTGAGGGAGGCAAACAAGGAGAGTGTGCCCAGGCACTAATGAAACAGCTGCTCCACGCATGTGCAAGGTAGGCGGAACCGTGACCACCGACAAAACAGGCCCAGTGGCCCGCCAGATACATCGCCCGGTCGGGGGAGGGGCAGAGCCGCCACCAGCGCCTTTTAGGTAGACAGATCTGCAACCGACAGACAGAACAGGCCTAGTGGTCAGCGGAAGGGCAAAGCCGCTGCTCACGCCTGCAAGGTAGGCGGACCTGTGACCACCGAAAGAACAGGCCCATCGAAAGTACAGGTACAGCGGCCTCCTGGCGTGGAAGGCACATTGCCTCAATTGGAGGAGGGGCAGAGCCACCGCCAAAGCCTGCGAGGGAGACTTTGCAGCTATACAAGAGCAATATAAATATATAGGGGGAAAAATCAATAAAACAACAGTTTCACCAAGCAGAAAGAAACGCGATCAGTATGAAAAGACAAGGAAAGAAAGGACCACAAGCAATGCAGGTCAACTCAACTTTAGAAGAGGTAATATCTGCAGCAGATGGAATGTCAGATAAAGAATTCAGGATATACATGCTTCAGATGATCTGGAGTCTCAAGGAAGATATTAGACAGCAAAATCAGACAATGAAAGACCACTTCGACCACTTCGACAATAAATTACATAAACAAATCCAAGAAGCAAAAGATCAATTATACAGGGAGATAGAGGTTATAAAAAACAAACAAACAGAAATCCTGGAAATGCAGGAAACAATAAACCAACTTAAAAACTCAATTGAGAATACTACCAGTAGAGTAGAACACTTAGAAGATAGAACATCAGACAATGAAGACAAAGTATTTCAACTGGAGAAGAACATAGACAGCTCAGCAAAGCTGTTAAGAAACCATGAGCAGAACATTCAAGAAATATGGGATAACATAAAGAGACCCAACTTAAGGGTCATGGGGATACAGGAAGGTATTGAGGTCCAAACCAAAGGAATGAGCATCTATTCAACGAAATAATACGAGAAAACTTCCCAGACTTGAAGAATGAGACAGAATCCCAAATCCTAGAAGCCTACAGGACGCCGAATGTGCAAAATCATAAGAGATCCACACCTAGACACATTATAATTAAGATGCCCAACATACAGAATAAGGAGAGAATTTTAAAAGCTACAAGAGAAAGAAAGCAGATTACATTTAGGGGTAAACCAATCAGGATAACAGCTGATCTTTCAACACAGACTCTGAAAGCTAGAAGATCCTGGAATAACATATTTCAAACACGGAAAGAAAAGGTGTTCCAACCAAGAATTGTGTATCCCGCGAAATTAAGCTTCAGGATGGAAGATGAAATTAAAACCTTCCATGATAAACAAAAGTTAAAAGAATTTGCAGCTAGAAAACCATCTCTTCAAAACATCCTCGGCAAAATATTACAGGAAGAGGAAATGGAAAATATCAATGAAAACCAACAGCGGGAGGTAGTACAGTAAAGGTGGGGGGAAAAATCAAAGAGGAAAACAAACCATGTTTAGTAACATAAATAAACAAATATGGCTGGAAGAACAACCCATATCTCAATAATAACTCTAAATGTTAATGGCTTAAACTCACCAATTAAGAGTCACAGGCTAGCAGAATGGATCACTAAACAAGACCCAACAATATGCTGCCTTCAGGAGACGCATTTGATAGGAAAAAACATACATATACTGAAGGTGAAAGGTTGGGAAAAATCATATCACTCATATGGACTTCGGAAACAAGCAGGAGTGTCCATACTCATTTCAAATAAAATAGATTTCAAGCCAAAGTTAATCAAAAGGGATGAAGAGGGACACTACATACTTCTCAAGGGAACCATACACCAACAAGACATAACAATCATAAATATATATGCCCCAAACAATGGTGCAGCTATGTTCATCAAACAAACTCTTCTCAAGTTCAAGAGTCTAATAGACCACCATACAATAATCATGGGAGACTTCAACACACCTCTCTCACCACTGGACAGATCTTCCAAACAAAAGTTGAATAAGGAAACTATCTAGCTCAATAACACAATTAATAAGCTAGACTTAATTGACATATATAGAATATACCACCCAACATCAAGCAGTTACACTTTTTTCTCAGCAGCACATGGATCCTTCTCAAAAATAGATCATATATTATGTCACAGGGCAACTATTAGACAATATAAAGGAGTAGAGATAATACCATGCATATTATCTGATCATAATGGAATGAAATTGAAAATCAACGATAAAAGAAGTAAGGAAAAATCATGCATCACTTGGAGAATGAACAATAGGTTACTGAATGATCAATGGGTTATAGAAGACATCAAGGAGGAAATTAAAAAATTCTTAGAGATAAATGAAAACACAGACACAACATATCGGAATCTATGGGACACATTGAAAGCAGTTCTAAGAGGAAAATTTATTGCTTGGAGTTCATTCCTTAAAAAAAGAAAAAACCAACAAATAAATGATCTAATACTTCAACTCAAAATCCTAGAAAAAGAAGAGCAAAACAACAGCAAAAGAAGTAGAAGACAAGAAATAATTAAAATCAGAGCTGAAATTAATGAAATCGAAACGAAAGAAACAATTGAAAAAATTGACAAAACTAAAAGTTGGTTCTTTGAAAAAATAAATAAAATCGACAGACCCTTAGCCACGCTAACAAAGAGAAGAAGAGAGAGAACTCAAATTACCAGCATACGGGATGAAAAAGACAATATCACAACAGACACTTCAGAAATACAGAAGATTATCAGAAATTATTTTGAATCCTTATACTCCAATAAAATAGAAGATAGTGAAGGCATCGATAAATTTCTTAAGTCATATGATTTGCCCAGATTGAGTCAGGAGGATATTGACAACCTAAACAGACCAATATCATTTGAGGAAATAGAAGATACCATCAAAAGACTACCAACTAAGAAAAGCCCAGGACCGGATGGGTATACAGCAGAGTTTTTCAAAACCTTTAAAGAGGAATTAACACCAATACTTTTCAAGCTATTTCAGGAAATAGAAAAAGAGGGAGAACTTCCAAATTCATTCTATGAGGCCAACATCACCCTGATTCCTAAACCAGACAAAGACACTTCAAAGAAAGAAAACTACAGACCAATATCTCTAATGAACCTAGATGCAAAAATCCTCAATAAACTTCTGGCGAACCGGATACAAAAACATATCAAAAAAATTGTGCACCATGATCAGGTAGGATTTATCCCTGGGATGCAAGGTTGGTTCAATATACGGAAATCAATAAATGTTATTCACCACATCAACAGGCTTAAAAATAAGAACCATATGGTCATCTCGATAGATGCGGAAAAAGCATTCGACAAAGTACAGCATCCCTTTATGTTCAAAACTCTAGAAAAACTAGGGATAACAGGAACATACCTCAACATTGTAAAAGCAATCTATGCTAAGCCTCAGGCTAGCATCATTCTGAATGGAGAAAAACTGAAGGCATTCCCTCTAAAATCTGGAACAAGACAGGGATGCCCTCTCTCACCACTTCTGTTCAACATAGTTCTTGAATCACTGGCCAGAGCAATTAGACAGACGAAAGAAATTAAAGGCATAAAAAAAGGAAAAGAAGAACTCAAATTATCACTATTTGCAGATGACATGATTCTATACCTAGCAGACCCAAAAGGGTCTACAAAGAAACTATTAGAGCTAATAAATGAATTCAGCAAAGTGGCAGGCTATAAAATCAACACGCATAAATCAAAGGCATTCCTGTATATCAGCAACAAATCCTCTGAAATGGAAATGAGGACAACCACCCCATTCACAATATCCTCAAAGAAAATAAAATACTTGGGAATCAAGCTAACAAAAGAGGTGAAAAACTTATACAATGAAAACTACAGAACCCTAAAGAGAGAAATAGAAGAAGATCTTAGAAGATGGAAAAATATACCCTGTTCATGGATAGGTAGAAGTAACATCATCAAAATGGCGATATTACCAAAAGTTCTCTATAGGTTTAATGCAATGCCAATCAAAATCCCAACGGCATTTCTTGTAGAAATAGAGAAAGCAATCATGAAATTCATATGGAAAAATAAAAGACCCAGAATAGCAAAAACAATTCTAAGCAGGAAATGTGAATCAGGCGGTATAGCTATACCAGACTTCAAACTATACTACAGAGCAATAGTAACAAAAACAGCATGGTACTGGTACCAAAACAGGCAGGTGGACCAATGGTACAGAATAGAGGACACAGAAACCAATCCACAAAACTACAACTATCTTATATTTGATAAAGGGGCTAAAAGCATGAAATGGAAGAAGGATAGCATCTTCAACAAATGGTGTTGGGAAAACTGGAAATCCATATGCAACAAAATGAAACTGAATCCCTTTCTCTCGCCATGCACAAAAGTTAACTCAAAGTGGATCAAGGAACTTGATATCAAATCAGAGACATGGCGTCTGATAGAAGAAAAAGTTGTCTATGATCTACATACTGTGGGATCGGGCTCCAAATTCCTCAATAGGACACCCATAGCACAACAGTTAATAACTAGAATCAACAAATGGGACTTACTCAAACTAAAAAGTTTTTTCTCAGCAAAAGAAACAATAAGAGAGGTAAATAGGGAGCCTACGTCCTGGGAACAAATCTTTACTCCTCACACTTCAGACAGAGTCCTAATATCCAGAATATACAAAGAACTAAAAAAATTAGACAATGAGATAACGAATAACCCAATCAACAAATGGGCCAAGGACCTGAACAGAAATTTCTCAGAGGAGGACATACAATCAATCAACAAGTATATGAAAAAATGCTCACCATCTCTAGCAGTCAGAGAAATGCAAATCAAAACCACCCTAAGATACCATCTCACTCCAGTAAGATTGGCAGCCATTAGGAAGTCAAACAGCAACAAGTGCTGGCGAGGATGTGGGGAAAAGGGTACTCTTGTACATTGCTGGTGGGACTGCAAATTGGTGCGGCCAATTTGGAAAGTAGTATGAAGATTTCTTGGAAAGCTCGGAATGGAACCACCATTTGATCCAGCTATTCCACTACTCGGTCTATTCCCTAAAGACCTAAAAAGAGCACACTATAGGGACACTGCTACATCCATGTTCATAGCAGCACAATTCACAATAGCAAGACTGTGGAACCAACCTAGATGCCCTTCAATAGACGAATGGATAAAAAATATGTGGCATTTATACACAATGGAGTATTACTCTGCATTAAGAAATGACAAAATCATAGAATTTGGAGGGAAATGGATGGCATTAGAGCAGATTATGCTAAGTGAAGCTAGCCAATCCCTTAAAAACAAATGCCAAATGTCTTCTTTGATATAAGGAGAGTAACTAAGAACAGAGTAGGGAAGAAGAGCATGAGAAGAAGATTAACATTAAACAGGGATGAGAGGTGGGAGGGAAAGGGAGAGAGAAGGGAAATTGCATGTAAATGGAAGGAGACCCTCAGGGGTATACAAAATTACATACAAGAGGAAGTGAGGGGAAAGGAGGGAAAATATAAGGGGGAGAAATGAATTACAGTAGAGGGGGTAGAGAGAGAAGAGGGGAGGGGAGGGGGGAAGGGGGATAGTAGAGGATAGGAAAGGCAGCAGAATACAACAGACTCCAGAATGGCAATATGTAAATCAATGGTTGTGCAATTGAAGTGATTCTGCAATCTGTATATGGGGTAAAAATGGGAGTTCATATCCCACTTGAATCAAAGTGTGAAATATGATATATCCAGAACTATGTAATGTTTTGAACAACCTACAATAAAAATTAATTAAAAAAAAAAAACTCATATGGACCTCACATTGTAGACCTAAATGGGCATAACATCATATGATCTTTTGGCCACTCTTTGGGAAGCCTTACCTGTGAGTGTTCTCCAGAGATTTCATTGAAATGAGCTTCCTAACCATTTAATGGTTCCTGAAAGAATTGAAACTCACAGTGCCTCCAACTTCATCCTTGAAAAATGGCTAGATAAATACCATGAAATTTTTGAATTTCCCATCACCAGGTGGCAGTGGAAAACCTTTTGATGTCCTGTTGCTGATCATGAATATACCAGACAGTGCCTTGATTGACTGGGTGTTATGTAAATGGTGTAGAACAGAGATGCCAGTAAGTTGGACTGTGTTGAGTAGTAGGTTAGAGCAGTGGTGGGCAGGTATGTGATAAAACATCTGTGGTGGGGCCATGTGTATCTTCCATTGGCTTCAAATGCCTTGTGACTGACATGGTGCAGCCAGCAGAACCTTCCATGTAAAGGCAAGTTGTTATTTGGAGAGGTTTCAGGACATTGTTCAGAATCAGGGTGCTATGGTCAAGGGGGCAAGATATGTAGGATAGGATCCTAGTTCTTGGATCCTCCTGCAAAACCTGACCCACCATACATGACAGAACTTCCTCTTGCACTGTGACCCAGTTGAACTCTTTGTATTTCGTGAAGCAAATACCAAACACCCAGTGCATCAGGAAGAAACACCACGAAAATGGAGGATGACCATATGGCTTCACAGTGCACACTGCCACACATTTATCCCCCAGTGGCCACAGTTTACATAAAAAGAGAATTCAGCACTGCTGCCTCATGTACATTGGGAAATAAGAAACCATGTCCTCCAGGTCTCATAGATCGAGACCAAGCTTTTATGGTCTCCCTAGAAAGGAAGCTAAAGCTCCTGACAACAACATATTTTTCAAGTGCCCAAACTCACAGGCAGTTTCTCTAGAAATCTCTAGGCCAGCAGACCTCCATGTTTGTGGAGTTTTTACCCTGTCCCATACTTTTGGAAACTACTCTACCACTTCAAAGGTTGTGAGCTCCTGAGTATATTCCATTTAACATATTTATTCACAGATTTTCTAAATCTTCTCCTCTAATTGTGTCTTACTTGGGGTGAAGGAATTGTCAAGGCATTGTTCTGGATGAGAGTGGGAATAATTTTGTGTAGCACATATTTACATACACATTGGATTCATTGTTCAATTTTCCATTCGAAATGCTGAATCTTTGACACTAACCCATACCCTACTACACTCTGACTACTAATTCTAATATGATGGAGAAAAGTAACCCAAACAGAATAGAAATACTAGCACTTCAGAGGAGGCATGGTGGATAGTTGGTTTGCCTTTTGCATGATATAGGGTAGGAGTTATAAATCTTGTCAATTTTTTGTTGAAATAGTTCTGCATGTGTTTTTAAAGTTAACACATATGTGAATTCCTGTCTCCATTTTTCTGTAGCCTATTCAGCACATGTATTTTTATATGCACATATAGAATCCTACCTGGTATCACACGTATATTCTTGACAGGTGGCTAACTTGGCAGATACAAAGTGTGAGAAGAGATCACTCCTCATTAATGCTTTTGGAACTGAAAATTCAGACTACGAGTGAGCTTCTTAGTTGAAAAACATTATACATAAATCCATGTTCAGTAAAATTAATATTTTGGATCTGTGGATGATATATATTTCACAATGAATTTTAATTGGCATATATATTGCTACTATTTAATGTCTCTGTGTGTGTTTTGTGTGTGTGTGTGTATATATATATATATATATATATATATATATATATATACTCTCTAGATTTTTCAAAATATAAAATATATGTGTCCTATTATACACTCCCTAAATTCATTCTTGTTCATGTATGTGGTTTTATATTAAACTTTTCATAAGATTATTTTAAAAATATTCATCCACCTGAAATACATATTTGTTTTCTAGTACTAAAAAGTTACTTCAGTGAATGGTGCAAACAAATCCTTATATTTTTACAGTAGCTGACCCACTTTAACATCAATGCAAGTAGATTCCTATGGAACATGATGTGTATTTTGACGTTCATTTTTATTAAACACTGGTACATTACTATTTCTGCAGTTTTTATACATTATAGAATATACATTTCATCCACAAGTTCACAAATTTAAAGAAATTTGTAACATATTCAATCACTTCCTGCTTCAGAACATATGTATTCCTCCTTGTTTTTGAGTGGTCATTTCATGAGATTTCTTTCCAAACACATTATTTTCGATTTCCATAATCAAATTTGAAGCAAAATTCACACACTCTTGGTGATAAACCACAACCGTAATATTACCATTAGATGTATTACTGGTTGGAATGAATGTATGTATATCAATATATGATTCCTGTGTATTTTCAGATATCAATTCAATCCATTATTTAAAGTTGGAACAAGTTATATTATTTATTCGCAGTATGGTCTATTCATGCATTATCTCTATATTCATACATACATGGTACACCTATATGTACCCCCAATACTAATTTATACCCCTTCAAAATATTGCTCCAAGAAATGGTGCAAGAAATACTCATGTCACCTGATCTACATATACATTTTATCACAGTAATATTCTGGCCACAAAATGCAAAGTCACACTTACGATTGTACCAAAGCCTAAATGGAATGTGAGTATGGATTATGAAAATAACCCATGTCCAGGTTGCCTAATGCTCTCAAATGTCAATCCTATTGGTGACTACATATTTGTTACTTGCTAAGATTATATATCCAATCTCAAGCCTGTTGAAAATGTCTTTTGCTATCTCTCACTTTATACTTTGCCTGATTTCCTAATGTCTCTATTGATATCTGCTTTCCTACATATTTTCCCCAGTTCATCACTGTGACTGACTCTTCACATATGCTGACATTTACATTTTCTGTATACCTGAAAACCTATTGCTAAAGAACTATTTGTCCAAATGCTATACTCACACTTTTTTATAATCCTACCAACTATCTTCCTGATCCTACCGACTCTCCCGCTTTGAATGGTTTACATTCAACATTCAATCATCCAAGGTATCAGATCTTATGCCATTGTGTATAGATTTATCTGAGACATCTGTGCAGAACATAATTAAAAGCTAAGTATCCCAATCAAGGACCCAATTCCCTTCTGGGCTTCAAATGTTACCGAGATTTCTGTTTTCATTCATATATTTCACCTATATAATCTTATAAATATTGCAGGTTCCCAATACCATTATTCATCCAGCAGAATGATCCTAACCCAAATCAAACATGTTATTAACTGTAACCATACACTGTTCCCTCAATCTAACTTTACAGAA
Organism: Callospermophilus lateralis; assembly: GCF_048772815.1. Taxonomy (NCBI): domain Eukaryota; kingdom Metazoa; phylum Chordata; class Mammalia; order Rodentia; family Sciuridae; genus Callospermophilus; species Callospermophilus lateralis. The sequence continues at coordinate 1,900,602 of NW_027513022.1, forward strand.
GAGCAGGGACAGAGTTGGTCTTACAATACAGGAATGTAGGAGATCTTCAACTTCCGGAGAACTTCAAAGGTCCATGCAGAAATGATCCCTAAAGAAGATGTAGGCAGCTATGATGGACCTGAGAGTGTGAAAGTCATCTTTCATGACAAAAAAAAAAAACAGGTCAGGATGAAGGGGTGTGTCTGAAGCAGTCTCTCTCTTCTTAATGTAGAGAAGATGGACCAAACCAGGCTTGTGTGGAGAGCTGTTCCCGGGTGCCTATGGTTGATATTCCATTCTAACTTGTGAAAGTGTCATAGGAAGTAGGGGCAGGATCCATCTCATGGACCCTTGGAAGCAACTGTTAGGACAAAGTGGTTGCCAAGGCAGTGACCTCATTCAGTTCTAGACGAAGTCACCCATGTCACTTTCTTGTTGATGGAACACTCTGAACTTGGAATCCAGGAAGCGAGGCACCCTGAGGCAGTCCCAGTCTAAGTCCCAGTGGTCTCAAATTTTTGGATTTAAGAAGGATAGAGTAAGTCTTTCTTGGCAACTACTAAATTGAAGATGGACAACTGCCAGGAAAGCTCTGAAGAGGGGCTTTACCTGAGAAAACAGGCAGTGGCTCACCGCTGGCTCCTGATAACTTCACAGTTTTGGCCAAGAAGACCAGATCTGACATAGGACAGCCCATTTCGGGGAAACATAGTATGGCCTACCAGTCAGAGGATGCTCCGGATAGTCACAGACCTATTTGGGGAAAGAAGGTGCCTTTGTGTGTGTGTGTGTGTGTGTTTGTGTGTTTGTGATTTTGTCTCAAGTTTTGAGAATATGTAGGAAAGTCGGTTTGTTTGGTTTGGAGTGGACTGTTTCTAGTAAGTCCTTTGAGAAGGTGAGTGTTTCTATGTCTGGGTATCCCACTGTATTTGTGGTTGTAGACAATAGAAAAGAGAATGCATCAATAGATGTGTCCTGTCTAGTAGAATTCTTCACAGAATTCATCCTGTCCAATTTATGAATGGACTGCAGGTTACCTTATGGATGGGCAACACCTATTACCTTCCTACATTCCTGATATCTTCCTGAATCTGGTCACTCTCCCATAGGCTCATGGTTTTGTGTTCAAGATATGTATCTCCTCCACAATCTGGGACATGGCCATGTACTGGATAGCTGAAGAGAATGGTGAATATCTCAGAAAACTCAGATATCAGTGTGACCAGGAAAGTCTCAGTGGAGAAAATCTGCTTTGGTATTTTGCTTACCTATTGTTCTGTTGCCCTGAATGAAAGGAAGGACTTTGCCTAAGGCCACACATTTCCAAAGCCTGAAAAAAACAGTTTTCAAATGGAAATAAATGGGCATCACCTGTGGCTCCTGGCTTAATTGCTTTGCAAAGGGATATGTCTGAATCAGCCTCTTAGTGCAGTGTGAGATTATCGCTTAGATTCTCAGCACCTGATGGATCTAAAGAAAGATCCCATGTGTGCATCCAAATCCAAAATGGCCAAAAGAGAAGTCATTGTGATGAAGTCTCTTGCCTTCCTCTGTAAGGTTCCTGATCTCCATCAAGTGATAACAGGGATCTTTGGGTCAACTGAGTTCTTCAAGCCCTGCAGAGGCTAGCCCATAGGTGATTGGGTTTTCTCATGACTGCAAATCACATAAAGAAACTATACCCGACAGTCTGTATGCCTCAAATTGGAAAAGCAGAACAGTATTAATGGCAGACCTCTTTGATCAGTCCTGGTTCACAGGAACGTTGTCCAGGAAACACTGACTTTAGACAAATGAAGGGCAAGGGAGCTTATTTTGACTTTGTCTTGGGCTGTGTGCCTCATAAAAACTTCCAGCCAAGGTTATGATGAGTGTCTATATGGAAGAAAATGAGGGCCATGTGGGAGTGTTTTGGTTTTAATTCTGGTCATTGGTGTGGCGGTTGGAAGAGATGACTGGGTCAACTGGGCTTGAACTCTGGTGTGTTTCCACTTAGAGACTGAGATCTGAAACTGATCTCAGAGAAGAATTGACATTAATTGTGTTGGGATTTTAGGAGGCCACGCATGAGAGTCGCCCTTGGAACCTGAGATCTAGGACCAGGGTGGCTTTCCACAAAGAACTGGGAATCTCAGCCTGGATATCACATGATTTTATTCTGAAACTTGGCAGCCATAGTTGAGAGTCAAAAGACATAGGACCTCACATTGTAGATCTCAATGGTCCTGGCTTCAAGTGACCTTTTGTCCACTCTTTGGAAAGCCTTGCCTGTGAGAGTTCTCTAGAATTTTCTTTGAAATGAACTTTCTCAACATTTAATGGTTCCTGAATAATTGTGCATCCAACGTCATCCTTGAAAAATGGCTAGATAAATACTACGAAATTTTTGAATTTTCCATGACCAGGTGGAACTGCAGAAACTTTCGATGTCCTGTTGCTTACCATGAGTGTACCAGACAGTGCCTTGATTGACAGGGTTTCATGAAAATTGTTTAGAACAGAGATGCCAGTATTTTGGAGCCTGCTGAGTAGTGGGCCTAGAGCAGTGGTGGACAGGTGTGTGATAAAACATCATGGTGGGGCCATTTGGATCTGCCATTGGCTTCCAAATGGCTTGTAACTGACAGAGTGCAGACATCAGACCCTTATATGTAAAGGCATCTTGTTATATGACGTAGTTTCAGGGCAATGTTCAGAATCAGGTTGCTATGGACAAGGGGGCAATCTTTGAGAGATAGAAGCCTGGTTGGTGAATTTTCTTGCAGACCCTGAACCACCACACGTGACAGAAATACCTCAAGCACTGTTTCCCAGTTGAACTCCTTGTATTTTGTGAAGCATGAACCAAACTCCAAGTGCAGCAGCAAGAAACACCACGAAAAGTGGAGGATGACCAAATTGTTTCACAGTCCACACAGGGAGACACAGTTTACCTACAAAGAGAGAATTGAGCACTGCTGCCTCGTGTTCATTGGAAAATAGGAAACGATGTCCTCCAGGTCACATAGATGAAGACCCAGCTTTGAGGGTCTCACTACAAAGGAAGCTTAACTCCTGACAACAACCTATATTTCAGTGCCCAACTTCACTGGCAGTTTCTCAAAAAGTTTTAGGCAAGCAGAGCTTCATGTTTGTGGAGTGTGTACCCTGTCCTTACTTTTGGAAACTCCTATACCACTTCCAAGTTTGTGCACTCCTGAGCATTTTCGATTCCAGAAATGTAATCACAGATTTTGTAACTCTTCTACTCTAATTGTGTCTTCCTTGGGGCGAAGGTAATGACAAGGCATTGTTCTGGATGAGAGTTGGAAGATTAATTTTCCTTTTTTCCATTTGAAATTCTGAATCCCTGACACTAACCCATATTCTACTAGACTCTGACTACTAATCCTAATATGATGGAAGAAAGTAACCCAAACAGTACATAAATACTTGCAGTTCAGAGTTGGACTTGCCTTTTGCATGATAAAGGGTAGGTGTTATAAATCTATTCAATATTTGATTGAAATAGTTCTCAATGTGTTTTTAAAGTTAACAAATATGTGAATTACGGTCTCCCATTCTCTGGAGCCTATTCAGCACATGTATTTTTATATGCACAAATAGAATCCTACAAGGTGTCACACGTACATCCTTGTAAGATATATGACTTAGCAGATACAAACTGTGAGAAGTGATCACTCCTCCTAAACGCTGTTGGAACTGAAAATTCAACCTATGGGTGAGCTTCCCAGTGGAACAACATTATACATAAACCCATGTTCACTAAAATGAATGTTTTTGCATCTTTATGATATATATTTCATGATGAATTTTGATTGGCATATATATTGCTACTTTTTAATGTCTGTGTTTGTGTGTGTGTGTGTGTGTATATATATATATATATATATATATATATATATATATATATATACTCTCCATATTTTTAAAAATATGAAATATATGTGTCTTATATACACTCCCTAAATTCATTCATGTTCATGTATGTGGATTAATAATCAACTTTTCACAAGATTATTCTTAGAAATATTCATCCACCCGAAATACATATTTGTTTCCTAGTACTGAAAACTAACTTCAGTAAAAGGTGCATACAAATCCTAATATGTGTACATTAACTGACCCAGTTTAACATCAATGCATGTAGGTTCCTATGGGACATGATGTGTATTTTGATGTTAATTTTTATTCCACACTGGTACATTACTATTTCTTCAGTTTATGCACATCATAGTATATATATTTTATTCACTAGTTAGCAAATTTATAGGCATTTGTTTTACTTTCAATTACTTCCTGCTCCAGAACACATGTATTCCTCTATGTCTCTTGACTGGTCTATTCATGAGACTTTTTTCCAAATATATTATTTTCTATTTCCATAATCAATTTTGAACCAAAACTCACACACCCTTCATGATAAACCGTAACCCTAAGATGATCGTTAGATATATAACTGGTTGGAATGAATGATTGCATATCAATATAAAATTTCTTATAAATTTTCAGATATTTATTCAATTCATTATTTAAAGTGGATCCAGTTATATTATTTATTCACAGTATGGTCTATTTATGCATTATGTCTATATTCATAGAAACAGGGTACACCTATTTGTACCCCCATACTAATTTGTAAGTCTTCAAAATATTGCTCCCAGAATTGGTGGAAGAAATACTATTGTCACCTGATCTACATACACATTTTATTACAGACATATTCTGGACACAAAAAGCATAGGTCACACTTACAATTGTACCAAAGCGTAAATGGAAAGTGAGCATGGATTACTAAAAACATCCATGTCCAAGTTGCCTAATGCTCTCAAATATCAATTCTATTTTTGACTACATATTTGTTTCTTCCTAAGATTATATATTCAACTTCAAACCTGTTGAAAATGTCTAACCCTATCACACAATTTATACTTTGCTTGATTTCCTAATGTCTCTATTGATATCTGATTTCCTATATTTTTCCCCAGTTCATCATTGTGACTGACTCTTCACATGTGCTTACATTTACATACACTCTCTACACTAAATTCTATTGCTAAAGAACTTTTGGTCCAAATCCTATACTCACTCTTTTTTCTAAACCTACCAACTACCTTCCTAATCCTGCCGACTATCGGTTTTTGACTGGATGTTCTCTTCAACATTCAATATCCAAGGTACAAGGTCCGATGCCAGTGTATATTGATTTATCTGAGACATCTGTGCTGCACATTACTGAAAGCTAAGTATCCCACTCAAGTCCCCAATGCCCTTCTGGGCTTCAAATCTTACCTAGATTTCTGCTTTCATACTTATGTTTCACATATATACTCTTGTAAACATCGCATTTTGCCAATACCATTATTCATCCCGCAGAATTATTTGTAACCCAAATTGAACAAGTTATTAACCCTAACCATACACTGTTCCCTCAGTATAACTTACTTAAGAGCAGGGACAGTGTGGGTCTTACAATATAGGAATGTAGATGATCTTCCACCTGCTGAGAACATCAAAGATCCATGGAGAAATGATCCTTGCAGAAGATATAGGCAGCTATGTAGGACCTGAGAGAGCAATAGTCATCTTCCATGGCAAACAACCTGGCCAGGATTAATTGATGGTCTGAATCAGCCTCTCTCTTCTTAATAAAGAGAAGATGGACTGAACCAGGCCTCTGTGGAGAGCTGTTCCCTGGTGCCTATGGTTGATATACCATTCTAACTTCTGAATGTGTCACAGGATGTTGGGGCAGCCTCCATCTCATGGGAACCCTGGAAGCAACTGTTAGCACAAAGTGATTACCAAGGCAGTGAGCATATTCTGTTCCTGAAAGAAGTGACCTCACTTCACTTCCTTGGTGATGGAATTCTCTGAACCTGGGATCCAGGAAGGAAGGCACGCAGAGCCAGTCCCACTCCCAGTTCCAGTGGGCTAACTTGTTTGCTTTTCCCAAAGACATAGTCAGTCTTTCTTGGTACCCACTGATGTGAGGATGGCCAAATGCCAGCAGAGCTCTGAAGAGGGGCCTTTCCTGAGTAAGCAGGTAGTGGCTCACCGTTGGCTCCTGACAACTTCACAGAGTTGGCCAAGGAGACCAGATCTGAAACAGGACAGGCCATTTTGGGGTGAACATAATATGGCCCACCAGTCAGAAGACACTCCGGATAGTCACAGACCTATTTGGGGGAAGGAAGTGCCTTTGCCGTTGTAGGTGTGAGTTTGTGGTTTTTTCTCATGTTCTGAGAATAGGTAGGAAAGGTGGTTTGTTTGGTTTGGAGTGGACTGTTTCTAGTAAGTCGTTTGACATGGTGAGTGTTTCTAAGTCTGTGTATCCCACTGTATCCGTGGTTGTAGACATTAGAAAAGAGAATGCATCAATGGATGTGTTGTTTCTAGTTGAAAGCTTCCCTGCATTCATACTGCCCAATTAATGAATGGACTGCAGCTTGCCTTATGGATGGGCAACATCTATTATCTTCTAAAGTTCCTGTTTTCTTCGTGAATTCTGGCCACTCTCCAGAATAGACTCATGGTTTTGTTTCCCAAATATGTAACACCACAAGGTTCTGTGACATGGCCATGTACTGGATAGCTGAAGGGAATGGGAGCATCTAAGAAAACTCAGATTTCAGTGTGACCAGTAAAGTCTCAGTGGAGAAACCCTTCTTTGGACCATTTGCTTACTTCTATTTCTATTACCCTGAATGTCAGGAAGGTCTTTGCCTCAGGCCACCCCTTTGTGTAGCCTGAAGAAAACTGTTTTCATATGGAAATGTATGGACATCACCAGTGGCTCTTTGCTTAATTGATTTGGATTGGGATGTGTCTGAATCAGCCTCTTGTCCTTGTATGAGGTTGTGGCTTAGATTCTCAGCACCTGATGGATCTAAAGAAAGATCCCATGTGTTTCCAAAACTAAAATGGCCAAAAGAGCAGTCATTGTGGGTGAATATTTTTGCCCTCTTGTTTTAGGTTCCTGACCTCCATCAAGTGAGAATAGGGATCCTTTGGGTCAAATGAGTTCTTGAAATCCCTGCAGAGGCTAGCCCATATTTGCTTGGGTTTTCTCATGACTCCATATCACATAAAGAATCTATACCCTACAGCCAGTAGGCCTCAAATTGTAGAAGTGGAACACTTTAACAGCAGGAATATTTGATCATTCCTGGTTCACAGGAAGAGTGTCCAGGCCATCATGATTTTAGGCAAATGAGGGGCAAGTGAGCTTATTTGGACACTACCTTGGGCTCATAGAAACATCCAGCTAGAGGTTATGATGAGTGTCTACATGGAAGAAGATGATGGCCCTGTGGTAGTGTTTTGATTTTAATTGTGGTCATTTTTTGGCGGATGGAAGGGATGACTGGGTCCACCTGGGCTTGAACTCTGGTGTGATTCCCCTTAGAGACTGAGTTCTGAAACTGACCTCAGAGAAGTATTGCCATGAATTGTGTTGGGATTTTAGGAGGCCACGCATGAGACTCACTCTTGGAAACTGAGATCTAGGCCCAGGGTGGTTTCCACAGAGGCCTGAGAATCTCAGCCAGGATATCACATGATTTTATTCTGAAAGACTTAGCAGCCATATTTGAGAGTCAAATCACACATGGACCTCACATTGTAGATCTCAATTGGCCTGGCTTTAGGAGACCTTTTGGCAACTGTTTGAGAAGCATTGACTGTGAGAGTTCTCCAGAGCTTTCATTGAAATGAACTTTCTCAACTCTTAATGGTTCCTGAATGAATTGAAACCCACAGTGCCTCTAACTTCACCCTTGAAAAATTGCTAGATAAATACCATGAAATTTTTGAAATTCCCATGACCAGGTGGCACTGCAGAAACTTTTGATGTCCTGTTGCTGATCATGTGTATACCAGACAGTGCCTTGTTTTTGACTGGGTTTCATGAAAATCCTGTAGAACAAGAGAAGCCAGTAATTTGGAGCCTGCTGAGTAGGGGGCCTAGAGCAGTGTTGGGCAGGTGTGTGATAAAACATCATGGTGGGGCCATGTGAATCTGCCATTTGCTTCCAAATGGCTTGGGACTGATATAGTGCAGACATCAGACCCTTATATGTAATTCATCTTGTTAAATGGAGAGTTTTCAGGGCAATATTCAGAATCAGGTTGCTATGGTTATTGGGGCAAGCTATGTGGGATAGAAGCCTGGTTGGTGCGTTCTCCTGCAGACCCTGACCCACCACACGTGACAGAACTCCCTCCAGCACTGTATCCCAGATGAACTTTTTATGTTTTGTGAAGCAAATACCAAATTCCCAGTGCAGAAGCAAGAAATACCACGAAAAGTGGAGGATGACCAAATGTCTTCACAGTCCCCACCGGGAGACACTTAGCTTCCAATGGACACAGTTTAGCTACAAAGAGAGAATTGAGCACTGCTGCCTCATGTTCATTGGAATATAAGAAACCATTTCTTTTGGTCACATAGATGCAGACCCAGCTTTGATGGTCTCACTACAAAGGAAGCTAAAGCTCCTGACAACAACATATATTTCAAGTGCCCAACCTCAGAAGCCGTTTCCCAAGAATTCTTAGGCCAGCAGAGCTCCTTGTTTGTGGAGTGTTTACCCTGTCCTTTACTTTTGGAAACTCCTCTACCACCTCCAAGATTGTGAACTCCCGAGCATATTCCATTCCATATTTGTATTCATAGATTTTCACACTTTTCTACTCTAATTGTGTTTTACTTGGGGCGTAGGTAATGTCAAGGCATTGTTCTCGATGTGAGTGGGAAGATTTTTGTGTAGCACATATTTACATACACATTGGATTCATTTTTCAATTTCCATTTGAAATACTGAATCCCTGACACTATAACCCATACCCTACTAGTCTCTGACTTATAATCCTAATATGATGGTGAAAAATAAGCCAAAAAGAGAAGAAACACAAGCAGTTCAGAGGACGCATGGTGTATAGTTGGAATTGCCTTTTGCATTATATAATGTAGGAGTTATAAGTCTAGTCAATTTTTTGTTGAAATAGTTCTACATGTGTTTTTAAAATTAGCAAATATGTGAATCCCTATCTCCCTTTCTCTGTAGCCTATTCAGCACATGTATGTTTATATGCACATATAGAATTCTACCTGATATCACTCGTATACACTTGTGAGGTGGCTGAATTGGTAGATGCAAATTGAGAGAAGAGATCACTACTCCTAAACGCTGTTGGAACTGAAAATTCAACCTATGGGTGAGCTTCCTAGTTGAAAAACATTATACATGAATCCATGTTCAGTAAAATGAATATTTTTCGATCTGTGGATTATATACATTTCATGATGAATTTCTATTGGCATATATATTGCTACTTTTTTTTTCTTTTATTGGTTGCTCAAAACATTACAAAGCTCTTGACATATCATATTTCATACATTAGATTCAAGTGGGTTATGAACTCCCATTTTTACTCCAAATACAGATTGCAGAATCACATTAGTTACACATCCATATTTTTACATAATGCCCTATTAGTTACTGTTGTATACTGCTACCTTTCCTATACTCTACTATCCCCACTCCCCTATCTTCCCATCTTCTCTCTCTACCATACCTACTCTAAATCATTTCTCTCCTTGTTTATTTTCCCACAACCTCTTATATGTAATTTTGTGTAAGAATAAGTGTCTCTCTCCATTACCATGCAATTTCCCTCTTCTCTCCCTTTCCCTCCCACCTCATGTTTCTGCTTAATGTTAATCTTTTCTTCATGCTCTTCCTCCCTGCTCTGTTCTTAGGTGCTCTCATTATATCAAACAAGACATTTGGCATTTGATTTTTAGGGATTGGCTAGCTTCACTAACCATAATCTGCTCAGTGCCATGCATTTCCCTGCAAATTCCAAGATTTGGTTATTTTTTAGTGCTGCGTAATTCTCCATAGTATATAAAAGTCACATTTTTTTATCCATTCATCTATTGAAGGGCATCTGGGTTGGTTCCACAGTGTAGCAATTGTGAATTGTGCTGCTATGAAAATCGATGTGGCAGTATCCCTGTAGTACGCTCATTTAAGGTCTTCAGGGAATAGTCCGAGAAGGGCAATAGCTGGATCAAATGGTGCTTCCATTCCCAGATTTCCCAGGAATCTCGATACTGCTTTCCAAATTGGCCGCACCAGTTTTCAGTCCCACCAGCAATGTACAAGAGTACCCTTTTCCCCACATCCTCGCCAGCACTTGTTGTTGTTTGACTTCATTATGGCTGCCAATCTCACTGGATTGAGATGGTATTTTAGGGTGGTTTTTATTTGCATTTCTCTTACTGCTAGAAATGGAGAGCATTTTTTCATGTACTTGTTAATTGATTCTATGTCATCCTCTGAGAAGTTTCTGTTCAGGTCCTTGGCCCATTGGGTTATTGGTTATCTTATTGTCTAATTTTCTGAGTTCTTTGTATACTTTGTATACTCTGGATATTAGGGCTCCATGTGAAGGGTGAGGACTAAAAATTTGTTCCCATGATGTAGGCTCCATATTTACCTCTCTTATTGTTTCTCTCTTTAAGAAAAAAAAATCAGTTTAAGTAAGTCCCATTTGTTGATTCTTATTATTAACTCTTATTCTATGGGTGTCCTATTAAGGAATTTGGAGCCTGACCACACAATATGTAGATAGGAGCCAACTTTTTATTCTATCAGACGCAGAGACTCTGATTTGAATCTAGCTCCTTGATCCACATTGAGTTAACTTTTGTGCATGGTGAGAGGAGGGGATTCAGTTTCATTTTGTTGCATATGGATTTCCAGTTTACCCAACTACATTTGATGAAGATGCTATCCTTCCTCCATTGCAGGCCATTAGCTCCTTTATCAAATGTAAGACAGTTGTAGATTTTTGGATTAGTCTCTGTGTCCTCCATTCTGTACCATTGGTCCACCCGCCTGTTTTGGTACCAGTACCATGCTGTTTTTGTTATGAATGCTCTGTAATATAGTTTGAAATCTGGTATCACTATACTGCCTGATTCACACTTCCTGCTTAAAATTGCTTTTGCTATTCTGGGTCTTTTATTTTTCCATTTGAATTTCATGATTTCTTTATCTATTTCTACAAAAAAAATCCTTTGGGATTTTGATTGGCATTGTATTAAACCTATAGAGAACTTTTGGTAATATAGCAATTTTGATGATGTTAGTTCTGCCTATCCATGAACAGGGTATATTTTTCCATCTTCTAAGATCTTATTCTATTTCTCTTTTTAGGGTTCTGTAGTTTGCATTATATAAATCTTTCACCTCTTTTGTTAGGTTGATTCCCAAGTATTTAATTATTTTGAGGAAATTGGGAATGCAGTGTTTTGACTCATTTTTGTTTCAGAAGTTTTGTCGCTGATATACAGAAATGCCTTTGATTTATGCATGTTGATTTTATATCCTGCCACATTGCTGCATTCATTTATTAGTTCTAGTAGTATTTCTGTAGACCCTTTTGGGTCTTCTATGTATAGAATCATGTCATCTACAAATAGTGATAATTTAAGTTCTTCTTTTCCTATTTTTATGCCTTTAATGTCTTTCATCTCTCTAATTGCTCTGGCCAGTTTTTCGAGAACTATATTGAATAGAAGTGGTGATAGAGGATATCTCTGCCTTGTTCCAGATTTTAAAGTGAATGCCTTCAATTTTTCTCCATTCAGAATGATGCTAGCCTGAGGCTTAACATAGTTATCTTTTTCAATGTCGAGGTAAGTTCCTGTTATTCCTAGTTTTTAAAATGTTTTGAACATAAAGGAATGCTCTACTTTGTTGAATGGTTTTTCTGCGTCTATCAAGATGTTCATATGGTTCTTATCTTTAAGTCTATTGATGTTGTGAATAACATTTATTGATTTCCATATATTGAAGCCTCCTTGCATCCCAGGGATGAATTCAAGTTGATCATGGTGCACAATTTTTTTGATGTGCCTTTGTATCCAATTCGCCAGAATTTTAATGAGGATTTTTGCATCTAGGTTCATCAGAGATATTGGTCTGTAGTTTTCTTTCTTTGAGGTGTCTTTGTCTGGTTTCAGAATCTGGGTGATGTTGGCCTCATAGAATGAATTTGGCAGAGCTTCCAGTTTTTCTATTTCCTGAATAACTTGAAAAGTATTGGTATTAATTCTTCTTTAAAGGTTTTGTAAAACTCTGCTGTATACCCATCCGTTCCTGGGCTTTTCTTGGTTGGTAGTCTTTTGATTGCTTCTTCTACTTCATCCATTGATATTGGTCAGTTTAAATTGTGTGTTTCCTCCTGACTCAGTCTGGTCAAATCATATGACTTAAGAAATTTATCGATGTCTTCACTATTTTCTATTTTATTGGAATACAGTTTTTCAAAATAATTTCTAATTTTCTTCTGTATTTATGTAGCATCTGTTGTGATATTGCCTTTTTCATCCCGTATGTTAGTAATTTGAGTTCTCTCTCTTCTTCTCTTCGTTAGCATGGCTAAGGGTCTGTCGATCATATTTATCTTTTTGAAGAAGCACATTTTAGTTTTGTTAATTTTTTCAATAGTTTCTTTTGTTTCAATTTCGCTATGATTTTAATTATTTCTTTCCTTCTGCTACATTTTCTGTTGTTTTGCTCTTCTTCTTCTAGGGCTTTGAGATGAAGTGTGAGCTCATTTGTTTGTTTGTTTTTTTTTTCTATTTTGAGGAATGACCTCCAGGCGATGAATTTACCTCTTAAAACTTCTTTTCATTGTGTCCCATAGAATGTGATATGTTGTGTCTGTATTTTCATTTATCTCTAAGAATTTTTTGATTTCCTCCTTTATGTCTTCTGTAACCCATTGATCATTCAGTAACATATTCTTCATTTTGCATGTGATGTATGATTTTTTCTTCCTTCTTTATCATTGGTTTCCAGGTTCATTCCATTATGATCACAAAAAATTCATGGTATTATCTCCACCCCTTTATATTTACTGAGGGTTGCCCTATGAAATAACATATGGTCTATTTTTGAGAAGGATCCATGTGCTGGTGAGAAAAAAGTATATCCACTTGATGATGGTTGATATATTCTATATATTTCAGTTAAGTATAGGGTATTGATTGTGATATTGAGTTCTATAGTTTCTTTATTCAACTTTTGTTTGGAGGATCTGTCCAATGGTGAGAGAGGTGAGTTGAAGTCACCCATAATTATTGTATTGTGGTCTATTTGATTCTTGAACTTGAGGATAAATTGTTTTATGAACGTCGCAGCACCATTATTTGCTGCATGAATATTGATAATTGTTATGTCTTGTCGGTGAATGGTTTCTTTTAACAGTATATAAAGTCCTTCCTTATCCCTTTGATTAAATTAGTCTTGAGGTCGATTTTATTCGATAGGAGGATGGCCACCCCTGCTTGCTTACGAGGACCGTGTGCATGGTATAAATTTTCCCAATCTTTCACCTTCAGCCTGTGTATGTCTTTTCCATTCAGATGTGTCCCTTGGAGACAACATATTGTTGGATTTGTTTTTTTTTTTTTTTTTCAAGTTACAAGCCAATGTCACTTTATTCGAGAGTTTAAGCCATTATCATTTAGAGTTACTATTGATATATGGTTTGTACTGCCACCCATGTTTTTATATATATATTTTTTAATTAGTTTGATTCTCCATGATTTGCTTTTCCCCTTCCCTCTGTCATTACTGAGGCACTTCTCACTGATGGTTTTCGTTGTTGATTTTCATTTCTTCCTCGTGTAGTGTTTTGCTCAAGATGCTTTGCAATGCTGGTTATCTGGCTGAAATTCTTTTAGCTTTTGTTTATCATGAAATATTTTTATCTTGTTGTCTTATCTTAAGCTTAATTTTGCTGGATACATAATTCTTGGTTGGCATCCATTGTCTTTCAGTGTTTGAAGTACGTTGTTCCAGGATCTTCTCACTTCCAGCGTCTATGATGAAAAATCCATTGTTAAACTTTTTGGTTTACCCCTGATTGTAATGATTGTAATCTGCCTCCTTTCTCTGGTAGCTTTTAATATTTTCTCTTTGTTCTGTATATTGGATATCTTTATAACAATGTGTCTTGGCATTGGTCTACTGTGATTTTGTGTGCTCGGTGTCCTGTAAGCATCTACAATTTGTTTATTCGTTTCCATTTTTATTTCTGGAAAGTTTTCTGTAATTATTTCATTCACCAGGTTTCTCATTCCCTTGGTTTTAATCTCTGTACCTTCCTCTATCCATATGACTCATTAGTTTGTTTTTTTTTATGTTATCCCATATCTCTTGAATGTTTTCTCATAATTTTTTACAGCATTTCTTTGTTGGCTAGACTTTTTTCAAGATGATATATTTTGTCTTCATTATCTGACATTCTGTCTTCTACTTGCTCTACTCTGTTAGTGATACTCTCAATTGAGTTTTTAATTTGGTTTATCATTTCCTTGATTTCTAGAATTATTGATTGATTTTTCTAATAATCTCTATCTCCTGATAAAGATGCTTAATTTCTCATTTTATCTGTTTATGTAATTCATTTTCAATGCGTTTTATCACTGTTTGTTTTTGCTGTCTCGTATCCTCTTTAAGGTTCCATTCCATCTGTCTAAGGTATTACTTGAGTTCTTTATATGACCATTTTTTTGATGACTCTAGGTGCTCTTGAATATTTAGGCTGTCCTTCATTGTTCGTACTCCTTTTCTTCCTTGTTTTTATATGCTGCTCATGTTACTTCTTCTTCTGTTTGACTACTGAGTTACTGCTTACCCTTATAAATTTATTTGATGCTTGGGAGGAAAGATATTAGAAGGGAAGGGAGAAGTCACTAAAGAGAATGAGAGTAGGCAGGTAGAATTCAAGGAAGGGGGAATAAGAAAAATGAAAAGAAATGAAAAGACAAAAGAAAAAAATAGAAAATAAAGAAAGAAAGTTTTAAGTAATGATGATGATTAAAAAATTGAAAATTAAAATTTAAAATAATAATAATAATAAAATAAAAAAATTAAAAAATAAAAACATTTAAAAAAGTTAAAGAACAACAATAACAAAAATGAAAATGAAAGAAAAAAAAACAAATAAAAAAATAATAATAATACAAGCAGTCCTAGAGTTAAAATAACTTCTCTTCCAGTAGGTGGAGCTGTGCGCACTGGGCCAAGCTTCTCCTCTCAATAAGTGAGAACCAATCACTGTGCAGCAGCTCTTTCTCCCAGACTGGGCGGGTCTCCAATTCTGAGTGCCTAGGGCTTTCTCTTGTGCTTCCTCAAGCCAGGCCCCACTCACCTGTGATGCTTACCACAATACTGGTTACAAGCCAGGCCTCTGCTCCTGCTAGCCCTGTTTCCATGAACGCCTGGGCACACTCTCCTTGTTTGCCATCCTCAGACCCTAAGTTTGTAGAGCTTGGGGCTGAGAACCTCCAGCGAATTTGCTTGCCCTTCAGGAGCCATGGCCCCGGTAGGTGGTGTAAGAGACCTCAATTGTCAGCACTGGTGGGAGCGGTAGCAGGGAATTCCACGCCGCGAGTCCCGAGCCAATCTTGATTCCCTAGGTCTGGGTATAGCGCTCCTTGGAGAGCTGGGAGGGGCCATTACGGCAGAAGTGGGAAGGGCCCTTGAGGTTTTCCTGCGTTGTTGAGAGATATGGCAATGGGATTACACACTTGTCGCGCTGGTTTCAATGAAGTTATCTCCTCCGCCTGTGACGTCAGTTCTCTGCCATGGTGGTATCCCATTAAAATGGTGACCGTTCGTTCCCTTTGCTGGATGACCAATGCAACAGGTGGGTCCTGACTATCTCTCCCAAGCCCCATTTCAATCCTGTGGCCACTGCCTATGAAGGCTCAGTTGGCTTTTAACTCTCAATTCAGAAAGCCCGACCAGTTATTTCAGCGGGAATGTTAGTGCTGAGTCACAAAAACCAGACGAATCTAAGCTTGAATGCAGCCAATCCGGGCTTTGTGTGTGTTCTGAGGGGCCCAGACTGTTCACCCCAGATTCACAACAGGTCAATATTGCCTAGTGATTCTGAGCAAACAGCATTTAGACAGTTTTCGACTCCCTATGCCCGCGCAGCTGAAGAGATCAGAGACTTGATTTCTCCATGCCTGCCTTCATAATGGATCTCCTGTATTGCTACTTTTTAATATCTGTGCTTTTGCGTGTGTGTGTATATATATATATATATATATATATATATATATATATACTCTTTAGATTTTTCAAAATATGAAATATATGTGTCTTATTATGCACTCCCTAAATTCATTCATATTCATATCTGTGGATTTATAATCAACTTTCCACAAGATTATTTTCAGAAATAATCATCCACCTGAAATACATATTGTTTCCTAGTACTGAAAACTAAATTCAGTGAATGGTGCATACAAACCCTAATATTTCTACAGTTACTTAGCCAGTTTAAAATCAATGCAAGTTGATTTCTAGGGGACATGATGTGTATTTTGACTTTCATTTTTATTCAACACTTGTACGTTACTATGTCTTCAGTTTATGCACATCATGGGATATATATTTCAGTCACAAATTAGAAAATTTATAGGCATTTGTTTCACGATCAATCACTTCCTGATTCAGAACACATGTATCCCTCCATGTTTCTTGACTGGTCTTTTCATGAGACTTCTTTCCAAACACATTA
Source organism: Callospermophilus lateralis (assembly GCF_048772815.1). Taxonomy (NCBI): domain Eukaryota; kingdom Metazoa; phylum Chordata; class Mammalia; order Rodentia; family Sciuridae; genus Callospermophilus; species Callospermophilus lateralis. The sequence goes on from NW_027513022.1 coordinate 1,917,198, forward strand.
TTTTTGTTTAACATCATCACGTATAAAGCAAAACTCAAACACCATTCTTCATAAACCATAATCCTAATATTACCATTAGATATATAACTGGTTGGAATGAATGATTGTATATCAATATAAGATTTCTTATATATTTTCACATATCAATTCAATCCATTATTTAAAGTGGAATCAGTTACGTTATTTATTCATAGTATGGTCTATTCATGCATTATCTCTATATTAATAGACACAGGGTACACCTCTTTGTACCCCTAATACTAATGTATACGTCTTCAAAATATTGCCCCCAAAAATGGTGAAAGAAATACTCATGTCACCTGATCTACATATACATTTTATCACAGTAATATTCTGAACAAAAAAAAAACATAAAAATGTAACACTTATGATTGTACAAAAGCCTAAAAGGAAAGTGAACGTGGATAACTAATAACATCCATGTCCAGGTTGCCTAATGCTCTCAAATGTCATTCCCATTCGTGACGACATATTTGTTTTTTCCTATGATTATGTATTCAAACTCAACCCTGTTGAAAATGTCTAATCCTAAGACTCACTTTATACTTTGCCTGATTTCGAAATGTCTCTATTGACACCTGCTTTCCTACACATTTTCCCCAGTTCATCATTGTGACTAACTATTCACATGTGCTGACATTTACATTCACTCTCCCAATGAAACCCTATTGCTAAAGAAGCTTTTTATTCCAAATCATATACTCACTCTTCTTCCTAAACCTACTGACTATCTTCCTAATCCTACTGACTATCCCTTTTTGACTGGATGTTCTCTTATACATTCAATCATCCAAGGTACAAGGTCCTATGCCACTGTATTTCGATTTAACTGAGACAATTGTACAGAACATAATTCAACACTAAGTATCCAAATCAAGGGCTCAATGCCCTTCTGGGCTTCAAATCCTTCTTAGATTCCCGTTTTCATACATATATTTCACCTATATATTCTTATAAATATCGCAGGTTCCCAATCTCATTATTCATCCTGCAGAATGATTCCTAACCCAAATCGAAAATATTATTAACCCTAACCATACACTAACTTTGCAGGAGAGCAGGAACAGTGTGTGTATTAAACTACAGGAATCTAGGGGATGTTCACCTGCTGAGAAACTCAAATGTTCATGCAGAAGTGATCCCTGGTGAAGATGAAGGCAGCTATGAATTACCTCAGAAAGCAAAAGTCATCTTCCATGGCAATCATCCTGGTCAGGATGAAGGGTTGAGTCTGAATCAATCTCTCTCTTCTTAATGTATAGAACATAGACCAAACCAGTCCTGTGTGGAAGCTGTTCCCGGGTGCTTATGGTTGATATAACATTCTAACTAGAAAAAGTGTCCCATGAAAATCAGGGCAGCCTCCACCTCATAGTATTTTGGAAGCAACTGTTAGGACAAAGTGGTTGCCAAGGCAGTGACATAATTCAGATCCTGAAGGAAGTGATCTCACCTCACTTCCTTGGTGATGGAACTCTCTGAACTTGAAATCCAGGAAGCCAGGCACCCAGAGACAGTCTCTGTCCTAGTCCCAGTGGTCTGACATGTTTGGATTTACCAAGGACAGAGTCAGTCTTTCTTGGTACCTACAGATGTGTGGAAGGCCAAATGCCAGGAAACCTCTGAAGAGGGGCTTTTCCTGAGAAGGTAGGTAGTGCCTCACCGCTGGCTCTTGAGAACTTCACAGAGTTGGCCAAGCAGACATGATCTGAGACAGGAGAGGTCATTTTGGAGGAACATAGTATGGCTCACTAGTCAGAGGATACTCCGGGGAGTCACAGACCTACTAGGGGGAAGGAGGTGCCTTTGTGGGTGTGGGTGTGAGTTTGTGGTTTTGTCTCATGTTCTGAGGATAGGTAGGAAAGGCGGTTTGTTTGGTATGGAGTGGAATATTTGTATTAAGTCCTTTGACAAGGCGAGTGTTCCTATGTGTGTGTGTATCCCACTGAGTCCATTGTTGTAGACATTAGAAAAGACAATGCATCAATGGATGTGTTCTGTCTAGTAGAAAGCTTCCCAGCATTCATCCTGTCCAATTCATGAGTGGACTCTGGCTTGCCTTATGGATGGGCAACACCTACAAGCTTCCTAATTTCCTGTTTTCTCTCTCAATTCTGGCGACTCTCCAGAATAGTATCATGGTTTTGTGTCCAAGATTTGTACCGCCTCCAAGATCTGTGACATTGCTATGTACTGGAAGCTGAAGGAAATGGCTAGCATCTCAGAAATCTCAGATATCTGTTGACCAGGAAAGTCTCAGTGGAGAAACCCTGCTTTGGTCCTTCTGCTTACCTTTTGTTCTGTTGAATGTCAGGAAGTTTTTTGCCTCAAGCCACCACTTTGTGAAGCCTGAAGAAAAGAGTTTTCAAATGGAAATGAAAGGGCATCACCTGTGGCTCTTTGCTTAATTGCTTAGGATTGGGATATGTCTGAATCAGCCTGTTGGCCCTGTGTGAGGCTGTGGCTTAGATTCTCAGCACCTGATGGATCTAAAGATAGATCCCATGCGTGCATCCAAAACCAAAATGGCAAAAAGATCAGATATTGTTGATGAACTCTCTTGCCTTCCTCTGGTAGGTTCCAGATATCCATCAAGTGAGAATAGGGATCCTTTGGGTCAAATGAGTTCTTCAAAGCCCTGCAGAGGCTAGGCCATAGGTGCTTGATTTTCATGACTCCAATTCACTTAAAGAATCTAAACCCCAAAGCTAGAAGGCCTCAAGTTGGAGAAGCCAAGCAATATTAAAGGCAGGCCTATTTGATGACTCCTGGTTCACAGGAAGAGAGTCCAGGCCACCCTGACTTTAGGCAAATGAGGGGCAGGGAGCTTATTTTAGACACTGTCGTGGGCTGCGTCCCTAAAGGAAACCTCCAGCCAGAGGATATGATGAGTGTCTATATGGAAGAAGATGAGGGCCATGTGAGAGTGTTTGGTTTTAATTGTGGACATATGTCTGGCGGTTGGAAGAGATCACTGGGTCCACCTAGGCTTGCACTCTGGTGTGATTCCCCTTAGAGACTGAGTTCTTTTACTGATCTCAGAGAATTATTGCCAGGAATTGTGTTGGAATTTTAGATGGCCATGCATGAGTGTTGTCCTTGGAAAGTGACATCTAGGCCCAAGGTGACTTTCCACAGAGCACAGGGAATCTCAGCCAGGATATCACATGATATTATTCTTAAAGACTTGGCAGCCATATTTGAGAGTCAAAACACACATGGAACATACATTGTAGACCTAAATGGGCCTGGCTTAATCTGACTTTTGGGCACTTTTGGAAGCCTTGCCTGTAAGAATTCTCCAGAGTTTTCATTGAAATGAGCTTCCTCACCATTTAATGGTTTCTGAGTGAATTGAAATCCACAGTGCCTCCAACTTCATCCTTGAAAATTGGCTAGATCAATACCATGAAATTTTTGAAATTCCCATGACCGGGTAGCTCTGGAGAACATTTGAATGTCCTGTTGCTGATCATGAGTATACAAGACAGTGCCTTGATTGACTGGGTTTTATGAAAATGGTGTTTAACAGAGATGCCAGTAAGTTGGATCCTGCTGAGTAGTTGTACTAGAGTAGTGGATGGCAGGTGTGTAATAAAACATCTGTGGTGGGGGCATGTGGATCTGCCATTGGCTTCCAAATGGATTGTGACTGACATTTTGCAGCCAGTAGACCTTTATATGTAAAAGCATATTGTTATATGGAGAGGTTTTAGGGCAATGTTCAGAATCAGGTTGCTATGGAAAATGGGGCAAGCTATGTGGGATAGAAGCCTGGTTGGTGCATTCTCCTGACGAACCTGACCCACCACACTTGACAGAACTCACTTCAGCACTGTGTCCCAGTTGAACTCCTTGTATTTCATGAAGCAAATACCAAACTCCCAGTGCAGCAGCAAGAAATACCACGAATAGTGGAGGATGACCAAATGGAATTACAGTCCACAAGGGGAGACATTTAGACCCCAGTGGCCACAGGTTACCTACAAATAGAAAATTCAGCACTGCTGCCTCATGTTCATTGGAAAATAAGAATCCATGTCATCCAGATCACATAGATGAAGACTCAGCTATGATGGTCTCACAAGAAATGAAACTAATGCTCCTGACAACAGCATATATTTCATTGCCCAACCTCAGAGGCAGTTTCTCCAGATGTTAGGCTGGCAGAACTTCATGTTTGTGGAGTTTTTACCCTGTCCCTTACTTTTGGAAACTCCTCTACCACCTGCAAATTTGTGAACTCCTGAGCATTTTTCATTCCACATATGTATTCACAGATTTTCTAACTCTTCTCCTCTAATTGTGTCTTATGTGGGGCGAAGGTAATTTCAAGGCATTGTGCTCAATGAGAGTGGGAATTTTTTGTGTAGCACATATTTGCATACACATTGGATACATTTTCCATTCAAAATACTGAATCCCTGACACTAACACATACCCTACTAGACTTTGACTTCTAATCCTAATATGGTGGAGAAAAATAACCCAAACAGAATAGAAATACAAGAGGTTCACAGGAGGCATGGTGTATAGTTGGACTTGCCTTTCGTATGATAAATGGTAGGTGTTATAAATCTAGCGAATTTTAATTGAAATAGTTCTCCATGTGTTTTAAAAGTTAACAAATATGTGAATAACTGTCTCCCTTTCTCTGTAGCCTATTCATCACATGTATTTTCATATGCACATTTAGAATTCTACCTGGTATCACTCGTACATTTTGTGAGGTGGCTGGCTTGGCAGATGCAAATTGTGAGAAGAGATCACTCCTACTAAACGCTGTTGGAACTGAAAATACAACATATGAGTGAGCTTCTTAGTTGAACAACATAAATCCATGTTCATTAAAATGAATATTTTTGGATCTGTGGATGATATATTATTTCATGGTGAATTTCGATTGGCATACATAATGCTACTTTTTAATGTCTGTGAGTGTATATATATATATATATATATATATATATATATATATATATATATTCACTCTCCAGATTTTTCAAAATATGAAGTATATTTTTCTTATTATACACTCCCTAAATTCATTCATATTCATGTATGTGGATTTATAATCATGTTTTCACAAGAATATTCTCAGAAATATTCATCCACCTGAAATACATATTTGTTTCTTAGTACTGAAAACTAACTTCGGGGGATCATATGATGGTTTTGAAGGGAGTGCATCACCCCCATGTACCGCGTCACTGTGCGGGAGAATGACGAGTTATAATGGCTAAAATATATCTTGTTAGAAATTTCCAGCAAAATTGGGGTGCTCCAAAACCTAGTGGACATATTTCCATCTCACGAGGATCAGCTACGCGAGCTCAAACACGAGTGATTTGTCCGCACGGAGTGTCATGCTGCTTATTCAGGAAATCGGTCTGTGGCTAGAGTCTGCGGCGCGCACTGGGAAATGAAGAGATAGCAATGCAAATATACAGCGGTGTGGATTCTGTGGGCTCCTGCCAGGTATGCAATCACTGTGCTAAGTGCTGAATTCTTTGTTTGAGATGGGGAAGGATGCGGTCCAATTCGGTTCTCCACACCAGTCAGACCACAGAGGAAGCCAGCGGCCACTATCTTGGAGAGCTGATGTCACCATCCCTGTTTTTGACTGATCGAAGCTCATTCAGCTATAGAACAGGTAATTTCAGGATGCCATTCACCTTTGTGTTGCAGACAAATTACTCAGGCTCAGTGCTAAAGAACCTGCAGAAACTCCGTCTTGGAGCCTGCTCCTATTAGAACATACACAAAGCCCAGAGCGGCCGAATTCCACCTCTCGGAACTGATCTGGCCCAGGGCTAAAGAACCCGCGGAAACTGCTTCTCGGTCCGGGTCTTGCTGAATACTGTGGAGGTAAATATCAACCGAGCCTTCATAGGCAGTGGAAACAGGATTGAGACACGGCTTGTGAGGGCCGGTCAGGACTCACGCATTGCTTTGGTCACCCAGAAAAGGGAACGAAATGCTGCCTTTCACATGGGATACCAACATGGCTAATTTCCGATGTCATCAGAAAGCAGCAGAGGAGATAACTTCATTGATACCAGCAGTGACAGAAACAGTTGGTCTCCTGGTGAAGAAAGTGAGTCACAAACACCTGGGTCTCTCTCACTTTGTCATCAAGCCAGAGGGGCAGAGCAGAGCAGCTGCCCGCGACTGGAACAGACCCAGTGACACACCTGCATGGTAGTTACGTCAACCCAATTGGAGTAGAGGCAGAACAGAGCTGCCGCCGGTGCACAGAACAGGCCCAGCGACCCGCAGGTGTGGTAGTCACGTCACCCCAATTGGAGTAGTTGCAGAGCAGAGCCTTCTCCCACACCTAGTAAAATCCCAGTGGGTCACCGGCATGGTAGTCACATCACCCCAATAGGAGTAGGGGCAGAGCAGAGCCTTCGCCCACGCCCAGAACAGGCACAGCAACCTGCCGGCATGGTAGTCACGACACACCAATTGGAGTAGGGGCAGAGCAGAGCCACCACCCGCGCCCGCAAGGTAGCAGACCTGCACCTGACCAGAAGAAGAGGCCCAGCGGCCGGCTGGCGCGGCAGACACTTTACCATATTTGGAGTAGGGGCAGAACAGATCTGTAGCCCGTGCTCACAAGGTAGGCAGACCTGCGACCAACCGGCGGACCAGGCACAGCGGCCCGCCGGCATGGTAGTCACGTCACCCCAATTGGAGTAGGAGTAGAGCAGTGCCGCCGCCCACGCCTGCAAGGTAGGCAGACCTGCGACTGATTGGTAGAACACCACAGGGGTCCACGGGCGTGGTAGACACGTCACACCAATTGGAGGAAAAAATAAATAAAATGGACAGACCCCTAGCCATGCTAACGATGAGGAGAGAGAACTCAAATTACTATCATACGGGATGAAAAAGGCAATATCACAACAGATATTTCAGAAATACAGAAGATAATCGGAAATTACTTTGAATCCTTATACTCTAAAATAATAGAAGATAGTGAAGGCATCAAAAAATTTCTTAAGTCATATGATCTGACCAGAGTGAGTTAGGAGGATATAGACAACCTAAACATACCAATATCAATTGAGGAAATAAAAAAAAACCATCCAAAGATTACCAACTAAGAAAATCCCAGGACCGTATGGGTATACAGCAGAGTTTTACAAAACCTTTAAATATGAGCTAATACCAATACTTTTAAAGCTATTTCAGAAAATTGAAAAAGAGGGAGATCTTCCAAATTCATTCTACGAGGCCAATATCACCCTGATTCCTACACCAGATAGACACTTCAAAGAAAGAAGACTAAAGACCGATATCTCTAATGAACCTAAATGCAAAAATCTTAAATTAAATTCTGGCAAATCAGATACAAAAACATATCAAAAAAATGTGCACCATGATCAAGTAGGATTCATCCCTGGGATGCAAGGAGGGTTCAATATACGAAAATCAATAAATGTTATTCACCACATCAATAGACTTAAAATAAAAACCATATTATCATCTAGATAGATGCAGAAAAAGCATTCGACAAAGTACAGCATCCCTTTATGTTCAAAACTCTAGAAAAACTAGGAATAACAGGAACATTCCTCAATATTGTAAAAGCAATCTATGCTAAACCGCAGGCTAGCATCATTCTGAATGGAGAAAAATTGAAGACATTCCCTCTAAAATCTGGAACAAGACAGGGATGCCTGCTCTCACCACTTTTGTTCAATATAGTTATCAAAAGACTGGCCAGAGCAATTAGACAGATGAAAGAAATTAAAGGCATATAAATAGGAAAAGAATAACTTAAATTATCATTATTGCAGATGACATGATTCTATACCTAGCAGACCCAAAAGGTTCTACAAAGAAACTAATAGAGCTAATAAATGAATTCAGCAAAGTGGCAGGATATAAAATCAACACGCATAAATCAAAGGCATTCCTGTATATCAGTGACAAATCCTCTGAAATGGAAATGAGGACAACCACTCCATTCACAATATCCTAAAAAAAAAAAATGGGAATCAACCTAACAAAAGAGGTGAAAGTCTTATACAATGAAAACTACAGAACCCTAAAGAGAGAAATAGAAGATCTTAGAAGATGTAAAAATATACCCTGTTTATGGATAGGCAGAACTAACATCATCAAAATGGCGATATTACCTAAAGTTCTCTATAGGTTTAATCCAATGCCAATCAAAATCCCAAAGGCATTTCTTGTAGAAATAGAGAAAGCAATCATGAAATTCATATGAAAAAATAAAAGACCCAGAATTGCAAAACAATGCTAAGCAGGATGTGTGAATCAGGCGGTATAGCGATACCAGACTTCAAACTATACTACAGAGCAATAGTAACAAAAATAGCATCGTACTGGTACCAAAACAGGCAGGTGGACCAATGGTACAGAATAGAGGACACAGAAACCAATCAACAAAACTACAACTATCTTATATTTGATAAAGGAGCTAAAAGCATGCAATGGAGGAAGGATAGCATCTTCAACAAATGGTGTTGGGAAAACTGAAAATCCATATATAACAAAATGATACTGAATCCCTTTTTCTCACCATGCACAAAAGTTAACTCAAAATGAATCAAGGACCTTGATATCAAATCAGAGACACACTGTCTGATAGAAGAAAAATTTGGATACGATGTACATACTGTGGGGTTGGGCTCCAAATTCCTCAATAGGAGACCTATAGTACAAGAGTTAATAACTAGAATCAACAAATGGGACTTACTCAACTAAAAAAGTTTTTTCTCAGCAAAAGAAACAATAAGAGGTAAATAGGGAGCCTACATACTGGAAAGAAATCTTTACTACTCACACTTCAGATAGAGCCCTAATATCCAGAGTATACAAAGAACTCAAAAAATTAGACAATAAGATAACAAATAACCCAATCAACAAATGGGCCGAGGACCTCAACAGACACTTCTCAGATGAGGACATACAATCAATCAACAAGTACATGAAAAAATGCTCACCATCTCCAGCAGTCAGAGAAATGCAAATCAAAACCACCCTAAGATACCATCTCACTCCAGTAAGATTAGCAGCCATTATGAAGTCAAACAACAAGAAGTGCTGGCAAGGATGTGGGAAAAGAGGTACACTTGTACATTGCTGGTGGGACTGCAAATTGGTGCAGCCAATTTGGAAAGCAGTATGGAGATTTCTTGGAAAGCTGGGAATGGAACCTCCATTTGACCCAGTTATTGCCCTTCTTGGTCTATTCACTAAAGACCTAAAAAGAGCATGCTACATGGACACTGCTACATCGATGTTCATAGCAGCACAATTCACAACAGCAAGACTGTGGAACCAACTTAGATGCCCTTCAATAGAAGAATGGATAAAAAAATGTGGCATTTATACACAATGGATTATTACTTTGAATTGAAATATAAAAAATCATAGAATTTGCAGGGAAATGGATTGCAGTAGACTAGATTATGCTAAGTGAAGCTACACAATTCCTATAAAACAAATGCCAAATGTCATCTTTGATATAAGGAGAGTAACTAAGAACAGATAGGGATGAAGAGCATGACAAGATGATTAACATTAAACAGGGATGAGAGGAGGAAGGGAGGGAGAAGGGAAATTGCATGGAATTGGAAGGAGACCCTCTGGGTTATACAAAATTACATACAAGAGGAATTGAGGGGAAAGGGAAAAATAATACAAGGGGGAGAAATTTATTACAGTAGAGGGAGTAGAGAGAGAAGTGGGGAGGGGCGGGGAGGCCAGGGGGAATAGTAGAGGATACGAAAGGCAGCAGAATACAACAGACACTCGTATAGCAATATGTGAATCAATGGATGTGTAACTGATGTGATTCTGCAATCTGTATACAGGGTAAAAATGGGAGTTCATAACCCACTTGAATCAAAGTGTAAAATATGATATATCAAGAACTATGTAATGTTTTGAACAACCATAAATAAAAATAAAAAAAAAAAAACTCTCTTTGGTGAATAATGCATGCAATTCTAATATTTCTACAGTAACTGACCCAGTTTAACATCAATGCAAGTAGATTCCTATTGGACATGATGTGTATTTTGACGTTCACTTTTATTCAACACTGGTACATTACTATTTCATCAGTTTATGCACATAACAGGATATATATTTCATTCACAATTTAGAAAATTTATAGGCACTTGTTTCACTTTCAATCACTTCCTGCTTCAGAACACATGAATTCCTCCATATTTCTTGATTGGTCTTTTTATGAGACTTTTTTCCAAACATATTATTTTCGATTTCCATAATCACTTTTGAAACAAAACTCACACACACTTCATGATAAACAATAACCCTAAGATTACCATTAGATATATAACTGGTTGGAGTGAATGATTGTATGTCAATATATGATTTCCTATATATTTTCAGATATCAATTCAATCCATTATTTAAAGTGGAACCAGTTATAATATTTATTCACAGTATGGTCTATTCATGCATTATCTCTATATTCAAAGACACAGGGTACACCACTTTGTACCCCCAATACTAATTTATATGTCTTCAAATATTGCTCCCAGTAATGGTGGAAGAAATACTCATGTCATATGATCTACATACACATTTGTTCACAATATTTTTCTGGGCACAAAATGCAAAGATCACACTTATGATTGTACCAAATCCTAAATGGAAAGTGAACATGGATTACTAAAACGATAAATGTCCAGGTTGCCTAATGGTTTCAAATGTCATTCCTATTGGTGACGACATATTTGTTTCTTCCTAAGATTATGTATTCAATCTCAACCCTATTGAAAATGTCTAATCCTATCACTCACTGTATAATTGCCTCATTTCATAATGTCTGTATTGATATTTTCCTTTTTACATATTTTCCCCAGTTCATCATGTGACTGACTCTTCACATGTGCTGAAATTCACATTCACTCTATAACAAAAACCCTATTGCTACAGAACTTTTGCCCCAAATCCTATACTCACTCTATTTCCTAAACCTACTGACTACCTTCCTAATCCCACCGACTATCTCAATTTGAGTGGATGTTCTCTTCTAAAATCAATCATCCAAGGTGTAAGGTCCTATGCCATTGATTATCGATTTATCTGAGACATCTGTGCAGAACGTAATTATAAGCTAAGTATCCCAATCAAGGGCCTAATGCCCTTCTGGGCTTCAAATCTTACCTAGATTTCTGTTTCCATACTTATATTTCACCTCTATAATCTTATAAATATCGCAGGTTCCTAATACTATTAATCATCCTTCGCAATGATTCGTAACCCAAATCGAACATGTTATTAACCCTAACCATACACTCTTACCTTAATCTAACTTTGCAGAAGAGCAGGGACAGAGTTCGTCTTACAATACAGGAATGTAGGGTATCTTCCTCCTGCTGAGAACCTCAAATGTCCATGCAGATTTGATCCCTGGAGAAGATGTAGGCAGCTATGAAGGACCTGAGAGAGCAAATGTCATCTTCCATCGCAAACAACCTTCCCAGGATGAAGGGTTGTGTCTGAATAAGCCTCTCTCTTGTTAATGTAGAGAAGATAGACCAAACCAGGCATGTGTGGAGAGCTGTTCCGGGGTCCCTATGGTTGATATACCATTCTAACTTGTAAAAGTGTCACAGGAAGAAAGGGCAGCCTCCATCTCATAGGAGTATTGTAAGCAACAGTTAGGACAAAGTGGTTGCCAAGGCAATGACCTCAAAGAATTCCTGAAGGAAGTAATCTCACCTCACTTCCTTGGTGATGGAACTCTCTGAACTTGGAATCCGGGAAGCCAGGCACCCAGAGCCAGTCTCAGTCCCAGTCCCAGTGGTCTTATTTTTTGGATTTACCAAGGAGAGAGTCAGTCTTTCTTGGTACCTACTGAGGTGAGGATGAACAAAAGTCAGGAAAGCTCTAAAGAGGGGCCTTTCCTGAGAAAGCAGGTAGTGGCTCACCGCTGGCTAGTGACAACTTCACAGATTTGGCCAAGGAGACTATATGTGACACAGGACAGGCGATTTCATCAGAACATAGTTTGGCCCACCAGTCAGAGGACACTCCCAATAGTCACAGACCTACTTGGGGGAAGGAGCTTCCATTGTGTGTGTGGGTGTGGGTTTGAGATTTTGTCTCATGTTCTGAGAATAGGTAGGAAAGGCAGTTTGTTTGGTTTGGAGTGAACTGTTTCTGGTAAGTCGTTTGACAAGGCCAGTGTTTCTTTGTCTGTGTATCCCACTGTGTCCGTGGTTTTAGATATTAGAAAAGAGAATGAATCATTGGATGTGTCCTGTCTAGACTCAACTTGCCCAATTTATAAATGGACTGCGGCTTGACTTATGGGTGGACAACTCCAACAATCTTCCTAAGTTCCTGTTTTCTTCCTGAATTCTGCCCAATTTATGAATGGGCTGTGGCTTGACTTATGGGTGGACAACTCCAACAATCTTCCTAAGTTCTGGTTTTCTTCCTGAATTCTGGCCACTCTCCAGAATAGGCTCATGGTTTTGTGTCCAAAATATGTACCACCTCCAAGCTCTGTGACATGGCCATGTACTGGATAGCTGAAAGAAATGGGAGCATCTCAGAAAACTCAGATATCAGTTTGACCAGGAAATTCTAAGTGAAGAAACCCTGCTTTGGGCCTTTTGCTCATCAATTGTTCTGTTGCCCTGAATGTCAGGAAGGCCTTTGCCTCAGGCTACACCATTGTAGAGCCTAAAGAAACAGTTTTCAAATGGAAATGAAAGGGCATCACCTGTGGCTCTTTGCTTAATTGCTTTGGAAAGGGATGTGTCTGAATCTGTCTTTTGGCCCTGTGTGAGACTGTGGCTTAGATTCTCAGCACCTGATGGATCTAAGAAGGATCCCATGTGTGCATCCAAAACCAAAATGGACAAAAGAGCAGTCAGTGTGGATGAAGTCTCTCGCATTCCTCTGTATGTGTCCTGTTCTCCATCATGTGAGAACAGTGATCATTTGGTTCAAATGTGTTCCTCAAAACCCTGCAGAGGCTAGCCCATAAGTGCTTGGTTTTTCTCAAGACTCCAATTCTCATAAAAATTCTAAAACACACAGTCAGTAGGCCTCAAATTGGAGAAGAAGTGCCATATTAATGGCAGGCCTATTTGATCACTCTTGGTTCACTGGAAGGATGTCCTGGCCACCCTGATTTTAGGCAAAAGAGGGGCAAGAGAGGTTATATTGGACACTGTCTTGGGCTGCACCCCTCATGGAAACCTCCAGCCAGAAGTTATGATGATTGTGTAAATGGAAGAAGATGAGTGCCATGTGGAAGTGTTTTGAATTTAATTGTGGATATTTGTGTGACAGTTGGAAGACATAACAAGGTCTACCTGGGCTTGAACTCTGGTGTGATTCCCCTTATAGACTGAGTTCAGGAACTGATCTCAGAGAAGTATTGCCATGTATTGTGTTGTGATTTAAGAGGCCATGTATGAGAGTCACCCTTGGAAACTGAGATCTAGCCCCAGAGTGGCTTTCCACAGAGCTCTGGGAATTTCAGCCAAGATATCACATGATTTCATTCGAAAGACTTGGCAGCCATAGTTGAGAGTGAAAACACACATGGACCTCATATTGTAGACCTCAATGGGCCTGGCTTAATGTGACCTTTTGGCCATTCTTTGGGAAGCCTTGCCTGTGAGGGTTCTCCAGAGCTTTCATTGAAATAATCTTGCTCACCATTTACTGGTTCCTGAATGAATTGAAACCCACAGTGCCTCCAACTTCATCCTTGAAAAATGTCTAAATTTTTGAAATTTTTGAAATTCCCATGACCAGGTGGCACTGGAGAACCTTTGGATGTCCTGTTGCTGATCATGGATGTACCAGACAGTGCCTTGCTTGACTGGGTTTCATGAAAATGGTGTAGAACAGAGGTGCCAGAAAGTTGCAGCCTGCTGAGAAGTGGGCCTAGAGCTTTGGTGGGCAGGAGTGTGATAAAACATCTCTGTTGGAGCAATGTGGATCTTCCATTGGCTTCCAAATGGCTTGTGGATTACATGAAGCAGCCAGCAGACCCTTGTAATTAAAGGCATCTTGTTATATGAAGAGGATTCAGGGCAATGTTCAGAATCAGGTTGCTATGGACAAGGATGCAATGTGGCAAGCTTTGAGGGATAGAAGCGTGGTTGGTGCGTTCTTCTGCAGACTCTGAACCACCGCACATGGCAGAACTCCCTCCAGCACTGTGTCTCAGTTGAACTCCTTGAATTTCATGAAGCAAATACCAAACTCCCAGTTCAGCAGCAAAAACCCCACAAAAAGTGGAGGAGGACCAAATGGCTTCACAGTCCAACGGGGAGACACTTAGCCCCCAGAGGCCACAGTTTACCTAAAAAGAAGAAAATCAACACTGCTACCTCATGTTCATTGGAAAATAAGATACCATGTCCTCCACGTCACATAGAGGCAGACCCAGCTTTGATGGTCTCACTACAAATGAAGCCAATTCTCCTGACAACAACATAATTTTCACGTTCCCAAACTCAGAGGCAGTTGCTCTAAAAGTTTTTAGGCCAGCAGAGCTCCATGTTTGTGGAGTGTTTACCCTGTCCCTTACTTTTGGAAACTCCTCTACAACCTCCAAGGTTGTGAACTCCTGAGCATTTTCCATTCCAGATATGTATTCACTGATTTTCTATCTATTCTCCTCTAACTGTGTCTTACTTGGGGTGAAGGTAATTTCAAGGCATTGTTCTGGATGAGAGTGGGAGGATATTTGTGCAGCATATATTTGCATACAAATTGGATTCAATTTCCAATTTTCCTTTTGAAATACTGAATCCCTGACACTAACCCATACCTACTAGACTCAGACAACTCATCCTAATATGATAGAGAAAAATAACACAAACCTATAGAAATACAAGCAGTTCATTGGAGGCATGTTGTATAGTTGGACTTGCATTTTGCATTATACAAGGTAGGAGTTATAAATCTGGTCAATGTTTAATAGAAAAAGATCTCCATGTGTTTTTAAAGTTAACAAATATGAGAATTCATGTTTCCCTTTCTCTTTAGCCTATTCACACTTGTATATTTATATGCATATATAGAATCCTACCAGGTATCACACGTACATCTTTGTGAGGTGGCTGACTTGGCAGATACAAATTGTGAGAAGAGATCACTCCTCCTAAACGCTGTTGGAACTGAAAATTCAACCTGTAGGGAGCGTCCTAGTAGAACAACATTATACATAAACTCATGTTCAGTAAAATAAACATTTTTGCATCTGTGGATGATATATATTTACTGATGAATTTCGATTGGCATTTATATTGCTACTTTTTAATGTCTGTGAGTGTTTTTTATTTGTATGTGTGTGTGTGTGCATACACTCTCCAGATTTTTCAAAATATGAAATATATGTGTCTAATATACACTCTCTAAATTCATTCATGTTCATGTATGTAGATTTTTAATCAACATTTCACAAGATTATTCTCAGAAATATTCATCCACCTGAAATACATATTTGTTTCCTAGTACTGAAAACTAACTTCAGGGAATGATGCATACAAATCCTAATTATCCTACAGTAACTGACCCAGTCTAACATCAATGCAAGTAGATTCCTATGGGACATGATATGTAATTCTTTATTCATTTGTATTCGACACTGGTACATTATTATTTCTTCAGTTTTTGCACATGATAGGATATACATTTCATCCACAAGTTCACAAATTTATAGGCATTTGTTTCAAATTTAATCACTTTTTGCTTCAGAACACATGTATTGTCAGGGTTTCTTTACTGGTATTTTCATGAGTCTTCTTTCCAAACATATTATTTTCGATTTCCAAAGTCACTTTTGAAGCAAAACTCACACACTCTTCATGATAAACCAAAACACGAATATTACCATTAGATGTATAACTGCTTGGAATGAATGATTGTATATCAATATACAATTTCCTGTAATTTTTCAGATATTAGATCAATTCATTTTTTAAAGTTGAAAAAAGTTATATTATTTATTCACATTAGGGTCTATTCATGCTTTATCTCTATATTCATAGACACAGGGTACACCTCTTTGTACCCCCGATTCTAATTTTACATCTTCAATATATTGCTCGCAGAAATGGTGGAAGACATACTCATGTCACCTGATGTACATATACATTTAATCAAAGTAATATTCTGGACAAAAAATGTAAAGGTCACATTTATGATTGTACCAAAGCCTAAATGTAAAGTGTACATGGATTACTAAAAACATCCATGTCCAGGTTGCCTAATGCTGTCAATTGTCAATCCTATTGGTGACTACATATTTGTTTCTTCCTAATTTATATATTCAAACTCAACCCTGTTGAAAATGTCTAATCCTATCACTCACTTTATACTTTGCCTGATTTCGTAATGTTTCTATTGATATCTGCTTTTTTACATATTTTCCCAAGTTGATCCTAGTGACTGACACTTCATATGTGCTGACATTTACATTCACTCTATAATCGAAACCCTATTGCTAAAGAACTTTTGGTCCAAATCCTATACTCACTCTTCTTTCTAAACCTACCGACTATCTTCCTAATCCTACCGACTATCCCTTTTTGATTGGATGTTCTCTTCTACATTCAATCATCCAAGGTAAAAGGTCCTATGCCATTGTATATCGAATTATCTGAGACAACTTTGCAGAGCATAATTCAAAGCTAAGTATCCCAATCAAGGGAAAAACACTTCTGGGCTTCAAATCATACCTAGATTTCTGTTTTCATCCTTATATTTCACCAGATCTTAGAGAAGACGGACCATTTCAGGGGAACATAGTATGGCCCACCTGTCAGAGGACAATCTGGATAGTCACAGACCTAATTGGGGGAAGGAGGTGCCTTTGTGGGAGTGGGTATGGGTTTATTGTTTTGTCTCATGTTCTGAGAATAGATGGGAAAGGCGGTTAGTTTGGTTTGGAGTGGACAGTTTCTAGTAAGTCATTTGACAAGGCAAGTGTTTCTATGTCTGGGTATCCCACTGTGTCCGTTGTTGTAGATATTGGAAAAGAGAATGCATTAATGGATGTGTACTGTCTAGTGTAAATCTTCCCATAATTCAACCTGCCCAATATATGAATGGAGTGCAGCTTGTCTTGTTGATGTGCAACACCTGCTATCTTTCTAAGTTGCTGTTTTCTTCCTGAATTCTGGCCACTATCCAGAATAGGCTCATGGATTTGTGTCCAAAATATGTACCACCTCCAAACTCTGTGACATGGCCATGTACTGGATAGCTGAAGAGAATGGCGAGCATCTCAGAAAACGCAGATATCAGTGTGACCAGGAAAGTCTCAGTGGAGAAACCCTGCTTTGGGCCTTTTGCTTACTTATTGTTGTTTTGCACTGAATGTCAGGAAGTTCTTTGCCTCAATCCACCACTTTGTGAAGCCTGAAGTAAACAGTTTTCAAATGGAAATGAATGTCATCACCTGTGGGTCTTTGCTTAATTGCTTTGGGAAGGGATGTGTCTGAATTAGTCTCTTGGCCATGTTTGTGTCTATGACTTAGATTCTCAGCACCTGATGGATCTAAAGAATGATCCCATGTGTGCGTCCAAAACCATAATGGCAAAAAAAAAAAATCATTCATTATGGATGAAGTCTCTTGCCTTCCTCTGTTAAGTTCCTGAAATCCATCAAGTGAGAATAGGGATTCTTTGGGTCAAATGAGTTCTTCAATTCCCTGCAGAGGTGCTTGGGTTTTCGCATAACTCCAAATCACATAAAGAATTGATACCTGAAATCAGTAGGCGTCAAATTGGAGAAACACAGAAGTATTAACGGCAGGCTTATTTGATCACTCCTCGTTCACAGAAACAGTGTCCAGGCCACCCTGACTTTAGGCAAATGAGGGGCAAGCGAGCTGATTTTGGACACTGTCTTGGCTTTTCTCATGACTCCAATTCACATAAAGAATCTAGACCCCACAGTCAGAGAGCCTCAAATTGGATAAGCGGAGCAGTATTAAGGGCAGGCCTATTTGATCACTCCTGATTCACAGGAAGGGTGCCCAGGCCACCCTGAAGTTAGGCAAAAGAGGTGCAAGAAGCTTATTTTGGACATTCTCTTGGGCTGCCCAACTCATGGAAAACTCCAGGAAGAGGTTATGATTAGTGTCTATATGGAAGAAGAATAGGGCCATGAGGGAGTATTTTGGTTTTAATTGTTTTCATTTGAGTCGCGGTTGGAAGAGTTGTCTGGGTCCACCTGGACTTGAACTCTGGTGTGATTCTCCTTATAGACTGAGTTCTGGAACTGACCTGAGAGAAGTATTGCCATGAATTGTGTTGGGATTTTAGGAGGCCAGGCATGAAGTTGCCATTGGAACCTGAGATCTAGGCACAGGTTGGCTTTCCACAGAACACTGGGAATCTCAGCCAGGATATTACATGATTTTATTCTGAAAGACTTGGCATGCATTATTGAGATTCAAAACACACATGGACCTCGCTTTATAGACCTCAATTGGCCTCGCTTCATGTGACTTTTTGGCCACTCTTTGGGTAGCCTTGCCTGTGAGAGTGCTCCAGAGCTTTCCCTGAAATTAGCTTCCTAACCCTTTAATGGTTTCTGAATGAATTGCAAACCACAGTGCCTCCAACTTCATCTGAGAAAAATTGCTAGATAATTACCATGAAATTTTTAAAATTCCCATGACCAGATGTCACTGGAAGACCTTTGATGTCCTGTTGATGATCATGAATATACCAGACAGGGCCTTGATTGACTGGGTTTCAGGAAAATGGTGTAGAACAGAGATGCTGGTAAGTAGAAGCCTAGTGAGTAGTGGGCCTAGAGAAGTGTTACGCAAGTGAGTGATAAAACATCTGTGGTGGGGCCATGTGGATCTTCCATTGGCTTCCAAATGGCTTGAGACTGACATGGTGCAGCCATCAGACCCATATACGTAAAGGCATATTTTTATATGGAGAGGTTTTAGGGCAATGTTCAGAATCATGTTGCTATTGTCAAGGGGGCAAGCTACGTGGGATAGAACCCTGGTTGGTGCATTCTCCTGGAGACCCTGCACACCACAGCTGACAGAACTCCCTTCAGCACTGTTTCCCATTTAAACTCGTTGTATTTAATGAAGCAAATACCAAACTCCCAGTACAGCAGCAAGAAACACCACGATAATTGGAGGATGACCAAGTTGTTTCACACTCCACATGGGGAGACACTTAGCCCTCAGTGGCCACAGTTTACCTACAAAGAGAGAATTCAGCACTACTGCCTCATTTTTTATTGAAAAATAAATAACCATGTCCTCCAGGTCACATAGATGCAGATCGAGCTTTGATTGTCTCACTACAAATAAAGCTAAAGCTCCTGAAAACAACATATATTTTAAGTGCCCAACCTTAAAGGCAGATTCTCAAAAAGTCTTTAGGCCAGCAGAGCTCCATATTTGTGGAGTGTTTACCCTGTCCCTTACTTTTGGAAACTCCTCTACCGCCTCCAAAGATGTGAAATCTGGAGCATTTTCCATTCCTGATAGGTATTCACAGATTTTCTAACTCTTCTCTTCTAATTGTGTCTTACTTGGGGCAAAGGTAATGTCAAGGCATTGTTCTGGAGGAGAGTGGGAAGAATTTTCTGTAGCATATATTTGCATAAACATTGGATTCAGTTTTCTATTTTCCATTCAAAATACTGAATCCCTGACTCTAACCCATACCCGACCAGACTCTGACTACTAATTCTAATATGATGGAGAAAAATAACCCAAACAGAATCGAAATACAAGCAGTTCAGAGTAGGCCTGGTGTATTGTTGTACTTTTCTTTTGCATGATACAGAGTTGGAGTTATGAATCTAGTCAATTTATTGTTGAAATAGTTGTCCATGTATTTTTAAGGTTAACAAATATGTGAATTCCTGTCTCCCTTTCTCTGTATTCTTATATGCACATTTAGATTCCTCCCTGGTACCACACGTACATTCTTGTGAGGTGGCTGACTTGGCAGATACAAATTGTTAGAAGAGATCACTCCTACTAAACTTGTTGGAATTGGATATTCAACCTATGGTTGAGCTTGCTAGTTGAACAGCATTATACATAAATCCATGTTCAGTAAAATTAATATTTTTAGATCTGTGGATGATATATATTTTATAATGAATTTTGATTGACATATATATTGCTACTTTTTTGTCTGTGTGTGTGTTTTGTATATATATATATATATATATATATATATATATATATATATATATACACTCTCCAGATTTTTCAAAATATGAAATATATGTGTCTTATATACACTCCCTAAATTCATTCATGTTTATTATGTGGATTTATAATCAACTATTCACAAGATTATTCTGAGAAATATTCATCCACCTGAAATTTGCCTAATGCTCTCAAATGTCAATCCTAATTGTGACTACATATTTGTTTCTTCCTAAGATTATATATTTAAACTCAACCCTGTTCAAAATATCTAATCCTATCACTCACTTTATACTTTGCCTGATTTTGTAATGTCTCTATTGATATCTGCTTTCCTACATATTTTCCCCAGTTCATCATTGTGACTGACTCTTCACCTGTGCTGACATTTACATTCACTCTCTAATAGAAACCCTATTGCTAAAGAAATTTTTTTCCAATTCCTATACTCACCCTTCTTCATAAAAGTACTGACTATCTTCCTAATGCTACAGACTATCGTTTTTGACTGAATGTTCTCTTCTACATTCAATGATCCAAGTAAATGTGGGGCGAGCTTCAGAGGAGGAGACCACCAACAGATATCTCTTGCAACATCAAAGGGTTTTTTGGGTGTCCAGCACGCTGGGGCTCAGAGATCACTTTAATAGAGCAGATAGCCCTGAGAATAGCTTAAATAGAGCTTATATACTTTCCCTGGAGAGGGCAGGGAGGGAATTTTATTGATGGGACAGGGTGAGTGGGTGGTTTGCATTCAACTGGGTGAGGGAGTACATTCTGCAGTTGGGCAGTTGGGGACAGAACATTCTGGGAACAAGATTTGCAAGCATTTCTCAAGATTTCAATAGTGTTTTGTTAAGCATACAGAAAAACAAGAAGTGACAAGTACCTATTTTATTAATATTTCATTCCCCACTTCTTCTTCTGGCTACTTTTAATCATAAAAATGATCATTGGAGGGTGTCACATTCTATGTCTGCTAGTGGGGTATTACCATAAGTTTAACTTGTCCAATTTGAGTCTGGAGAAAAGAAATTACACGGTTGAGCAAACAGGATTTTATAGTTAGCAATAATATGAGGATTATTATTGTACCGGCCAGGGTTGATAAAAACGTAGTTAACCAGGAGGAGTGTGTGAACCAAGACTCAAGCCACCCTTTTTGGGCCTCTCTCTCTTGTTGATGCTCTTCAAGGTATCTTTTAAATTTACTCATAGATTTTATTACAACTCCAGTATGGTCAGCATAAAAACAACATTCTTCCCTCAATGCAGCACAAAGGCCCCCTTCTCTAATGAAGAGGAGGTCCAACCCTCAACTGTTCTTTAAAACAACTTCAGAGAGAGAGGTTAAAGATTCATGCAAAGCTCTGATGGAGGTTTCTAATATCTTAGTTTTGCTCTATTGCTTCTTCTAATTGGGTCATTTGTTGTGTCCCATGGACAATGGCAGTGGTTCCTGTGCCCACCCGTGCAGCAACTCCTATTCCTAATAGGATGGCTAAAGTGAGGGATACAAGTTCCCAGTGGAACCGGTTGTATGCCCCCCCTATTTGATCTTCAAACGAACCTGCGTCATGATAGAGCTTTCTGGGAAACATCTGCAACATTTCAAAATAATCACATCTGTTGACCATTTCATGAAAACATAAACAATGTTTAAGTATATAGAATTATGCTGTTGTAGGGACAGACAAGGCAAGGCACCTAAGATAGCACTGAAGACAGGGAAACAGTCCTATATTGTTGCAACTGGATTCAGAGGGCATTGCTTCTGTTGTAATCAATTAATCCCCTGAAACTCAAGTTTAGGTAGTTTCAGAATTGTGTACCCAACATATAAGGGATGGGGCTCAGAAGTTTACAGTCTGCAGAAGTTCAAAAAAGCAGTATATGTTTCTGATTTTTCCTCTGTTCTTGGCAAGTTAAATTTTCAAGGACACCTGGGAGGAGGAGAGCTTTTTATTCCCTTTCTTATTTTCCCCCTGCCAGATGTTACAACGGAGCCCAGTTGGTAATTTCTTTATCTTAGAAATGTGGCCATTTCTGTGTAGCCCCAGCTGAAGGCCAGAGGACTTGTTCACATATTTTGTGAAAAACTAGTTAGGGGTTGTCTAGCTTAGAAGTACTGAGTTTTTTAGCCAGTGGCCAAGTATAACAGGGCAATACAAAAAGAGAAAGTTTATCTACATTGAACTCTTTATAGAAACTCTATGCTGAAAGTTCTAAAGTCAGCCATGGTGAAGACTTCTGGAGAAGGACATTTAAGACTTTTCTGTGGGCCTGGTACAGAGGGGGAATACGGGGAAGGTGGGGCTGAGAGAAGCTCCGAGGATCTGAGAATGAGGAAAAAGAGAGATGTAAAAGAATAATTGGAAAGGTGTTTGGGAATTTTCTAGCAAAAAACTTGAGCAGTAGAACAGGTAGAGCAGAGCAGAAAACGGGAGTGAGTATCCCAAAATCCTGTGAGGGACTTTAAATTTTAGTAACCTGTTTTCAGTGATGACAAAGCAACTTTAATGGCCATTTATATTACATCTTGGATAAGGGTCTGAGAGCTCTCCTCAGCTCGTTTGAGCTTTGGGTTAGCTGGAAAGAGGACCTGGTGGGACCCGGTGTGGGCACTGACAGGAAGAGAGAGGAGTGAGTGGGTGGAGGGGTACTTCAGTACCTGCTACCTCACAAGCGGGCAATTGTCTGAGAACTGGTGGAGGTTTGGGATTCTGATCTAGTAATTGGAGGGGAGAAATCACGTTGCTGAGGTGGGAGTGACAGCAGAGAGTCTGGAGCAGAAGGCTGAGGATAAAAATCTATTGGAGAAGCATAGTTCAGGATGTGAGTGAAGGAGGGAAAGGGCTTCCACATAGGGGAATCTCCTTTCACCCTTTTGAGCACTTGCAGAAGTTAAAAAGGTCACGCAAAATTTGAGGATCTAGAGACCCCTCTGGGGGCCATCCTTTTTCTGTTGTCTACTTGGTAATATGGCCAATGCTGTGTACTGAATTTGATGAAGTATTGGGGTTCCATCAGGCAGCCTCTGTATGCTCACATCTCCATGACATACAGAAGAAGTCGGTTTTTCCCCCACACAGCCGTTACTGTTTGTGGCTTTGATAGTTTCCCGGGCAAACATAGTAATCTAGGCTAGCCAACCTGCATCTGGCTCGCGTGTCCCTACATCCATAATGTTTGTTTCCATTATCTATGGTACAAAAGGGATGTAATGGTATTTTAGTGGGATTTTCTTCATCAGGGATATCCCAATAGAAAAAACCTATGGCCAGCTGACAAATGTCTGGGTGGAGAGATGGCCACCAGGTCCCTAAGGGGGCTGTATGTGAGATAGATTATACACTTTTCCAGTAGGATTTGTGATCAGCCATCGCTGCTTAAAAGGCTGATCAGGGTTAGGACTACTTGTGGCCAAGGGGAGAGTATATAACCTTATCCACATGGCGAATACACAATTTGAAACTGTTACCAGTCTTTTCCAGTTTCCAGAAAGATTCTGAACAAGGAGCAGGCTTGAGATGAGAGGCATGGATCCAAGAAGTGATTCTGTATACCTTTACCACTGTAGGTGTTATAAGTAGCACCTGGTATGGTCCTTTCCAGCTGGGTTCCAGGGATGACACCTGATGTCATCTTACATACATGAAGTCTCTTATTTGATATGGATGTGGAATCCCCTGGTACACAGTTTGTTATGCAGTGGGCAGCTATTTTCACAGGTATCACTGAGTTCTTTCAAGAGCTTTAAGTCTGTCAAGCAAGAGGGTGTGGAAAGGATCCTTAGGTCTTAAAGTTGGGCTTAGGACCCTTACTGGACAAGGGCCACCATAGAGAATTTCTCAGGGGGTAAGGTTACTCAATGAAACAGAAGGATTTTTTCTTGCATGAAACATTGCATAAGTCAGGAGCACAGTCCAATCTTTTATGCTGGTCTCTAAGCTTAATTTCGTTAAGGTCTCTTCAATGGTTCTATTCATTCTTTCTACTTGTCCTGAACTCTGGGGTCTATAAGCACAATATAACTTCCAATTAATCCCCAGGTTCCTGGCTAACCCCTGACTTACCTGGGCCATGAACATCGGTCCATTATCAGATCCTATTACCAGCTTAGCTTCCTCCAATGGTAGAGAGGCTTAGTCAGCAGCAGGGGAATCACTTAGAGTGTGTTGTGTGTTAGGGGACGAGGGCAGGGGATAAGGAGAGGAGGAAGAGTCCAGTAGAGTCAAATCTTGTGACTCAGGGAAAACAGAGGGTGGAGGAGGAGGAAGAGGTGAGGGTTTGAGAGATCATGTGGGAAGGAGTATGAGCAGAGGCATGGGCAAGGAAAGGCTTCACCCATGGAGGAGGAGATTTGCAGAGGTCCTGCAAAGTTAAGATATATGGCTGTTGATCAGGATGGCTATGTTGCCCTGGCTGAAAGACAATATCTCTGACTTTTTAAATTAGTGGGAAGTAGAAAGATCTTTCTTGGGGCCATACGACTCCAAAGATGGGCCATTCTGAGGCACAGAGAGTCTGCCAGGTCCAGCGTTTTACTAAAAAAAGAAAGATTCTGAGCCCTTAAGCGGACTTTGGTTCAGTGATCAAGGGTCAGGGACAGAGGCATTGAAGTGCTCTGTCCCATAATGAAAGGTACACAAACAGTAAAAGCAAAGACACATGACACAGATAAGACAAGACCATAAAGACAGGCAATGGACATCCAACACTGAGACCAGGAATGCGTAGCCGGCAAAACCCGATAGGATGGCAATACCGAATCTAAAAGAAAATATCACTGAGTCGATGAAGCAATTGTTCCTTGATTCTCCGAGTCCTCTGCGGGGTCCCCCAGGGAGGTGCCCTATGTCTCTGTGACACGTCTCTCAGCCACCGTTGGAGAGACCCCAGGCTCTTCATCGCCAGCAATTTTGCCAAGCCCTAACATTAACCTGAAACCGGAAAGAGGCGCCTTACTTGCTCCGAGAGGAGCCCGTTGGGGTCTCTCATCCGCCACTGCCGGAACTCGGTGGAACCTCAATATGTAAAGGTCAGGTGAGTGTTGGAGGAAGAGACTACCAAGAGACTGTCTCATGCAACAGCAAAGGGTTATTTTGGGTCCAGCTTGCTGGGGCTCACAGCTAACTTAAATAGATCAGAGAGCTCTGAGAACAGCTTATGCAGAGCTTACATACATTCCTTGGAGAGGGAAGGGAGGGAAGTTTACTGATGTGTAAGGGTGAGTGGGCGGTTCGCGTGACACCGAGTGAGGCAGTACATTCTGCAGTTTGGCAGTTAGGAACAGTACATTCTAGAACAAGATTAGCAAACATTTCTCAAGATTTCAACAGTGTTTTTTTAAGCATACAGAAAATCAGGAAATAGCAAGTACCTATTTTATTAACCTTTCACTACCGACTATCCCTTTTTGACTGGATGTTCCTTCTACATTAATTCATGCAAGGTACAAGGTCCTATGCCATTGTATATTGATTTATCAGAGACATCTCTGCAGAACGTAATTCAATGCTGCATATCCCAATCAAGGGCCCAATGCCCTTCTGGCCTTCAAATCATACTTAGATTTCTTTTTTCATACATATATTACACCTATATATTCTTATACACATAGCAGGTTCCCAATACCATTATTCATCCAGCACAATGATTTCTAACCCAAATCAAACATTTTTTTAACCGTAATCATACACTATTCCCTCAATCTAACTTTATAGAAGAGCAGGGAAAGAATTGATTTTATAATACAGAAATGTAGGGAAACTTCCACCTGCTGAGAACCTCAAAGGCCCATGCAGAAATGATCCCTGGAGAAGATGTGGGCAGCTATGAAGGACCTGAGAGACCAAAAGTCATCTTCCATGGCAAACAACCCGGTCAGGATAAAAGGTTGTGTCTGAATCAGATTCTCTTCTTAATGTAGAGAACATGGACCAAAACAGGCCTGTGTGGAGATCTATTCCTGGGTGCCTATGGTTGATATACCATTCTAACTTGTGAAAGTGTCACAGGAAGTAGGGGCAGCCTCAATCTCATGGGACCCTTGGAAGTAACAGTTAAGACAAAGTGGTTGCCAAGACAGGGACCTCATTCAGTTCAGGAAGGAAGTGACCTCACCTCACTTCCATGGTGATGGAACTCTCTGAACTTTGGATCCAGGAAGCCAGGCACCCAGAGCCAGTCCCAGTCCCAGTCCCTGTGGTCTCACTTGTTTGGATTTCCTAAATGCAGTCAGTCTTTCTTGGTACCTTCAGACGTGAGAAGGCCAAATGCCAGGAAAGCTCGGAAGCGGGGCTTTTCTTGAGAAAGTCATTAGTGGCTCACCGTTGGCTCCTGAGAAGTTCACAGAGTTTGCCAAGGAGACCAGATCTGAGACAGGACAGGCCATTTCGGGGGAACGTATTATGGCCTACAAGTCAGAGGACACTCCGGATAGTCAAAGACCTACTTAGGGGAAGGAGGTGGCTTTGTGGGTGTGGTAGTGGGTTTGTGGTTTTGTCTCATTTTCTGAGAATAGGTAGGACAGTCGGTTTGTTTCATTTGAAGTGGACTGTTTCTAGTAAGTCTTTTCACAGGGCGAGTGTTTCTATGTCTGTGTATTCCACTGTTTCCGTGGTTGTAGACATTAGAAAAGAGAATTCATCAATGGATGTGTCGTGTCTAGTAGAAAGCTTCTCAGCATTCATATTGCCCCGTTTATGAATGGACTGTAGCTTGCCTTACCGATGAGCAACACCTGCTACCTTCCTAAGTTTCTATTTTCGTCCTGAATTCCGGCCAATTTCAAGAATAGGCCCATGGTTTTGTGTCCAAGATATGTACCACCTCCAAGCTCTGTGACATGGCCATGTACTGGATAGCTGTAGGTGATGGCGGGCATCTCAGAAAACTCAGATATCAGTGTGACGAGGAAAGTCTCAGAGGAGAAACCCTGCTTTGGGCCTTTTGCTTACCTATTGTTCTGTTGCCCTGAATGTCAGGAAGTTCTTTGCATCTGGCCACCCCTTTGTGAAGCCTGAAGAAAACAGTTTTCAAATGGAAATGATTGGGCATACCTGTGGCTCTTTTCTTAAGTGCTTTGAAAAGGGATGTGACTGAATCAGCCCCCTGGCCCTGTGTGTGGCTGAGGCTTATATTCTCAGCACCTGATGGATCTAAAGAAAGTTCTCATGTTTGCATCCAAAGGAAAAATGGCAGAAAGAGCAGCCATTGGGATGAAGTCTCTCGACTTCCTCTGTAAGGTTCCGGAACTCCATCAAGTGAAAATAGGGATCCTTTGGGTCAAATGAGTTCTTCAAAACCTGCAGAGGCTAGCCCATAGGTGCTTGTTATTTCATGACTAAAATTCACATAAAGAATCTAAACCAAACAGTCAGTAGGCCTCAAATTGGAGAATTGGAGAGGTATTAATGGCAGGCCTATTTGATCACTCCTGGTTCACAGGATGGGTGTCCAGGCCACCTTTACTATAGGCAAATGAGGGTCAAAGGAGCTTATTTTGAACACTGTCTTGGTCTGCTCCCCTCATGGAAACCTCCAGCAAAATTATGATGAGTGTCAATATGAAAGAAGATGAGGTCCATATGGGAGTGTTCTTGTTTTAATTGTGGTAATTTGTGTGGTAGTTGGAAAAGATGACTGGGATCACCTGGGCTTGAACTCTGGTGTGATTCCCCTTAAAGAATGACTTCTGGATCTGACCTCAGAGAAGTATTGTCGTGAGTTCTCTTGGGATTTTACTAGGCGACGCGTGAGAATCGCCTTTGGAAACTGAGATCTAGGCCCAGGATGGCTTTCCACAGAGCTCGGGGATTCTGAGCCAGGATATCACATGATTTAATTCTTAAAGACTTGGCAGCCCTAGTTGAGAGTCCAAACACATATGGACCTCACATTGTACACCTCAATGTGTCTGGATTCATGTGACCTTTTGGCCAGTCTTTTGGAAGGCTTTTCTGTGAGTGTTCTCCAGAGCTTTCATTGAAATGAGCTTCCTCACCATTTAATGGTTCCTGAATTAATTGAAACCCACAGTGCCCCTAACTTCATTTTTGAAAAATGACTAGATTAATACCATAAAAATTTTGAAATTCCCATGACCAGGTGGCACTGGATAAACTTTGGATTTCCTGTTGCTGGTCATGAGTGTACCAAAGAGTGCCTTGATTGACTGGTTTTCGTGAAAATGGTGTAGAACAGAGATGCCAGTAATTTGGAGCCTAATGAGTAGTGGGCGTAGAGAAGTGGACTGTAGGTGTGTAAATAAATATTTTTGGTAGGACCACCTGGATCTTCCATTGGCTTCGAAAGACTTGCGACTGACATGGTGCAGGCAGGAGACCTTTATATGTAAAGGCATCTTGTCATATGGAGAGGTTTCAGGGCAATGTTCAGAATCAGGTTTCTATAGTCAAGGGGAAAGCTATGTAGGATAGAAGCCTGGTTCGTACATTCTCTTTGCGTCCCTGACCAACCACACATGACAGAACTCCCTCCAGCATTTTGTCCCAGTTGAACTCCTTGTATTTCGTGAAGCAAATACCAAACTCCCAGTGCAGCAGTAAGAATCACCCTGGAAAGTGGAGGATCACCAAATGGCTTCACAGTCCACACGGAAAGACACTTAGCTCCCAGTGGCCACAGTTTACCTACAAAGAGAGAATTCAGAACTGCTCCCTCATGTTCATTAGAAAATAAGGACCATGTGCTCCAGGTCATAGAGATGCAGACCCAGATTTCATGGTGTCACTACAAACGAAGCTAAATCTCCTAACAATTACATATATTTCTTGTTCCCAACCTCAGAGGAAGTTTCTCAAGAAGTCTCAAGGCCAGCACAGCTCCATGTTTCTGGATTGTTTACCCTCTCCCTTACTTTTGGAAACTGTTCTACCACCTCCAGTGTTGTGAACTCCTGAGCATTTTCCATTCCACATATATATTCAGATTTTCTAACTCCTCTCCTCTAATTGTGTCTTACTTTTAGCGATAGTTATGTCAAGGCATTGTTCTGGATGAGAGAGGGAAGATTTTTGTGTATCACATTTTTGCATACACATTAGATTCATTTTCCTTTTTTCCATTTGAAATACTGAATCCCTGACACTAACCCATACCCTACTAGACTCTGACTACTAATCCTAATATCATGGAGAGAAAGAAACCTAACCGAATAGAAATACAGGCCTTTCATAGGAAGCATGGTGTATACTTCTATTTGCCTTCTGCATTATCAAGAGTATGTGTTTTAAATCTAGTCAACTTTTCATTGTAATATTTCTCCATGATTTTTTAAAATTATCACATATATAAATTCCTGTCTCCCTTTCTCTGTATCCTATTCAGCACATGTATTTTTTTATACATATATATATAATATCCTACCTGGTATCACACGGACATTCTTGTGAGCTCCCTGATTTTGGAATATAAAATTGTGAGAACAGATGACTCTCCCTAAATAATGATGGGACTGAAAATTCAACCTATGGGTGAGCTTCCTAGTGAAAAACACTATACATAAATCCATGTTAAGTAAAATGAATATTTTTGGATATGTGGATGAATTATATTTCATGATGAATTTCGATTGGCATATATATTGCTAAATATTAATGTGTGTGTGTGTGTGTGTATGTATTTTTTTTTAAATCTGGAAAAAAAATGTATATGTGTATATATATACATATATATATATTATATGTATATATATGTATATATATAT
The DNA here is from genome assembly GCF_048772815.1 of Callospermophilus lateralis. Taxonomy (NCBI): domain Eukaryota; kingdom Metazoa; phylum Chordata; class Mammalia; order Rodentia; family Sciuridae; genus Callospermophilus; species Callospermophilus lateralis. The sequence goes on from NW_027513022.1 coordinate 1,947,141, forward strand.
AATATATATATATATATATATATATATTATATATATATATATGTATATATATTCTCCAGATTTTAAAAAAATATGAAAAATATGTGTCTTATTATACACTCCCTAAATTCATTTATATTCATGTATGTGGGTTCAAAATCCAATTTTTACAAGATTATTTTCAGCAATATTTATACACCTGTAATACATATTGGTTTCCTACTACTGAATACTAAGTTCAGTAGGTGGTGCATACAAATCCTAATATTTCTACAGTACCTGACCCAGTTTAACATCAATGCAAGTAGATTGCTATGGGACATGATGTGTATTTTGAAGTTCATTTTTACTCAACACTGGTACATTACTATTTTTTCAGTATATGGACATCATAGGATATATTTTTTCACCCACAACTTCACAAAATTATAGGCATTTGGTTCACTTTCATTTACTTACTACTTCAGAACACATGTATTCCTCCATGTTTCTTTACTGGTCTTTTCACTAGACTTCTTTCTAAACACATTATTTTTGATTCCATAATCATTTTTGAAGCAATACTCACTCTTCACCATAAACCGTAACCCTAATATTACCATTACATATATACCTGGTTGGAATGATTGTATATATATCAATATAAGATTTCCAATATATTTTCAGATGCAAACTCAATCCATTATTTAAAGTTGGAACCAGTTATATACTTTATTCACAATCTGGCCTATTCATGCAACATCTCAATAATGATCAACACAAGGTACACCTATTTGTATCACCAGTACTAATTTATAAGTTTCCAGAATATTACTCCCTATAATGGTGGAAGAAATACTCATGTCACCTTATCTACATATAAATTTTATCACGGTAGTATTCTGGACACAAAATGCAAAGGTCACACATATGATTGTACCAAAGCCTAAATGGAAAGTGACCATGGATTACTAAAAACATCCATGTCCAGGGTGCCTAATGCTCTCAAATGTCAATCCTATTGATTACTACATATTTGTTTTTTCCTAAGATTATATATTCAACCTCAAGCCTGTTGAAAATGTCTAATCCTATCACTCACTTTATACTTTGCCTGATTTCCTAATCTTTCTATTGATATCTGCTTTCCTACATATTTTTCCCTGTTCATCATTGTGACTTTCACTTCAGATGTGCTGACATTTACATTCACTCTCTAACTGAAACCCTATTGCTAAAGAACTTTTGGTCCAACTCCTAGTCTCACTCTTCTTCCTAAACCTACTGACTATCTTCCTAATCCTACAGACTATCCCTTTTTGACTGGATGTTCTCTTCTACATTCAATCATCCGAGGTACACGGTCCTATGCCATTGTATATGGATTTATCTGAGACCTCGGTGCAGAACATAATTCAAGCTCAGTATACCAATCAAGGTTCTGTTGCCCTGAATGTCAGGAAGGTCTTTGCCTCAGGCCACCCCTTTGTGAAGCCTGAAGAAAAAAATTTCAAATGGAAATAAATTGGCATCACCTGTGGCTCTTTGCTTAATTGCTTTGGAAAGGAATTTGTCTGAATCTGCCTCTTGGCCCTGTGTGAGGCTGTGGCTTCGATTCTCAGCACCTGATGGATCTAAAGAAAGATCCCATGTGTGCATTCAAAACCAAAATGGCAAAAAGAGCAGTCATTGTGGATGAAGATTCTTGCCTTTCTCTGTTAGGTTCCTGACCCCCTTCAAGTGAGAATAGGGATCCTCTTTGTCAAATAAATTCTTGAATGCTCTGCAGATGTGCTTGGGTTTTCTCATGACTCCAAATCCCATAAAAAATCTATACCTGACATTCAGTAAGCCTCAAATTATAGAAACAAAGCGGAATTAATGGCAGGCCTTTTTGATCACTCCTGGTTCACAGGAAGGGTGTCCAGGCCACCCTGACTTTAGGGAAATTAGAGGCAAGGGAGCTTATTCTGAAAACTGTCTTTAGTTGCAACCCTCATGGAAACTTCCATCCAGAACATTTGATGAGGGTCTTTATGGACAAAGATGAGGGCCATGTGGTAGTTATTTTGTTTTAATTGTGGTCATTTGTGTGGGGGTTGGAAGAGATGACTTGGTCCACCTGGGCTTGAACTCTGGTGTGATTCCCCTTAGAGCCTGAGTTCTGGAACGTACCTCATAGAAGTATTGATATGAATTGTGTTGGTTTTTAGGAGGCCACGCATGATTGTCACCCTTTCAAACTGAGATCTAGGCCCAAGGTGGCTTTCCACAGAGCAATGGGAATCTCAGCCAGGAAATCACATAATTTTATTCTGAAAGACTTCGCAGCCATTGTTGGCCCTCGGAAGCAAGAAGGAGTGGCCATACTCATATCGAATAAAATCAACTTAAAACCTAAGTTAATCAAAAGTGATAAAGAAGGACACTATATACTGTTAAGAGGCAACATTCACCAACAAGACATAACAATTATCAATTTGTATGCACCAAACAATGGTGGTGCCAAGTCATAAAACAAACTCTCCTCAAGTTCAAGAGTCATATAGGCTATAACACAATAATTACTGGTGACTTCAGCACACAACCCTCGCCATTGGACAGATCCTCTAGAGAAAATCTGAATTAAGAAACTATAGAACTCAATAGCACAATCAATAACCTAGACTTAACCAACATATATAGAATATATCAAACATCATAAAGTGGATACATGTTCTTCTCAGCAGCACATTGGTCCTACTCAAATATAGACCATATATTATGCCATATGGAAACTCTTAGTAAATATAAAAGTATGGAGATAATACCATGCACCATATCTGATCATAATGGAATGAAACTTGAAATTAATGATTGAAGAAGGAAGGAAAAATTCTACATCACATGGAAAATGAACAATATGTTACTGAATAATCAATGGGTTACAGAAGACATAAAGGAGGAGATAAAAAATCTCTTAGAGACAAATGACAATACAGACACAACATACCGGATTCTGTGGGAAACAATGAAAGCAGTTTTAAGAGGGAAATTCATTTCTTGGAATTCTTTCCTCAAAAAAAGAAAAAAACAACAAATAAATGATCTCACACTACATCTCAAAAACCTAGAAAAAAAGAGCAAAACAACAAATGTAGTAGAAGACAAGAAATAATTAAAATTAGAGGAGAAATTAACAAAATTGAAACAAAAAAATTGAACAAATAAAAGTTGGTTCTTTGAAAATAAATTAAATAGACAGGCCCTTAGCCATGCTAATGAAGAGAAGTAGAGAGAGAACTCAAATTACTAACATATGGGATAAAAAAGGCAATATCACAACAAACACTACAGAAATACAGAAGATAATTCGAAAGTATTTTGAAACCCTATATTCCAATAAAACAGAAGATAATGAAGATATCGATAAATTTCTTATGTCATATGATCTGCCCAGATTGAGTCCGGAAGACACACAAAATTTAAATAGACCAATAACAAAGGAAGAAATAGAAGAAACCTTCAAAAGACTACCTACCAAAAAAAACCCTGGACCAGATGGTTATACAGCAGAGTTCTACAAAACGTTCAAAGATGAATTAATACCAATACTTTTCAAGCTATTTCAAAAAATAAAAAAAGAAGGAGTTCTTCCAAATTCATTCTATGAGGCCAACATCACCCTGATCCCAAAACCAGACAAAGACACTTCAAAGAAAGAAAAATACAGACCAATATCTCTAATAAACTTGGATGCAAAAATTCTCAATAAAATCCTGGCAAATCAAATACAAAAGCATATAAAAAAATTGTGCATCATGATCAAGAGGGATTCATCCCAGGGATGCAAGGCTGGTTCAATATACGGAAATCAATAAATACTATTCACCACATCAATAGACTTAAAGAGAAGAACCATATGATCATCTCGATAGATGCAGAAAAAGCATTCTACAAAGTACAGCATCCCTTTATGTTTAAAACTCTATAAAAACTAGGAATAACAGGAACTTACATCAACATTGTAAAAGCTATATATGCTAAACCTCAGGCTAGCATCATCGTAAATGGAGAAAAACTGAAGGCATTCCCTTTAAAATCTGGAACAAGACAGGGATGCCATCTATCACCACTTCTATTCGATTTAGTTCTTGAAATACTAGCCAGAGCAATTAGACAGACAAAAGAAATTAAAGACTTAAAAATAGGAAAAGAAGAACTTAAATTATCGCTATTTTTGGATGACATGATAATATATTTAACAGACCCAAAAGGGTCTACAAAGAAACTGCTAGAGTTAGTAAATGAATTCAGCAAAGTGGCAGGATATAAAATCAACACGCATAAATCTAAGGCATTCCTGTATATCAGCAACAAAACTTTTGAAATTTAAATGAGGAAAACCACTCCTTTTACAGTATACTCAAAGAAAATAAAAAACTGGGGAATCAACCTAACCAAAGAGGTGAAAGATTTATGCAATGAAATCTACAGAACCCTAAAGAGAGAGATAGAAGAAGATGTTAGAGGATGGAAAAGTATGCCCTGTACATGGATAGGCAGAAATAACATCATCAAAATGGCGATATTACCCAAAGTTCTCTACAGGTTTAATGCGATGCCAATCAAAAACCCAATGGCATTTCTTGTAGAAATAGATAAAGTAATCATGAATTTCATATGGAAAAACAAAAGACCCAGAATAGCGAAAGCAATTCTAAGCAGGAAGTGTGAATCCAGAGTTCAAACTGTACTACAAAGCAATAGTAACAAAAACAGTGTGGTACTGGTATCAAAACAGGCAGATGGACCAATGGTACAGAATAGAGGACACAGAGACAAATCCACAAAATTACAACTTTCTTATATTTGAAAAAGGGCCTAAAAGTATGCAATGGAAGAAGGATAGCATATTCAACAAATGGTGCAGGGACAACTGGAAATTCATATGCAAAAAAATGAAACTGAATCCCTTTCTCTCACAATGCACAAAAGTTAACTCAAAATGGATCAAGGAGCCAGATATAAAATCAGAGACACTGCGTCTGATAGAAGAAAAAGTTGGCTACGATGTACATACTGTGGGGTTGGGCTCCAAATTCCTTAATAGGAAACCCATAGCCCAAGAGTTAATAAAATTAAGAATAAACAAATGGGACTTACTTAATCTAAAGAGATCTTTCTCAGCAAGAGAAAAAATAAGAGAGGTAAATAGAGAGCCTACATCCTGGGAACAAATTTTTACCCCTTACACTTCAGATAGAGCCCTAATATCTAGAATATACAAAGAACTCAAAACAATTAAACAATGAGATAACAAATAACCCAATCAACAAATGGGCCAAGGATCTTAACAGACACTTCACAGAGGAGGACATACAATCAATCAACAAGTACATGAAAAAATGCTCACCATCTCTAGCAGTCAGAGAAATGCAATCAAAACCACCCTAAGATACCATCTCACTCCAGTAAGATTGGCAGCCATTATGACGTCGAACAACAATAAGTGTTGGTGAGGATGTGGGGTAAAGGGTACACTTGTACACTGCTTGTGGGACTGCAAATTGGTGAGTACAATATGGAAAGCAGTATGGAGATTCCTGGGAAAGCTGGGAATGGAACCACCATTTGACCGAGATATCGCCCTTCTCAGACTCTTCCCTGAGGATGTTAATAGAGAGCAGTATAAGGATACTGCCACATCGATGATCATAGCGGCACAATTCACAATAGCTAGACTTTGGAACGAACCTAGATGCCCTTCAATAGACGAATGGATAATAAAAATGTGTCATCTATACACAATGGAGTATTACACAGCACTGAAAATGACAAAATCATAGAATTTGCAGGGAAATGAATGGCATTAGAATAGATTATGCTAAGTGAATCTATCCAATCCTTAAAAAACAAATGCCAAATGTTTCCTTTTATATAGAGAGAGCAAATAAGAACAGAACAGGGAGGAAGAACATGAGAAAAATATTAAAACTAAACAGAGATGAGTGGGGGGAGAGAAAGGGAGAGAGAAAGAAAAGCATATGGAAATGGTAGGAGACTACTCAATGTTACACAAAATTACATATAAGAGGTTGTGAGGCTAAAGAGGGGAAAACAAGGGAGAGAATTAAACAACAGCAGTGAGGTAGAGAGGGAAGATGGGAGGGGAGGGGGAATAGTAGGGGATAGGAAAGGTAGCAGAATACAACAATAACTAGTATGCTATTATGTAAAAACGTGAGTGTGTAACTGATGTGATTCTGCGATTTGTATTTGGGGTAAAAATGGGAGTTCATAACCCAATTGAGTCAAATGTATGAAAGATGATATATCATGAGTTTTATAATGTTTTGAACAACCAAAAATAAAAAGAATTGAATTTCCAATATTTGAGTCATTTAACAACTTTATTTTTTAATAAAATTGTCTTTTATTTGTTATCTTACTTGCTGGTATCTGCCTTTCAGTTTTAAAAAACTATGTGCTATAGCCATTCATCCATGTAGTATGTAACAGAAAATTTTGAGTGTCTCCATGTTACCAGATTGGCAAGGCATCAAGGTTTCCTTCACAAACAAGGTGAAGGCTTTGCCATTAGAAATTTAACATTCTGCAAAACATTTTTTTTTAACTTTCCAATTAAATTTCCAAAAAAAATTAGAAAAAGAAGAATATAATCCCCACCGTAAGAAGGCCTCAAAGTGGAGAAGTGGAGCATTTACGGCAGGCCTATTTGATCACTCCTGGTTCACAGGAAGCATGTCCAATCCACCCTGACGTTAGGCAAATGAGGGGCAAGGGAGCTTATTTTGGGCACTGGTTTGGCTGTGCCCCTCATGGAAAACTCCATCCACAGGTTATGATGTGTGTCTATATGGAAGAAGATGAGAACCATGTGGGAGTGTTTTGGTTTTAATTGTGGTCATTTGTGTGGTAGTTGGAAGAGATGACTGGGTCCACCTGGGCTTGAACTCTGATGTGATTCCCCTTAGAGAATGAGATTTGGAACTAACTTCAGAGAAGTATTGCCATGAATGTTGTTGGGATTTCAGGAGGCCACACATGAGAGTCGCCCTTGGAAACTGAGGTCTAGGCCCAGGGAGGCTTTCCAGAGAGCACTGGGAATCTCAGCTAGGATATCACAGGTTTTATTCTGAAAGACTTGGCAGCCATCGTTGAGAGTCAAAACACACATGACCTCACATTGTAGACCTCAATGGTCCTGGCTTCATGTGACAATTTGGCCACTCTTTGGGAAGCCTTGCCTGTGAGAGATCTCCAGATCCTTCATTAAAATGAGCTTCCTCAACATTTAATGGATCCTGAATGAATTGAAACCCACAGTACCAACAACTTCATCTGTGAAAAATAGTTAGATAAATACCATAAAATTTTAGAAATTCTCATGACAAGATGGCACTGGAGAACCATTGGATGTCCTGTTGCTGATCATGAGTATACCAGACAGTGCCTTGATTGACTAGGTATCATGAAAATCGTGTAGAACAGAGATGCCAGTAAGTTGGAGCCTGCTGAGTAGTGGGCCTAGAGCAGTGGTGTGCAGGTGTGTGACAAAACATCTCTGGTGGGGCCATGTGGATCTGCCATTGACTTTCAAATGCCTTGAGACAGACACGGTGCAGCCAGCAGACCCTTCTATATAAAGGCATCTTGTTATATGGAGATTTTTCACGGCAATGTTTAGAATCAGGTTGCTATGGTCAAGGGGCAAGCTATGTGGGATAGAAGCCTAGTTGGTGCATTCTCATGCAGACACTGACCCACCACACGTGACAGAACTCCCTCCAGCACTGTGTCCCACTTGAACTCCTTGTATTTCGTGAAGCAAATACCAAACTCCCAGTGCAGCAGCAAGAAACAAAACGAAAAGTCGAGGATGACCAAATGGCTTCACAGTCCACATGGGGAGACACTTAGCCCCAGTGGCCACAATTTAGCTACAAAGAGAGAATTTAGCACTGCTGCCTCATGTTCATTGGAAAATAAGAAACCATGTCCTCCTGGTCACATAGATGCAGACCTAGCTTTGATGGTCTCACTACATCGGAAGTTAAAGCTCCTGAAAACAACATATATTTCAAGTGCCCAAGCTCAGAGGCAATTTCTCAAGAAGTGTTTAGGCCAGCAGATCTCCATGTTTGTGGAGTGTTTACCATGTCACTTACTTTTGGAAACTGCTCTATCAACTCCAAGGTTGTGAACTCCTGAGCATTTTCCATTCTAAATATATATTCACAGATTTTCTAACTCTTCTCCTCTAATTCTGACTTACTTGGGGCGAAGGGAATGTCAAGTCATTGTTCTGGATGAGAGAGAGAAGATTTTGTTTAGCACATATTTGCATAAACATTGGATTCATTTTACAATTTTCTGTTTGAAATACTGATTCCCTGACACTAACCCATACCCTACTAAACTCTGACTACTAATCCTAATATAATGGAGAAAAATAACCCAAACAGAATAGAAATACAAGCATTTCAGAGGAAGCATGGTGTATAGTTGGACTTACCTTTTGCATGATATAAGGTAGGAGTTATAAATCTAGTCAATTATTTGTTGAAATAATTCTCCATGTGTTTTTAAAGTTAAGAAGTATGTGAATTCCTGTCTCCCTTTCTCTGTAGCCTATTAAGCAAATGTATTTTTATATACACAAATAGAATCCTACCTGGTTTCACATGTACATTTTTGTGAGGTGGTGACTTGGCAGATACAAATTGTGAGAAGAGATCACTCCTCCTAAACGCTGTTTTAACAGAAAATTCAATCCATGAGTGAGCTTCCTAGATGAACAACACTATACATATATTACTGTTCAGTAAAATGAATATTTTGGGATATGCGGATGAGTTATTTTTCATGATGAATTTCAATTGGCATATATATTGCTACATTATAATGTGTGTGTGTTTGTGTCTCTCTCTCTCTCTCTCTCTCTCTCTCTATATATATATATATATATATATATATATATATATATATATATATATATATTCTCCAGATTTACCAAAATATGAAATATATGTGTCTTCTTATAGACCGCCTGAATTCATTCATATTCATATATGTGAATTTATAATCAACTTTTAACAAGTTTATTCTCAGAAATATACATCCACTGAAATACATATTTGTTTCCTAGTACTGAAAACTAACTTCAGGGAAGGGTGCTTACAAATCGTAATATTTCTACAGTAACTGACCAAGTTTAACATCAATACAAGTAGATTCCTATTGGATATGATGTGTTTATTAAAGTTCATTTTTATTCAAACCTGGTACGTTATTATTTCTTCAGTTTATAGACATCATAAAATATATCCTTTCATTCACAAATTCACAAATTTATAAACATTTGGTTCACTTTCAATCACTTCCTCCTTCAGAACACTTATATTTCTCCATGTTTCTTGACTCGTCTTTTCACTAGACTTCTTTCTAAACACATTATTTTCGATTCCATAATCATTTTTGAAGCAAAACTCATTCACTATTCATGATAAACGGTAACCCTAAGATAACCATTAACTATGTAAGTGGTTGGAATGAATGTATGTCTATCAATAAATGATTTCTTCTATTTTTTCAGATATCAATACAATCCATTATTTAAATTTGGAACCAGTCATATAATTTATTCACATTATGGTCTATTAATGCATCATCTCTATATTCATCAACACAGGGTAAGCCTATTAGTATCCCCAGTACTAATTTATATCTTTTCAAAATATTTCCCCCAGAAATGGTGGAAGAAATACTCATGTCACCTGATCTTCATATACATATTATCACAGAAATATTTTGGACACAAAATGCGAAGGTCACCCTTATGATTGTACCAAAGCCTCAATGGAATGTGAACATGGATTACTAAATATATCCATGTCCAGGTTGCCTAATGCTCTCAAATGTCAATCTTATTGGTGACTACAAATTTGTTTCTTCTTAAGATTATGTATTCAACCTCAACCCTGTTGAAAATCTCTAATCCTATCATGTTATACTTTGCCAGATTTCCTAATGTCTCTATTGATGTCTGCTTTCCTACATATTTTCCCCAGTTCATCATTGTGCCTGACTCTTCACATATGGTGTCATTTATATTCACTCTCTAACCAAAACCCTATTGCTAAAGAACATTTGGTCCAAATCCTAGACTCACTCTTCCTCCTAAACCTACTGACTATCTTCCTAATCCTACACACAATCCCTTTTTGACTGGATGTTCTCTTCTACATTTAATCATCTGAGGTACAGGGTCTTATGCCATTGTATATCAATTTAACTGAGACCTCGGTGCAAAACATAAATCAAGCTAAGGATCCCAATCAAGGGTCCAAATCTTTCTGGGCTTCAAATATTACCTAGATTTCTGTTTTCATACTTATGTTTTCCCTCTATATTCTTATAAATATCGCTGGTTCCCAATACAATTATTCATCCAGCAGAATGATTTCCAACCCAAATCGAACATGCTATTAACCCTGACCATACAATATTCCCTCAATCTCACTTTACAGAAGAGCAGGGACAAAGTTGGTATTACAATACAGGAAGTTAGGAGATCTTCCACTTGCTGAGTACCTCAAAATCCATGCAGAAATTATCCCTGGAGAAGATCCAGGCAGCTATGAAGGACCTGAGAGAACAAAAGTCATATTCCATGGCAAACAACATGGTCAGGATGAAAGGATGTGTCTGAGTCAGCCTCTCTATTCTTAATGTAGGGAAGATGGACCAAACCAGGCCTGTGTGGAGAACTGTCCCCAGGTGACTATGGTTTCTATACCATTCTAACATGTGAAAGTATCACAGGAAGTAGGGCAGCCTCCATGTCAGGAGACAATAGGAAGAAACTGTTAGGACAAAGTGGTGGCCAAGACAGTGACCTCATTCATTTTCTGAAGGTAGTGACCTCACCTCACTTCCTTGGTGATGGAGGTCTCTGAATTTTGTTATCCAGGAAGCCAGGCACCCTGAGCCAGTCCCAGTCACAGTCACAGTGGGCTCATTTCTTTGGATTTACCAAGGACAGAGTCAGTCTTTCTTGGTACCTACTGATGTAAGGGTTGCCAAATACCAAGAAAGCTCTGAAGAGGGGTCTTTCCTGAGAGCATAGGAATTGGCTCACCACTGCCTCCTTATAAATTCACAGATTTGACGAAGGAGACCAGATCTGAGACAGAAAGGCCATTTCTGGGTTACATCGTATGTCCTACCAGTCAGAGGACACTCCAGGTAGTCACAGACCTACTTGGAAGAAGGAGGTGCATTTGTGGGTGTTGGTTTGTGTTTGTGGTTTTTTCTCATGATCTGAGAATAGGTAAAAAAGGAGGTTTGTTTGGTATGGAGTGGACTGTTTCTAGTAAGTCATTTGACAAAGAGACTGTTTCTGTGTCTGTGTATCCCACTGTGTTTTTCTTTGTAGATATTAGAAAAGAAAATAGCTCATTGGGTGTGTCCTGTCTAGTAGAAAACTTCCCAGTATGCATCCTTCCCAATTAATGAATGGACTGAGGCTTGCCTTATCCATGGGCAACACCTGCTATCTACCTATGTTCTCATTTTTTCCTGAATTCTGGCCACTCTAAAGATTAGTATCATGTATTTTTGTACAAGATACGTACCACCTCCAAGCTCTGTGACATAGCCATGTACTGGATAGCTGAAGGGAATGGCGAGCATCTCAGAAAACTCACATATCAGAGTAACCAGGAAAGTCTCCTAGGAGAAACCCTGCTTGGGGGCTTTTGATTACCTATTGTTCTGTTGCTCTGAATGTCAGAAAGGTCTTTGCCTCAGGCCAAACCTTAGTGAAGCCTGAAGAAAAGAGTTTTCAAATGGAAATGAATGGGAATCACCTGTGGCTTTTTACTTCATTGCTTTGGAAAGGGATTTGTCTGAATCAGCCTCTTGGCCCTGTGTGAGCCTGTGGTTTAGATTTTCAGCACCTGATGTATCTAGAGAAAGATCCCATGTGGGCATCCAAAACCAAAATGGAAAAAAAGATCAGTCATTGTACATGAAGCCTCTCGCCTTCCTCTGTAATATTAATGACCTCCATCAAGTGAGAATAGGGATCATTTGTGTCAAATGAGTTCTTCAAAGCCCTGCAGAGGCTGGACAATAGGTGCTTGCGTTTTCTCATGACTCCAATTCACACAAAGAATCTATACCCCACAGTCAGTAGGCCTCAAATTTGAGAAGTGGATCAGTATTAACAGCAGTCCTATATGATCACTTCTGTTTCACAGGAATGTTGTCCAGGCCACCCTGACTTTAGGCAAATGAGGGGCAAGTGAGATTATTTTTGACACTGTCTTGGGCTGTGCCCCTCATGGAAACCTCCAACTAGAGGTTATGATTAGTGTCTATATAAAAGAAGAAGAGGGCCCTGTGGGAGTGTTTTGGTTTTAATTGTCGTCATTTGTGTGGCAATTGGAAGAGATGCCTGGGTCCACCTGGGCTTGAACTCTGTTGTGATTCCCCTTAGAGACTGAGTTGTGGAACTGAGCTCAGAGAAGTATTGCCATGAATTGTGTTGGGATTTTTGGAGGCCACGCATGAGATTTGCCATTGGAAACTGAGATCTAGGCCCAGGGTGACTTTCCACAGAGCACTGGGAATCTCAGCCAGGATATCACAAGATTTTATTTTGAAAGATTGTCAGCCATAGTTGAGAGTCAAAACACACATGGAATTCACATTGTAGACCTCAATGGGCCTGGCTTCATGTGACCTTTTGCCCACTCTTTGGGAAGCCTTGCCTGTGAGTGTTCTCCAGACCTTTCATTGAAATGAGATTCCTCACCTTTTAATGGTTCCTGTATAAATTGAATCCCACAGTGCCTCCAACTTCATTATTGAAAAATATCTAGATAAATACCATGAATTTTTTGAAATTACCATGACCAGGTTGCACTGGAGAACCTCTGGATGTCCTGTTGCTGATCATGATTGTACCAGACAGTGCCTTGATTGACTGGGTTTCATGGAAAAAGTGTAGAACATAGATGCCAGAAAGTTGGAGCCTGCAGACTAGTGGGCCTAGAGCAGTGGAGTGTAGGTGTGTGAAAAAAACATTTCTGGTGGGGCCACGTGGATCTGCCATTCGCTTAGAAATCACTTGTGACTGACATGGTACAGCCAGCAGACTGTATGTAAAGGCATCTTATTATATGGAGAGGATTCCTGCCAATGTCCAGAATCAGGTTGCTATTGTCAAGTTGAAAAGCTATGTGGGATTGAAGCCCCACTGGTGCATTTTAGTAACCCACCACACGTGAGAGTACATCCTCCAGCACTGAGTCCCAGTAGAACTCCTTGTATTTCGTGAAGCCAATACCAAACTCACAGTGCAGCAGTAAAAAACACCACGAAAGTGGATAATGTCCAAATGGCTTTTCAGACAACACAGTTAAATACTTAGACCCCAGTGGCCAAAGTTTACCTACAAAGAGAGAATTCAGCACTGCTGCCTCATGTTCATTAGAAAATAAAAAAACCATGTCATCCAGGTCACATAGATGGAGAACCAGAATTGATGGTCTCACTTCAAAGGAAGCTAAAGCTCCTGACAACAACATATATTTTAACTGCCCAACCTCAGAGGCAGTTTCTCAAAAAGGCTAGCAGAGCTCCATGTTTGTGGAGTGTTTACCCTCTCTCTTTTTGTAACCCGTTCTACCTCCTACAAGTTTGTGAACTCCTGAGCATTTTCCTTTCCACATATGTATTCACAGATTTTCTAACTTTTCTCCACTAATTGTGTCTTATTTGGGGCGAAGGTAATGTCAAAGCATTGTTCTGGATGAGAGTGGGAAGATTTTTGTGTAGCACATATTTGCATACACATTAGATTCATTTTCCTATTTTCCATTTGAAATACTGAATCCCTGAACCTACCCCATACCCTACTAGACTCTGACTACTAATCAAAATATGATGGAGAAAAAGAAACTTAACAGAATAGAAATACAGGCCTTTCATAGGAGTCATGGTGTATACTTGGACTTGCCTTCGGCTTTATCAATGGTATGTGTTATAAATCTAGTCAACTTTTCATTGTAATACTTCTCCAAGAGTTTTTAAAATTAACACATATGTAAATTTCTGTCTCACTTTCTCTGTAGCCTATTCATCACATGTATTTTTTAATGCATCTTTAGAATTCTACCTGGTATCACATGTACATTCTTGTGAGCTTGCTTATTTTGGAAGATACAAATTGTGAGAAGAGATCGTTCCCTCTAAATACTGATGGAACTGGAAATTCTACCTATGGGTGAATTTCCTAGATGAACAGTATTATGCATAAATAAATGTTCAGTAAAATGAATATTTTGGATACGTGGATGATATCCATTTTATTATGATTTTCGAATGGCATATATATTGCTACATTTTAATGTCTGTGTATGTGAGTATCTAATTATCTATCTATCTATCTATCTATCTATATAGATATAGATATCTACTCTTTAGATTTTCCAAAATATGAAATATATGTGTCTTATTATAAACTTTCTAAATTCACTCATGTGTGTGTATGTGGATTTATAATCAAATTTTTACAAAATAATTCTTAGAAATATTCATCCACCTTAAATACATATTTATTTCCTAGTACTGAAAACTAAATTCAGTGAATGGTGCATACAAATCGTAATATTTCCACAGTGACTGACCCAGTTTCACATCAATGCAAGTAGACACCTATGGGACCATGATGTGTATTTTGAAGTTCATTTTTATTCCACACTGATACATTACTATTTCTGCAGTTTATGGACATTATAGGATATATCCTTTCATCCACAATTTCACAAATTTATAGGCATTTGGTTCACTTTCAATCACTTCCTACTTCAGAACACATGTATTCCTCCATGTTTCTTGACTGTTCTTTTCATAAGATTCTTTCCAAACACATTATTTTTTATTTCCATAATCATTTTTGAAGCAATACTCAGACACTCTTCATGATAAACCATAATGCTAATATTACCATTAGATGTATAACTGGTTAGAATGAATTTATGTATATCAATATAAAATTTCCTATATATTTTCAGATATCAATTCAATCCATTATTTAAAGTTTGAACCAGTTATATTATTTATTCACAGTATGGTCTATTAAGGCATCATCTCTATATTCATAGACCGATGGTATACCTATTTGTATCCCCAATACTAATTTATAAGTCTTTAAAATATTGCTTTAAGAATTGGTGGAAGAAATACTCTAGTCACCTGATATACATACACATTTTATCACAGTAATATTCCTGACACAAAATGCAACGGACACACTTATGATTGTACCAAAGCCTATATTGAAAGTGAGCATGTATTACTAACAACATCCAAGTCCTGATTAACTAATGATCTCAAATATCATTCCTATTGGTGACTACATATTTGTTTTTTCCTAAGATTAAATATTGAATCTGAACCCTGTTAAAAATGTCTTATACTATCACTCAGTTTGTACTTTGCCTGATTTCCTAATGTCTCTATTGATATCTGATTTCCTACACATTTTCCCCAGTTCATCACTGTGACTGACTCTTCAAATATGCTGACATTTACTTTCACTCTTTAACAAAAACCCTATATCTAAAGAACATTTGGTCCAATTCCTCGACTCACTGAAATGGGTTCTTCAAAGCCCTGCAGAGGGTAGCCCATAGGTGCTTGATTTTCTCATGACCCCAATTCACATAAAGAATCTATGCCCCACAGAGAGTAGGCCTCAAATTGGAGAAGTAGAGCAGTATTAATGGCAGGCCTATTTGATCACATCTGGTTCACAGGAAGGGTTTCCAGGCCACACTGAGTTTAGGCAAATAAGGGGCAAGTGAGGTTATTTTGGACACTTCCTTAGGCTGCGCCCCTCATGGAATCCTCCAGCAAGAGGTTATGTTGAGAGTTTATATTGAAGAAGATGAGGGCCATGTGGGAGTGTTTTGGTTTAATTGTGGTCATTTGTGTGGTTGTTCGAAGAGATGACTGGGTCCGCATGGACTTCAACTCTGGAGTGATTCCCCTTAGAGACTGAAATGAACTCAGAGAAGTATTGACATGAATTGTGTTGGGATTTTAGGAGGCCACACATGAGAGTTGCCCTTGGAGACTGAGATCTAGGCTCAGGATAGCTTTCCAAAGAGCACTGGGAATCTCAGGCAGGATATCACATGACTTTATTCAGAAAGACGTGGCAGCCATTGTTGAGAGTCAAAACACACATGGACCTCAATTGTAGACCTCAATGGGCATGGCTTAATGTGACCTTTTGGCCACTCTTTGGGAAACCTTGCCTCTGAGAGTTCTCCCGAGCTTTAATTGAAATAAGCTTCCTCACCATTTCATGGTTCCTGAATAAATTGAAAGCCACAGTGCCTCCAACTTCATCCTTGAAAATTGGCTAGATAAATACCATGAATTTTTTAAATTTCCATGAACATATGGCACTGGAGAACCTTTGGATATCTGTTGCTGATCATGAGTGTACCAGACATTGCATTGATTGACTGGGTTTCATGAAAATGGTGAGAACAGAGGTGCCAGAAAGTTGGAGCCTGCTGATTAGTGGGCCCAGAGCAGTGGTGGGCAGGTGTATGATAAAACATCTGTCATCAGGACACGTGGTTCTGCCATTGGTTTCCGAATGACTTGTGACTGACATGTTGCAGCCAGCAGAACATTACAAGTAAAGGGACCTTGTTATATGGAGAGGTTTCAGGGCAATGTTCAGAATCAGGTTGCTATGGACATGGGTGCAAGCTTTTTGGGATAGAAGCCTGGTTGGTGCATTCTCCTGCAGACCCTCACCCACTACACGTGAGAGTACTCCCTCTAGCACTGTGTCCCAGTTTTTCTCCTTGTATTACGTGAAGCCAATACCAAACTCCCAGTGCAGCAGTAAGAAACACCACGAAAAGTGGAGTATGACCAAATGGCTTCACAGATCACATGGTTAGACACTTAGACCCCAGTGTCCTCAGTTTACTAACAAAGGGAAAATTCAGAACTTCTTCCTCATGTTCAATAGCATATAAGGAACCATGTCATCCAGGTCACATAAATGCCGACCCAGGTTTGATGGTCTCAATACAAAGGAAGCTAAAGCTCCTGACAACAACAAATTTTTCAAGGGCCCAAACTCAGAGGCAGTTTCTCAAAAACTCATTAGGCCACCAGAGTTCCATGTTTGTGGAGTGTTTACCCAGTACCTTACTTTTGGAAATTCCTCTACCACCTCCAAGGTTGTGAACTCCTGAGCATTTTCTTTTCCAGATATATATTCACAGAATTTCAAACTCTTCTCCACTAATTGTGTATTACTTGTGGCGAAGGAAATATCAAGGCATTGTTTTGGAGGACAGTGGGAAGATTTTTGTCTAGCAAATATTTGCATACACATTAGATTCATTTTCCTATTTTCCATTAGAAATACTGAATCCCTGTCACTAACCCATACCCTACTAGACTCTGACTACTAATCTTAATATGATGTAGAAAAAGAAACCTAACAGAATAGAAATACAGGCCGTACATAGGAGGCATGGTGTATACTAGGACTTGCGTTCTGCTTTATCAAGTGTATGTGTTATAAATCTAGTCAACTTTTTATTGTAATACTTCTCCATGAGTTTTTAAAGTTAACACATATGTACATTTCTGTCTCCCTTTCTCTGTAGCCTATTCATCTCATGAAATTTATTATGCATGTTTAGTATCCTACCTGGTATCACACGTACATTCTTGTGAGCTTGCTGTTTTAGGATGATACAGATTGTGAGAAGAGATCACTGCCCCTAAATACTGATGGAACTGAAAATTCAACATATTGGTGAATTTCCTAGATGAACAGCATTATACATAAATCCATGCTCAGTAAAAAGAATATTTTTGGATATGAGGATGATATATATTTCATAATGAATTTTGACTGGCATACATATTACTACATTTTAATGTCTGTGTTTGTATCTATATATATATATATATATATATATATATATATATATATATATATATATATATATATATATTTTTTTTTTTTCTCCAGATTATTCAAAATATGAAATATATGTGTCTTATTATACACTCATTAATTTAACTCATGTTCCTATATGTGGATTTATAATCAAATTTTCACAAGATTATTCTCAGAAATATTCATCCACATGAAATACATATTTATTTCCCAGTACTGAAAACTAACTTTGGTGAATGGTGCTTACAAATCCTAATATTTGTACAGTAACTGACCCAGTTTAACATCAATGCAAGTAAAATCCTATGGGACATGATGTGTATTTTGAAGTTCATTTTTATTCAACACTGGTACATTACAATTTCTTCAGTTTATGGACATCATAGGATAATACTTTTCATCCACAAGTTCACAAATCTGTACGCATTTGGTTCACTTGCAATTACTTGCTGCTTCAGAACATATGTATTCCTCCATGTTTCTTGACTGTTCTTTGCATGAGATTATTTCCAAACATATTATTTTCGATTTCCATAATCATTTTTGAAGCAAAACTCCCACACTCTTCATCATAAACCATAATGCTAAAATTACCATTAGATGTATAACTGGTTAGAATGAACTTATGTATATCAATATAAGATTTCCTATATATTTTCAGATATCAATTCAATCAATTATTTAAAGTTTGATCCAGTTATATTATTTTTTTTACAGTATGGTCTATTAAGGCATCATCTTTATAATCATAGGCACAGGGTACACGTACTTGTGTCCCCAATACTAACTTATCAGTCTTAAAAAGTTGCTTTCAGAAATAGTTGAAGAAATACTGTAGTCACCTGATATACATTTACATTTCAACACAGTAATATTCCTGACAAAAAATGCAAAGGACACCCTTATGATTGTACCAAAGCCTAAATTTAATGTGAGCATGTATTACTAACAACATCCATGTCCTGATTAACTAATGATCTCAAATATCATTCCTATTGGTGACTACATATTTGTTTCTTCCTAAGATTATATATTCAAACTCAACCATGTTAAAAACATCTTATCCTATCACTCACTTTGTACTTTCCCTGATTTCCTAATGTCTCTATTGATATCTGCTTTCCTAAACATTTTCCCCAGTTCATCACTGTGACTGACTCTTCACATATGCTGACATTTACATTCACTCTCTAACCAAAACACTATATCTAAATAACTTTTCGAACTATCTCTTTTTGTCTGGACGATCTCTTCCTCATTCAGTCATCCAAGGTACAAGGTCCTATACCATTGTATATCGATTTATCTGACACAACTTTGCGGAAATTATTCAAAGCTAAGTATCCCAATCAAGGGCCCAATGTTCATCTGGGTTTGAAATCTTTCCTAGATTTCTGTTTTCATACTTATATTACACCTATATATGCTTGTAATATCGGAGGTTCCCAATACCATTATTCATCTCACAGAATGATTCCTAACCCAAATCGAACATGCTATTAAACCTAACCATGTACTGTTCCCTCAATTTAACTTTATGAAGAGCAGGGACAGAGTTGGTGTTATAATACAGGTAGATAGGGGATCTTCCACCTGTTGAGAACCTCAAGTTCCATGCAGAAATAAACCCTGGAGAAGATGTAGGCAGCTATGAAGAACCTGAGAGAGCAACAGATAACTTCCTTGGTAAAATACCTGGTCAGGATGAAGCGATGTGTCTGAATAAGCCTCTCTCTTCTTAATGTAGAGAAGATGGACCAAACCAGGTCTGTGTGGAGAGCTGTTAACATGTGCCTATGGTTGATATACCATTCTATCTTGTGAATGTGACACAGGAAGTAGGGGAAGCCTCTCTCTTATGGGACCCTTGGAAGCAAATGTTAGGATAAAGTGGTTGCCAAGATAGTGACCTCATACAGTTCCTGAAGGAAGTGACCTACCTCACTTCCTTGGTGATGGAACTCTCTGAACTTGGGATCCAGGAAGCCAGGCACTCAGAGCCAGTCCCAGTCCCAGTCCCAGTGGGTTCACTTGTTTGGATTTACCAAGGACAGAGTCGGTCTTTCTTGGTACATACTGATGTGTGGATGGCTAAATGCCAGGAAAGCTCTGAAGAGGGGCCTTTCCTGAGAAAGCAGGTAGTGACTCACTGATTGATGCTGACAACTTTACAGAGTTGGTAAAGGAGACCTGATCTGAGACAGGAAAGTCCATTTCGAGGGAGCAGAGTAAGGCCCACCAGTCTGAGGACACTCTGGATAGTCACAGACCTACTTAGGTAATGGAGGTGCCTTTGTGGGTGTGGGTGTGAATTTGTCGTTTTGTATCATGTTCTGAGAATAGGTAGGAAAGGCAGTATGTTTGGTTTGGAGTGGACTGTTTTTGGTAAGTCATTTGACATGGCGAGTGTTTCTATGTTTGTGTTTCCCACTTTTTCCGTGGTTGTAGATATTAGAAAAGTGAATGCATCAATGGATGTGTCCTGTCTAGTAGAAAGCATCTCAGCACACATCCTGCCCAATTTATGAATGGACTGTGGCTTGCCTTATATGGGCAACACCTACTTCTTTCCTTAGTTCCTGTTTTCTTCCTGAATTCTGGCCACTCTCCAGAATAGGCTCATGGTTTTTTGTCCAAGATATGGACCTCTGTCGAGTTCTGTGACATGGCCATGTACTGGATAGATAAAGGGAATTGGGAGCATCTCAGAAAACTCGGATATCAGTGTGACCAGTAAAGTCTCAGTAGAGAAACCCTGCTTTGTGCCTTTTGCTAACCTACTGTTCTGTTGACCTGAATGTCAGGAAGGTCTTTTCCTCAGGCCACCAGTTTGTGAAGCCTGAAAAAAACTGCTTTCAATTGGAAATGAATGAGCATCACCTGTGGCTCTTTGCTTAATTGCTTTGGAAAGGGATGTGTCTGAATCATCCTTTCGGCTCTGAGAGAGGCTGTGGCTTTGATTTTCAGCACCTGATGGATCTAAAGAAAGATCCCATGTGTGCATCCAAAACCAAAATGGCAAAAAGATCAGTCATTGTGGATGAAGTCTCTTGCTTCCTCTGTTAGGTTCCTGACCTCCATCAAGTAAGTAGAGGGATCCTTTGAGACAAATGATTTCTTCAAAGCCCTGCAGTGCTTGGGTTCTCACATGACTCCAAATCACATAAAGAATCTATACCTCACAGTCAGTAGGCTTCAAAATGAAGAAACAGAGCAGTATTACTGGCAGGCCTATTTGATCAATCCTGGTTTACAGGAAGGGTGTCCAGGAAACCCTGACTTTAGGAAAATGAGGGGAAAGGGAACTTATTTTGGACACTGTCTTGGGCTGCGCCCCTTATGGAAACCTCCAGCCAGAGGTTATGATGAATGTCTACATGGAAGAAAATGAGGGCCATGTGGGAGTATTTTGGTTTTAATTGAACATATTATTAACCCTAACCATATACTGTTCCCTCAATCTAAGTGTTCAGAAAAGCAGGGAAAGATTTGGTCTTACAATACAGGAATGCAGGGGATCTTCCACCTGCTGAAAACTTCAAAGTTCCATGCAGAAATGATCCCTGGAGAAGACGTAGGCAGCTATGAAGGACATGATAGAGCAAAAGGCATCTTCCATGGCAAACAACCTGGTCAGCATGAAGGGTTGTGTCTGAATCAGATTCTCTCTTCTTAAGGTAGAGGAGATGAACCAAACTAGGCCTTTGTGGAGAGCTGTTCCCAGGTGACTATGGTTTCTATACTATTCTAACTTGTGAAAGTGTCACAGGTAGTAGGGACATCCTCCATGTTATGAGACCTTAGGAAGCAAATGTTAGGAGAAATTGGTTGCCAAGGCAGTGACCTCATTCAGTTACTAAAGGAAGTGACCTCACCTCACATCCTTGTTGATGGAACTCTCCAAATTTGGGTTCCAGGAAGCCAGGCACCAAGACCCAGTCCCAGTACCAGTTCCAGTGTTCTCACTTGTTTGGATTTTCCGAGGACAGAGTCAGTCTTTTGTGGTACCTACTTATGTGAGAATGGCCAAATTCCAGAAAAATTCTGAAGAGGGGCCCTTCCGGAGAAAACAGGTAGAGGCTCCCTGCTGGCTCCTGAAAACTTCACAGAGTTGACCAAGGAGCCCAGATCTGAGACAGGACAGACCATTTCTGGGGAACATAGTATGGCCCTCCGGTCAGAGGACACTCTGGATAGTTCCAGACCTACTTGGGGGAAGGAGGTGCCTTTGTGGTTGTGGGTATGGGTTTGTGGTTTTTTCTTTTGTTCTGAGAATAGTTAGGAAAGGGGGTGTGTTTGGTTTGGAGTGGAGTGTTTCTAGTTAGTCCTTTGACAAGGCGAGTGTTTTTAGGTCTGTGTATCCCACTGTGTCCGTGGTTGAAGACATTAGAAAAGAGAATGCCTCAATGGGTGTATCCTCTCAAGGAGAAAACTTCCCAGCATTCATCCGGCACAATTTATAAATGGAGTGTGGCTTGCCTTATCAATGGGCAACACCAACTATCTTCCTACGTTCCTGTTTTCTTCCTGAATTCTGGCCACTCTCCAGAATAGGCTCATGATTTTGTGTCCAATATATGAACCACTTCCAACATCTGTGACATGGCCATGTACTGGATAGCTGAAGGGAATGGCAAGCATCTCAGAAAACTCAGATATCAGTGTAGCCAGTAAAGTCTCAGTGGAGAAACCCTGCTTTGGGCCTTTTGATTACCTATTGTTATGTTGCCCTGAATATCAGGAAAGTCTTTGTCTCAGGCCACCCCTTTGTGAAGCCTGAAGAAAACAGTTTTCACATGGAAATGAATGGGCATTACCTTTGTGTTTACAATAAAACCTTCACAGATTTGGCTCTCATTAAGTTAAAAATACTTTTAGATTGTATCTCAGTGTAAAAAGTAACATGGAACTGTACATATCTTATTGATAACAAGTCCAATTATAGAACACAAATGATATACATAAATCTCCAACATGTTTTTCTTTTAAGCCTAGAATTACCATACAACCTTAGAACACCAGCTTGATACAATGGTCTTTGGAAGCTTCTACCTTACACACTTGTATACCTGGAAGATATGAACACATTAACACCACAATTACATTGATGTTTTTGTATTAAACAAGTTTAGATTTTAAAGAAATAACATGGCACAATTTTATAAAAACAGTACTTGTTTTACCAGCTGTTTATTTTTTTAAGATTACTTGCTCAAAACTTACACATATAACCAAGTTACACAAACCTTTTTTTATTATTTACTTAAACCCTTTTAATTACTTAATCATATAGACTCTCTTATCCAGAAACACATTTTTCCTCTATTAGATCTATATCTGGAACCTTTTAGTTTCTCTTTTTCATCTACTAACCTCTTTCTGTTCACATTTCAATACAATACTTGTAAATTTCTGAATTTAGGCAGATTATTTTATAGACATCTACATTTTATTAGGGCCTTTTTGAAAACCTAGAAAACTTATAGGCCTAATTTTAAAGACATCTTTATTTTTATCTGTTTACCCAATTTGAATTAAAACATATGAATCACGTGAATCAAAGACATTTGGATACATTCTAAATTTTTCATGAGTGCTCCTCATCTGTCAATTGTCATATCACTGCATGATATATGGACATACACACATACAGACATACCAACATACAACACGTAAAACAAATGTAACACATAACACAATAGTAAAAGCCTTGTAGCTTTTTCAGGTGAAATCTCCATTGAAATGCTAAAAACTCAAGAGTCGATCAAAAATAGAACTGATCAGAAAACATTAACCCATCAGCAGAATCAAGATCATGAGCTCAAAAAAAAAATACAGAATCTAAGAAAAGCAAGAGTCCTAAAAAAGATGACTGGCCAGTAATTAGTAAATACCGTATAATATAATTTTTTGGTTAGGTCTAGTTTGAGTTCAGGTAAAAAGACACATTTACTCTTTTTTATCTGTCTCCTGCTGAGTGCTGCAGGCTTCTTTTATTTGCATATCAACTTAAGTCCTGGCTGAGGTCTGGAAAACTGAAAAGACTGGAATTCGTAGCAGAAACCTCAGGCCTAAGGCATTTTAGCTATAAGTCATAATTTCCAGGTTTGGATGTTGAAAATTTTGATGCAAGTTTAAGATGTAATTCTCAAAATTTTATATATTTAGATTTTTCTACACTAGAAAAACTTGCTCACACAAAACTGAAAATAGGATCATTTTTTGATAATATTAAAGCCACCATCAGAAGAAGTTTCTATAGGATCGTTAAGCCCCTTTCTTTGTTATGAAGTTTCTAATAGTATTAAGTTACATTAAATTGGCTGAAAATTTTTTAAAAAGAACCACACACTACCATGTGTATCCGAAATTAAGCTTTAAAAATTTCCAAGACTGTTGCTAATTAATGTCATTTCAATAAGCCAGACCAACGTTTTAATTTAGTACCATTTTTTAAAATCTTACACACTGATGGGAATAGATACCATATCATAATTTATTATCTCTTCCCAAGTTAATGCACTGGTATATCTAGTGAAATTTTTTCAGGCTGCCTAGTTCAAAATTAAAACTCTTTAATTATTTTTTATCCTAAGTATTTAAGTTTCCTAGCATGAACTACCTGAAATCAAACTAAACAATTGTTTAAACCCAACTTTTAACTGTAAGATTGTGCAATGCTTTAGAAACCCATTTAGATACGAGATGGTTAAAATAAAAAAAAAATTATTTTTAGATACACATTCACCCTAGATCATCCCCAAGAAACAATCTATAATATCAACATATTAATGCATTCATTGTCCCTTTTGTTAAGTAAACAGAGGTGGAGAAATCCTTAAAGTGCAAGTAAGGAATAAAGGAGTTCCCCACAGCAAAATGGCTCTGTCAGCTGCTGGGAGTCCCTTAGCCTCACCATTTACTTACAGGATTAGTTCCTCTGGTTTGCTTTGACCCCAGGCACCAGGCATATTCTATGTCTCCCAACTTTGCAGTAGTCAGCTCCCAAAAATTTCATCCTCTGCTTGCAGTTGTTTTGAGTGCTAGGCTTCCCCAAGAGGGCAGAGTGGGGTTTATTTAAAGTCCCCTCTGGGGTGTCAAAATTTATGACTGAAGGCTTGGTTCCCATCCCAAAGCAAATTAATGCCAATTTAATAATGAGGACAGGGTTTTGAGAAAAGTTTAAGCGAGATATCAAAGTTCTTTGACCCCAGACATTTCCCTCTGCAGTGGGCATGCTCAAGCCAACTACGGGAAGAAAAGAAATCACTGCTTCCGTAATCTTGCTTAACAAAGGGGAGTAAAGTTTATCAAAGTTCTTTAAAACACAGCTAAGAGAGGTGCAAAAGGTGAGAACAGAAAAACTGGCGGTTCTATTGACTTTTGGTCCCTCACAGGAGAAGCATTAGTTTAAAATTTAGGTAAAGTAACTTCCACATATGTAAGGCAGGTTGGAACTCAGGACTCTGCATCGGTCCAAACAATGCCATCACATTTAACAGAAACACAGATAAAAAGACACACAAAGACCATCATGCAGCTCCCGTTTGTTCACAACCCCAAGATATACAATCTTGTGACTCAGGGAGAATGGAGGGAAGAGGGGAAGGAGTAGAAGGTTTGAGTGATAGGATCCTGGGTGACGGTGTCGGATTGGAGGCAGGGACCAGGAAAGGCTTCAAGGACAGAGGTATGGAATGGCTTTGTCCCATAATGAGAGTTTCTCAAACAGAGACAAGGACAATACAAACGTGACACAAACATGTACACACAGGTAACATTTAACACGAGTTCAGAAGTAAAGATCAGAACCTAGTAACTGGCAAAACCTGATGGGTTAGACCACAAAGCCAGACAGTGAATTCAACCTGAGAGAAAAAAGTAGCCAGCAAGATATGATGGGTTGGCAGCAGAGTCACCTAATGTGGGCTCATCCGTCCCTCCTCACCTAATGAGGGCACATCCATCACTCCCTGAGTCCTCCAAGGCATCCCTTGCAAGGACGTGGTCTGTGGCTTTAGGACACGTTTGTCCACCACTGACAGGGGGAACTTACGTTCTCCGCTGGCAGCCACTCTGCCAACCCAAACCAAAAACGGAAAAACGGAACCTGAACAAAAAGCTCTGAGCGATCGCAAGGAAAAATGGAAAGAAGCGCCTTACTTACCCCCAGATGGGTCTGTTGGGGTGTCCTTGTCCTATGCTGCGTGATTCCCGGCCAACGCACCAAATGTAAGGATCCGGTGAACGTCGGAGGAAGAGACCACCAAGAGAACGCGGCTCATGCAACAGAAAAAGGCGTTCATTGAGGATCCAATCCAGCATGCTGGGGCTACGTGCTCACTCAAGAAGGGAGAGCAGCCCAGAGCCCCGAGCAGGGGTTGAGCAGTGCTTAAGCACACTTTTTGGGGAGGGCGGGACTTTACATATATCACAGTCTCCTTTAAGAAATCAACATACACCGCAGAAAAATCAAACAACAATTCCTAAACATGATTAGTTCATTCATTGGCAGGAACAGGTGTGGCAGGAGTGATAGGTCAGTTCTAAAGCGAGGTACACATTCAAACAGATTGCTTTAGGCCTTGCAATGCCTATGTGCCAGGCCACACAGGGTCCTAGGTTATTAAATAACCAGGCGGTCAGGGGGAATATTTACTGGGCAGTCGGGAATTGTACTACAAGCTACAGGAATTTCAGGTTTTGCATGTAGCATAGGAACTTAACAATACCTGGTCCTTTATATTTTAACTCAGGCCTTGCAGCTTAGAAACTTTACAAAACCCAGTCTTTTACACTTCAACTTTTACACTTTAATTTCAATTTATTTTACCCTTTCAGATCACTCCTGGTGCACAAGAAGGGTGTCCAAGCCACCCTGAATTTAGGCAAATGAGTGGCAAGGGAGCTTATTTGGGACACTGTCTTGGGCTGTGCCCCTCATGGAAACCTCCAGCCAGATGTTATGATGAGTGCCTTTATAGAGGAAGAGGAGGGCCATGTGAGAGTGTTTTGGTATTAATTGTGGTCATTTGTGTGACGGTTGGAAGAGATGAGTGGGTCCACCTGGGATTGAATTCTTGTGTGATTCCCCTTAGAGACTGACTTCTGGAACTGAACTCAGAGAAGTATTGCCATGAATTGTGGTGATATTTTAGGAGGCCAAGCATGAGAGTCGCCCTTGGAAACTAAGATCAAGGCCGAGGGTGGATTTCCACAGAGCACTGAGAATTTCAGCCAAGATATCCCATGATTTTATTCTTAAAGACTTGGTAGCCATAGTTGAGAGTCAAAACACACATGGACCTCACATTGTAGACCTCAATGGGCCTGGCTATATCTAACCTTTTGGTCACTCTTTGGGAAGCCTTGCCTATGAGAGTTCTCCAGAGTTTCATTCAAATGAGCTTCCTCAACATTTAATGGTTCTTGAAACCCACAGTGCATACAAACACAATAGAAATACAAGCAGTTCAGAAGAGGCATGGTGTATAGTTGGACTTGCCTTTTGCATTATGTAGGGTAGGTGTTATAAATCTAGTTAATTTTTAATTGAAATAGTTCTCCTTGTGTTTTTTAAGTTAATAAATATGTGAATTCCTCTATCCCTTTCTCTGTAGCCTATTCATCACATGTATTTTTATATAAACATATAGAATCCTACCTGGTATCACATATACATTCTTGTGAGGTGGCTGACATGGCAGATACAAATTATGACAAGAGATCACTCCTCCTAAACGCTATTGGATCTTAAAATTCAACCTAAGGGTAACCTTTCTAGTTGAACAACATTATTCATAAATCCATGTTCAGTAAAATTAATATTTTTGGATCTGTGGACGATATATATTTCATCATGAATTTCAATTAGCATATATATTGCCACTTTATAATGTCTGTGTGTGTTTTGCTCTTTGCATAATTGCTTTGGAAAGGGATGTGTCTGAATCAGCCTCTTGGCCCTGTGTGAGGCTGTGGCTTAGATTTTCAGCACCTGATGGATCTAAAGAAAGATCCCATGGGTGCATCCAAAACCAAAATGGCCAAAAGAGCAGTTATTGTGGATGAAGACTCTCACCTTCTTCTCTAAGATTCCTGACATCCATCAAGTGAAAATAGGGATCCTTTGGGTCAAATGAGTTCTTTAAAGCCCTGCAGAGTTTAGCCCATAGGTGCTTGGGTTTTCTCATGAATCCAGTTTACATAAAGAATCTAAACCCCACAGTCAGTAGGCATCAAATTGGAGAAGCCAAGGAGTATTAACGGCAGGCGTATTTGATCACTCCTGGTTCACAGTCAGGATTTCCAGGCCACACTGACTTTAGGCAAATGAGGGGCAAGAAAGGTTATTTTGGACACTGTCTTGTGCTGTGCCCCTCATGGAAACCTCCATCCAGATGTTATGATGAGTGTCTACATGAAATAAGATAAGGGGCATGTGGGAGCATTTTGTTGTGAATTGTGGTAATTTGTTTGGCGCTTGGAACAGATGACTGGGTCCACCTGGGCTTGAACTCTGGTATGATTCCCCTTAGAGACTGAATTCTGGAAGTGACATAAGAGAAGTATTGTGATGAATTGTGTTTGGATTTTACTAGGCCTTGCAACCAACATCTCAGGTATTAATTGTGGTGCAGGGAGATCTAGGTGCATGGTGGCTTTGCCCACAGCACTGGGAATCTCAGCCTGGATATCACATGATTTTATTCTGAAATTCTTTAAAGCCACAGTTGAGAGTCAAAACACATATGGACCTCACATTGTATACCTCAATGGGCCTGACTTCATGTGACCTTTTGGCCACTCTTTGGGAAGCCTTGCCTGTGAGTGTTCTCAAGATCTTTCATTGATATGAGCTTCTTCAACATTTAATGGTTCCTGAATGAATTGAAACCCACAGAGCCTCCAACCTTATCCTCGAAAAATGGCTTGATAAATACCATGAAATTTTTGAAATTCCCATCACCAGGTGGCACTGGAAAACTTTTGGGTGTCCTGTTGCTGATCATGAGTGTATCAGACAGTGCCTTGAGTGAGTGGGTTTCATAAAAATTGTGTAGAACAGTGATGCCAGTAAGTTGGAGCCTGTTCATTAGTGGGCCTAGAGCAGTGGTGTGAAGGTGTGTGAAAAAACATGTGTGTTGGGGCATGTGGATCTGCCATTGGCTTCCAATTGCCTTGTGATTGACAGGGTACAGCCAGCAGACCCTTATATGTAAAGGCATCTTGTTATATGGATAGGTTTCTGGGCAATGTTCAGAATCAGGTTGCTATGGACAAAGGGGCAACCTATGTGGGACAGAATCCTGGTTGGTGCATTCTCATGCAGACCGTGTCCCTCCACACGTGACAGAACTCCCTCCAGCACTGTGTCCCAGTTGAACTCCTTGTATTTCATGAAGCAAATACCAAACTCCCAGTGCACCAGCAAGAAACACCACGAAAATTGGAGGATGACGAAATGGCTTCACAGTCAACCCGGGGAGACACTTACACCCCAGTGGCCATAGTTTAACTACAAAAAGAGTATTCAGCACTGCTGCCTCATTTTCATTGGAAAATTAGAAACAATGTACTTCAGGTCACATATTTGCACACCAAGATTTGATGGTCACACAACAAAGGAAGCTAAAGCTCCTGACAAGAACATGTATTTTAAGAGCCCAACCTCAGAGAGTTTCTCAAGAAGTCTTTACACAAGCAGAGCTCAATGTTTGTGGAGTGTTTACCCTGTCCCTTACTATTGGAAACTCCTCTACCACCTACAAGTTTGTGAACTCCTGAGCATTTTTTATTCCTGATATGTATTTACAGATTTTCTAACTTTTGTCCTTTATTGTATCTTACTTGGAACTAAGGTAATGTCAAGGCAATCTTCTGGATGAGAGTGTGAACATTTTTGTGTAGCACATATTTGCATACCCTTTAGAGTCATTTTCCAATTTTCCATTCGAAATACTGAATCCCTGACACTAACGCATACCCTAATAAAATCTGACTACTACTCCTAATATGATGGAGAAAAATAACACAAACAGAATAGGAATACTAGCAGTTCAGAGGAATCATGGTGTATAGTTGGACTTGTTTTTTGCATGATTAATTGTAGGTGTTATAAATCTAGTCAATTTTTAATTGAAATAGTTCTCCATGTGTTTTTAATGTTAACAAATATGTGAATTCCTCTCTCCCTTTCTCTGTAGCCTATTCAGCACATGTATTTTTAAATGCACATATAGAACACTACCTGGTATCACACCTACATTCTTGTGAGGAGGCTAATTTGGCAAATACAATTTGTGAGAAATGATCACTCCTGTTAAACTCTGTTGGAACTGAAAATTTAACCTAGGGGTGTGTTTCCTAGAAGAACAACATTATACATAAATCCATGTTCTAAAAGAAATAATTTTGCATCTGTGGAAGATATATATTTCATGATAAATTTCGATTGCTAATTTATTGTCTGTGTGTGTTTTTTTTGTATATATATATATACACTCTCCAGATTTTTCAAAATATGAAATATATGTGTCTTATATACACTCACTAAATTCATTCATGTTCATGTATATGGATTTATAATCAACTTTTCACAAGATCATTCTCAGAAATATTCATCCACCTGAAATACATATTGTTTGCAGTACTGAAAACTAACTTCAGTTAATGTTGCATACAAATACTAATACTTCTACAGTAACTGACCCAGTTTAACATCAATGCAAGTACATTCCTATGTGACATGATGTGTATTTTGAAATTTATTTTAATTCAACACTGGTACATTACTATTTCTTCAATTTGTGCACATCATAGGATATATATTTCATCCACAAGTTAGCAAACTTATAGGCATTTGTTTCACTTTCAATCACTTCCTGCTTCAGAACACATGAATTCTTCCAGGTTTCTTGACTGGTCTTATCATGAGACTTCTTTCCAAATACATTATTTTTGATTTCCTTTATCACTTTTGAAGCAAAACTGACACTCACTTCATGATAAACCATAACTATAATATCACCATTAGATGTATAACTGGTTGGAAGGAATGATTTCATATCAATATAGTATTTCTTATATATATTCTGATATCAGTTTAATCCATTATTTAAAGTGGAACCAGTTATATTATTTATTCACTATATGGTCTATTCATGCATTATCTCTATATTCATAGACACAGGGTACACCTCTTAGCATGCCCAATACTAATTTATTCGTCTTCTAAATATTGCTCCCAGAAATGGTGGAAGAAATACTCATGTCACCTGATCTACATATGCATGTTACCACAGTAATATTCTGGACACAAAATGCAAAAGTCACACGTATGATTGTACCAAAGCCTAAATGGAAACTGAACATGGATTACTAAAAACATCCATATCCAGGTTGCCTAATGCTCTCAAATGTCAATCCTATTGGTGACCACATTTTTGTTTCTTCCTAAGATTATATATTCAACCTCAAAACTGTTGGAAATGTCTAGTTTTTTCACTCACTTTATACTTTGCCTGATTTCCTAATGTCTCTATTGATATCTACTTTCCTACATATTTTTCCCAGTTCAACATTGTGACTGACCCTTCACATGTGCTGACATTGACATTCACTCTCTAACCAAAACCCTATTGCTAATGAACTTTGGTCCAAATCCTATACTCTATCTTCTTCCGAAACATACTGACTATCTTCCTGATCCTATCAACTATCCCTTTTTGAGTGGATGTACTCTACTACATTCAATCATCCGAGGTACAAGGTCCTATGCCATTGTATATCGATTTTTCTGAAATATGTATGCAGAACGTAATTCAAAGCTACGTGTCCCAATCTATTGCCCAATGCACTTCTGAGCTTCAAATCTTACCTAGATTTCTGTTTCCATACTTATATTTAACCACTATATTTCTATATATTGCAGGTTCCCAATACCATTATTCATCCCGCAGAATGATTCCTAACCCAAATCGAACCTGTTATTAACCCTAACCATACACTGTTGCCTCAATCTAACATTACAAAAGAGCAGGGACAGGGCTATTCTTTCAATAAGGGATGTAGGTGATCTTCCAACTGCTGAGAACCTCAAAGTTCGATGTAGAAATTATCCCTGGAGAAGATGTAGGCAGCTATGAAGGACCTGAATGAGCAAAAGCCATCTTCCATGGCAAACAACCTGCACAGGACGAAGGGATGTGTATGCATCAGACTCTCTCTTCTTAATGTAGAGAAGATGGACCTAACCAGGCCTTCGTGGAGAGCTGTTTCATGGTGTCTATTTTGATATACCATTCTAACTAGTCAAATTGTCACAGGAAGTAGGGGCACCCTCCAACTCATGGGACCATTGTAAGCAAGTGTTAGGACAAAGTTGTTGCCAAGGCAGTGGCCTCATTCAGTTCCAAAGAAAGTGACATACCTCATTTTCTTGGTGATGGAACTCTCTGAAATTGGGATGCAAGAAGCCAGGCACCAAGAGCCAGTCCCAGTCCCAGTCCCAGTGGGCTCACTTGTTTGGATTTACCAAGTACAGAGTCAGACCTTCTTGGTACCTAGTGATGTGAGGATGGCCAAATGCCAGTAGAGCTCTGAAGAGGGGCCTTTCTTGAGACAGCAGGTTGTGGCTAACCACTGGCTCCTCCCAGAATAACAGAGTTGGCCAAGGAGACAAGATCTGAGACCGGACAGGCCATTTCGAGTGGAACATAGTATGGCCCACCAGTCAGAGGACACTCCAGATAGTTAAAGACCTATTTTTGGGAAGGAGGTGCCTTTTTGGTTGTGGGTGTGAGTTTGCGGTTTTGTTTCATGTTCTGAGAATAGGTAGGAAATGTGGTTGGTTTGGTTTGGAGTCGACTTTTTCTAGTAAGTCTTTAGACAAGGCGAGTGTTTCTATGTCTGTGTAGCCACTGTGTCCGTGGTTTTAGACATTAGAAACGAGAATGCATCAATGGAGGTGTCCTGTCTAGTAGAAAGATTCACAGCATTCATCCTGCACAATTGATTAATGGACTGTTGCTTGCCTTATGGATGGGAAACACCTACTAACTTCCTAAGTTGCTGTTTTCTTCCTGAATTCTGGCCACTCTCCAGAATAGTATCATGGTTTATTGTCCAAGATATGTACCACCTCCAAACTCTGTGACATGGCCATGTCCTTGATAGCTGAAGGGAATGGGAACATCTCAGAAAACTCAAATACAAGTGTGACCAGTAAAGTCTCAGTGGAGAAACCCTGCTTGGCTCCATTTGCTTATCTATGTTTCTGTTGCCTTGAATGTCAGGAAGGTCTTTGCCTCAGGCCACCCCTTTGTGAAGCCTGAAGAAATAGTTTTCAAATTGAAATGAATGGGCATCACCTGTGGCTCTTTGCTTAATTGCTCTGGAAAGGGATGTGTCTTAATCAGACACTAGGCCCTGTTTGAGGCTGTGGCTAAAATTCTCAGCTCCTGATAGATCTAAAGAAAATCCCATGTGTGCATCCAAACCAAAATGGCAAAAAATCTGTCATTGTGGATGAAGTCTCTTGACTTCTTCTGTTTGGTTCCTGACCTCCATCAAGTGAGAATAGGGATCCTTTGGATCAAATGAGTTCTTCAAATTCCTGCAGAACTGCTTGGGTTGTCTCATGATGCCAAATCACATAAAGAATCTATACCTGACAGTCAGTAGGCCTCAAATTGTAGAAGCAGAGCAGTATTTATGGCAGGCCTATTTGATCACTCCTGGTTCATAAGAAGGGTGAACAGGCCACCCTTACTTTGGACATATCAGGGGCAAGGGTGCATTATTTGGATTCTGTCTTGGGCTGCGCCACTCTTGGAAACCTGCAGCCAGAGTTAATGATGAGTGTTTATATGGTTAAAGATAAGGGCAATGTGGGAATGTTTTGGTTTTAAATGTGGTCATTTTTGTGGCGTTTGGAATAGATGACTGGGTCCACATGGGCTTGAACTCTGGTGTGATTCCCCTTAGAAACTGAGTTCTGAAACTGACCTCAGAGAAGTATTGCCATGAGTTGTGTTGGGATTGTAGGAGGCCATGCATAAGAGTCGCCCTTGAAACCTGAGATCTAGGCCCAGGAAAGCTTTCAACAGAGCACTGAGAATCTCAGCAAGGATATCACATGATTTTATTCTGAAAAACTTGGCAGCCACAGTTAAGAGTCAAAACACACAAGGACCTCACATTATAGACCTTAAAGGGCCTTTCTTCATGTGACCTTTTGGGCACACTCTGGGAAGCCTTGCCTGTGAGAGTTCCTCAGAGCTTTCATTGAAATGAGCTTCCTCACCATTTAATGGTTCCGGGATGAATGGAAACCCCAAAGTGCCTTCAACTTCATTCTTGAAAAATGGATAGATAAATATCATAAAATTTTTGAAATTCCCAATGACCAGGTGGCACTGGATAACCATTGGATGTCCCATTGCTGATCATGAGTGTACCAGAGAGTGCCTTGATTTACTGGGTTTCTTGAAAATGGTGTAGAACAGAGATGCCAGTAAGTTAGAGCGTGCTGAGTAGTGGGCCTAGAGCAGTGGTGTGCAGGTGTGTGATAATACATCTGTGGTGTGGCCATGTGGATATTACATTGGCTTCCAAATTGCTTGTGACTGACTTCGTGCAGCCAGCAGACCATTATATGAAATGGCATCTTGTAATATGGAGAGGTTTCAGAGCAATGTTCAGAATCAGGTTGGTATGGTCAAGGGGGCAAGCAATGTGGGATAGAAGCCAAGTTGGGGCAT
Source organism: Callospermophilus lateralis (assembly GCF_048772815.1). Classification (NCBI taxonomy): domain Eukaryota; kingdom Metazoa; phylum Chordata; class Mammalia; order Rodentia; family Sciuridae; genus Callospermophilus; species Callospermophilus lateralis. The sequence continues at coordinate 1,981,878 of NW_027513022.1, forward strand.
TCTCCTGCAGACCCTGACCCACCACATGTTACAGGACTCCCTCCAGCACTGTTTCCCAGTTGAATTCCTTGTATGTCGTGAAGCAAATACAAAACACCCAGTGCAGCAGCAAGAAACACCAGGAAAAGTGGAGGATGACCAAATGGCTTCAAAGTCCACATGGGGAGACACTTAGCCCCCAGTGACCACAGTTTAGCTACAAAGAGTGAATTCAGCACTGCAGCCTCATGTTCATTGGAAAATAAGAAACCATGTCCTCCAGGTCACATAGATGCAGACAAAACTTTGATGGTCTCACTACAAAGGAAGTTAAGCTCCTGACAACAACATATATTTCAACTACCCAAACTCAGAGGCAGTTTCTCAAGAAGTCTTTAGGCCAGCATAGCTCCATGTTTGTGGAGGGTTTACACTGTCCTTTACTTTTGGAAACTGTTCTACCACCTCCATAGTTGTGTAATGCTGAGCATTTTCCAGTCCAGATATGTATTCACATATTTTCTAACTCTTCTCCTCTAATTGTGTCATACTAGGGGCGAAGATAATTTCAAGGCATTCTTCTGGATGAGAGTGGGAATATTTTTTGTAGCACATATTTTCATGCATATTAGATTCATTTTCCTATTTTCTACTTGAAATACTGAATCCCTGACACTAACCCATAACCTACTATACTCTGACTACTAATCCTAATATGATGGAGAAAAATAACTCAAACAGAATAGAAATACAAGCATATCAGAGGAGGCATAGTGTATAGTTGGACACGGCTTTTGAGTGACAAAGTGTTGGTATTATAAATCTAGTCAATTTGTAATTGATATAGTTGTCCATGTGTTTTTAAAGTTAACAAATATGTGAATTCCTCTCTCCCATTCTATGTAGCCTATTCAGCACATCTATTTTTATATGCATCTATAGAATCCTACCTGGTATCACACGTACATTCTTGTCAGGTGTCTGACTTGGCAGATACAAATTGTGAGAAGTGATCACTCCTCCTAAACACTGTGGGATCTGAAAATTCATCCTCTCTCTGAGCTTCCTAGTTGAACAATATTATACATAATTCCATGTTCAGGAAAATGAATATTTTTCGATCTGTGGATGATATATATTTCATGATGAATTTCGATTGGCATATATACTACTACTTTTTAATGTGTGTGTGTGTGTGTGTGTGTATAAACACTCCAGATGTTTTAAAATATTAAATATATGTGTCTTATTATACACTCCTTAATTTCATTCTAGTTCATGTATGTGGACTTATAGTCAACATTTCACAAGATTATTCTCGGAAATATTCAACCACCTGAAATACTATTTGTTTCCTATTACTGAAAATTAACTTCAGTGAATCGTGAATACAAATCCTAATATTTCTACAATAATTGACCCAGTTTCTCATTAATGCAAGTAGATTCCTATGGGACATGATGTGTATTTTTATGTTCATTCTTATTCACCACTGGTATTTTACTATTTCTTCAGTTTATGCACATTATAAGATATATATTTCATCCACAAGTTACAAAATTATAGGCATTTGTTTCACTTTCAATCATTTTCTGCTTCGAAACACATGTATTCCTCCATGTTTCTTGACTGGTCTTCTCATGAGACTTCTTTCCAAATACATTATTTTCGATTTCCATAATCACTTTTGAAGCAAAACTCACACACCCTTCATGATAATCCATAACCCTAATATTACCATTAGATGTATAACTGGTTGGAATGAATGATTTTGTATCAATATAATATTTCTTATATATTTTCAGATATCAATTCAATCCATGATTTAAAGTGAAACCAGTTATATTATTTATTCACTGTACAGTCTATTCATGCTTTTTCTTTATATTCATAGACACAGGGTACACCTCTTTGTAAACCCAATACTAATTTATACGTCTTCAAATTATTGGTCTCAGAAATGATGGAAGAAATACTCATGTCACCTTATCTACATATACATTTTATCACAGTAATATTTGGACACAAAAAGAAAAGGTCACACTTATGTTTGTACCAAAGCCTAAGTGTAAAGTGAATATGGATTACTAAAAACATCCATGTCCAAGTTGCCTAATGCTCTCAAAAATCAATCCTATTTGTGACAATATATTTGTTTCTTCCTAAGATTATATATTCAAATTCAACCCTGTTGAAAACATCTAATCCTTTCTCTCACTTTATACTTTTCCTGATTTCATAATGTCTCTATTGATTTCTTTCCTACATATTTTCCCCAGTTCATCATTGTGACTGACTCTTCACATGTGCTGACATTTCCATTCACACTCTAATCGAAACCCTATTGCTAAGAAACTTTTGTTCAAAATCCTATACTCACTCTTCCTCCTAAACCTACTGACTATCTTCCTAATCCTACCTATTAACGCTTTCTGACTGGATATTCTCTTCTACATTCAATAATCCAAGGTACAGGGTCTTATGCCATTGTATATGGATCTCTCTGAGACATCTCTGCAGAACATAATTCAATGCTAAGTATCACAATCCCTTGATCCCAATGCTAAGTATCACAATCCCTTGAAGCCCAATCCCCTTCTGGGCTTCAAATTTTACTTAGATTTCTGTTTTCCTTATACATTTCACCTCATTATTCTTGTACAATTATTCATCCAGCAGAATAATTTCTAACCCAAATCGAACATGTTATTAACCCTAACCATACACTGTTCCCTCAATCTAACTTTACAGACGAGCAGGGACAGAGTTGGTCTTACAATATAGGAATGTAGGGGATCTTCCACCTGCTGAGAACCACAAAGTTCCATGCAGAAATGATCACTGGAGAAGATGTAGGCAGCTATGAAGGACCTGAGAGAGCAAAAGTCATCTTCCCTGGCAAACAACATGGTCAGAATGAAGGGTTGTTTCTGAATCAGCCTCTCTCTTTTTAATGTAGAGAAGATGGACCAAACCAGCCCTGTGTGGAGAGCTGCTCCCGGGTGCCTATGGTTGATATAGCATTCTAACTTGTGAAAGTGTCACAGGAAGTAGGGGCAGCCTCTTTCTCATGGTAGCCTTGGAAGCAACTGTTAGGACAAAGAGGTTGCCAAGGCAGTGATCTGATTCAGTTCCTGAAGGAAGTGACCTCACATCACTTCTTTGGTGATGGAACTCTCTGAACTTGGGATCCAGGAAGACAGGAACCCATAGCCAGTCCAGTCCAAGTCCCAGTGGTCTCCTTGTTTGGATTTACCAAGGACACAGACATTCATTTTTGGTACCTACTGATGTGAGGATGTCCAAAACGCAGGAAAGCTGTGAAGAGGGGTTTTTCCTGAGAAAGCAGGTAGTGGCACACTGCTGGCTCCTGACAAATTCACAGAGTTGCACAAGGAAAGCAGGTCTGAGACAGGAAGGCCATTTATTTGGAACATACTATGGCCCACGAGTAAGTGGAAACTCCAGATAGTAACAGACCTACTTGGGGGAAGGAGGTGTCTTGGTGGGTGTGGGTGGGGATTTGTGAATTTGTCTCATGTTCTGAGAATAGGTAAGAATGGTGGTTTTTTTGTTTTGGTGGGACCTGTTTGTAGTAAGTCGTTTGACAAGGCATGTGTTTGGATATCAGTGTATCCCACTGTGCCCCTGGTTGTAGACATTAGAAAAGAAAATGCATCAATGGATGAGTCCTGTCTAGTTGAAATCTTCTCAGCATTCATCCTGCCCAATTTATGAATGGACTGTGGCTTGTCTTATAGATGGGCAACACCTACTATCTTCCGAAGTTCCTGTTTTCTTCCTGAATTGTGGGCACTCTCCAGAATAGACTGATGGTTTTGTGTCCAAAATATGTACCACCTCCAAGCTCTGTGACATGGCCATGTACTACATAGCTGAAGGGAATGGTGAGCATCTCAGAAAACTCAGATATCAGTGTGACCAGGAAAGTCTCAGTGGAGAAACCCTGCTTTGGGAATTTTGCTTACCTATTGTTCTGTTGCACTGAATGTCAGGAACATCTTTGCCTCAGGCCACCCCTTTGTGAAGCATGAAGAAAACAGTTTTCAAATGGAAATAAATGGGCATCACCTGTGGCTCTTTGCTTAATTGCTTTGGAATGGGATGTGTCTGATTCAGGCTCTTGGCCCCCTGTGAGGCTGTGGCCTAGATTCTCAGAACCTGAGGGATCTAAAGAAAGATCTCTTGTGTATCCAAAACCAAAATGGCCAAAAGAGCAGTCATTGTGGATGAAGTCTCTCGAATTCTTCTAAGGATCCTGACCTCCATCAAGTGAGAATCAAGATCTTTTTGGTCAAATGAGTTTTTCAAAGCCCTGAAGAGTCTAGCCCAGAGGTGCTTGGTTTTTCTCATGACTCCATTTAACATTAAGAATCTAAACCCAAGAGTCAGTAGGCCTAAAATTGTAAAATCGAAGCAGTATTAACAGCAAGCCTTTTTGATCACTCATGGTTCACCGGAAGGGTGTCCAGGCCACCATGACTTTAGGCAAATGAGGGGCAAGGGAGCTTATTTTGGATACTGTCTTAGGCTGCGCAACTCATGAAAACCACCAGCCAGTGGTTATGATGTGTGTCTATATGGAAGAAGATGAGGGCCATGTGGGAGTGTTTTGGTTTTAATTGTGGTCATTTGTGTGGCATTTGGAAGAGATGACTGGGTCCACCTGGGATTGAACTCAGGTGTGATTTACCTTAGAGACTGAGTTCTGGAACTGACCTCAGAGAAGTATTGCCATGAATTGTGTTGGGATTTTAGCAGGCCATGCATGAGAGTCACCCTTGGAAACTGAGATCTAAGCCCAGGGTTCCTTTCCACAGAGCACTGAGAATCTCAGCAAGGATATCACATGATTTTATTTTGAAAGACTTGACAGCCATAGTTGAGAGTCAAAACACACATGGACCTCACATTGTAGACCTCAATGGGCCTGGCTTCATGTGACCTTGGGCCACTCTTTGGGAAGCCTTTCCTGTGAGAGTTCTCCAGAGCTTTCATCGAAATGAGCTTACTCAATATTTAATGGCTCCTGAATGAATTTAAACCCACAGTGCCTCCAACTTCATCCTTCAAAAATGGCAAGATAACTACCACCAAATTTTGAAATTCCCATGACCAGGTGGCACTGGAGAACCTTTGGATGTCCTGTTGCTGATCATGAGTGTACCAGAAAATGCCTTCATTGACTGCGTTTCATGAAAATGGTGTAGAACAGACATGCCAGTAAGTTGGAGCCTGCTGAGTAGTGGGCCTAGAGCAGTTGTGTGCAGGTTTGTGACAATACATCTGTGGTGGGGTCATGTGGATCTTACATTGGCTTTCAAATGGCTTGTGACTGACATGGTGCAGCTAGCAGAACTTTGTATGTAAAGGCATCATGTTACATGGAGAGTTTTCAGGGCAATATTCAGAATCAAGTTCCTATGGTAAAGGGGGCAAGCAATGGGGGATAGAAGCCTGGTTGGTGCATTCTCCTGCAGACCTTGACACACCATACGTTACAGGACTCCCTCCAGCATTGTGTCCCAGTTTAACTCCTTGTATGTCATGAACCAAATACAAAACACCCACTGCAGCAGCAAGAAACACCACGAAAAGTGGAGCATGCCCAAATGATTTCAAAGTCCAGACGGGGAGACACTTATCCCCCAGTGGCCACAGTTTAGCTACAAAGAGTGAATTCAGCACTGCTGCCTCATGTTCATTGGACAATAAGAATTCATGTCCTCCAGGTCACAAAAATGCAGACCCAAGTTTGATGGTCTCACTACAAAGTAAGCTAAAGCTTCTGACAACAACATATATTTCAAGTACCCAACCTCATTGTCAGTATCTCCAGAAGTGTTTAGGCCAGCAGAGTTCCATGTTTGTGGAGTTTTACCCTGTCCCTAAGGTTTGGAAACGTCTCTTCCACCTCAAAGGTTGTGAACTACTGAGCATTTTCCATTCTATGTATGTATTCACAGATTTTCTAACTCTTCTCCTCTAATTGTTTCTTACATGGGGCGTGGTTATTTCAAGCCATTGTTCTGAATGAGAGTGGGAATTTTTTTGTGTAGCACATATTTGCATACACATTGGATTCATTTTCCAATTTTCCATTCGAAATACTGAATCCCTGACACGAACCCATACCCTACTAGACTCTGACTACTAATTCTAATATGATGCAGAAAAGTAACACAAAGAGAATTGAAATACAAGCAGTTCAGACGAGGCATGGTGTATAGTTGATCTTGCCTTTTGCATGATAAATGTTAGGTGTTATAAATCCAGTCTATTTTTAATTGAAATAGATCTCCATGTGTTTTTAAAGTTAAAAAATATGTGAATTCCTCTCTCCCTTTGTCTGTAGCCTATTCAGCACATGTATTTTTATATGCACATATCAAATAATACCTGGTGTCACACCTACATTCTTGTGAGGTGACTGACTTGGGAGATACAATTTGTGAGAAGACATCACTCCTCCTAAACGCTGTTGGAAGTGATAATTCAAATAATGGGTGAGCTTCCTAGTAGAAAAACATTATACATAAATCCCTGTTAAGAAAATTGAATATTTTTGGATCTGTGATTGATGTATATTTCATGGTGAATTTACATTTGCATATATGTTGCTACATTTTAATATCTGTATGTGTCTGTGTGTGTATACACACACACAGACACACACTCTCTCTCTCTCCAGATTTTTCAAAATATGAAATATATGTATCTTATTTACACTCCCTAAATTCATTTATGTTCAAGTATGTGGATTTATAATCAACTTTTCACAAGATTTTTCGCAGAAATATTTATCCACCTGAAATACATATTTGTTTCCTAGTACTGAAAACTAACTTCAGTGAATGGTACATACAAATCCTGTTGATAGCCACAGCCAAGGTTCTCCAGTAAGGACCATATGTACTTTTGAACAACCAAAGGCAGGCATGGTCCCTAAGCCACATGCTTGTTGTTTAAACAGAGAGGGGGAGATGTTGTGAGCCACAGCCAAAGGAGCCCCAGGAAACCTCCAACTGCCAGCAAACTTCCAGCTGCCGGCTGATGATTGGCTCACAGCGGCCCCAGCAACATCTAGCTGATTGGCTCCTCTGTGGTGATGCTCATTGCAGATGCTCATTGAGCTGTTTCCCCGCCCATTCAGACTGCCAGTGGATGATTGGCTCACAGAGGCCCCAGCAACATCTAGCTGATTGGCTCCTCTGTGGTGATGCTCAATGGGATGTTTCCTTGCCCTTTCAGACAACGGAGCTGCTCATTGGTGGACTTTTTTGGCTCCACCCATGTGACCCAGCCAATCGGCCTCAAAAGGAGGAGGCTTGTGGTTGAGGGAGAGGCTTGTGGGAAGACTGTGGTGGCAGTTGGGCTCTGAGGGTTTTTCCTGAGAAGCTGTTTTTTTTGGTTTGTGTGGTTCTAAAAATAAAGTTCGTTTCTTTTGACAATTGGCTGCTGAATTGTGCCCAGCCATACTGATGATAATCATGTAAAATGTTGATTTTAAATCCACATACATGAACTTGAATGAATTTAGGGAGTGTATAATAAGACACACTTATTTCATATTTTGGAAAATCTGGAAAATCTCGTGAATATATATATATATATATATATATATATATATATATATATATATATATATATACATATACATATATATACATACACACACACACACAACAATAAAATGTAGCAATATATATGCCAATCAAAATTTATCATGAAATATATATCATCCACATATCTAAAAATATTCATTTTACTGAACATGGATTTATGTATGATGTTGTTCACTAGGAAGCTCACCCATAGGTTGAATTTTCAGTTCCATCAGAATTTAGGGGAAGTTATCTATTCTCATAATTTGTATATTCCAAAGTCAGTGAGCTCACAAGAATGTACGTGTGTTACCAGGTAGGAGTCTATATATGCATAAAAATATACATGTTCTAAAGAGGCTACAGAGAAAAGGAGACAGGAATTTACATATGTGTTAACTTTGAAAACTCATGGAGAAATATTACAATGAAAAGTTGACTAGATTCATAACACATATCCTTGATAAAGGAGAAGGAAAATCCAAGTATACCTCCTACATGCCTCCTACAAAAGACCTGTATTTCTATTCTGTTAGGTTTCTTTTTCTCCATCATTTTAGGATAAGTAGTCAGAGTCTAGTAGGGTATGGGTTAGTGTCGGGAATTCAGTATTTCAAATGGAAAATAGGATAATGTATCCAATGTGTATGCAAATATGTGCTACAAAATAATCTTCCCACTCTCACCTAGAACAATGCCTTGACATTACCTTTGCCCCAAGTGAGACACAATTAGAGGAGAAGAGTAAGAAAATCTGTGAATACATATCTGGAATGGAAAATTCTCAGGAGTTCTCAACCTGGGAGCAGGTAGAGGAGTTTCCAGAAGTAAGGAACTGGGTAAACACTCCACAACCATGGAGGTCTGCTGGAAAAAAGACTTCTGGAGAAACTGCCTCTGAGGTGTGGCACTTGAAATATATGTTGTTGTCAGTAGCTTTGTCTTCATTTGTAGTGAAACCATCAAAGCTGGGTCTGAATCTATGTGACCTGGAGAACATGGTTTCTTATTTTCCAATGAACCTGAGGGAGCAGTGCTGATTTTTCTCTTTGTAGGTAAACAGAGGCCACTGGGCCAAAGTGTCAAACTGTGTGGACGATGAAGCCATTTAGTCATCCTTCAATTTTCATGGTGTTTCTTGGTGCTGAACTGGGAGTTTGGTATTTGCTTCAAGAAATACAAGGAGTTCAACTGGGACACAGTGTTGGAGGGAGTTCTGTGACATGTGGTGGGTCAGAGTCTCCAGGAGAACGCACCAATCCGGCTTCTATCCCACATAGCTTGCCCCCTTGACCATAGCAACCTGATTCTGAACATTGCCCTGAAACCTCTCCATATAACAAGATGCCTTTGCATATAAGGGTCTGCTGGGTGCACCATGTCAGCTAAAAGCCATTTGGAAATCAATGGCAGATCCACATGGCACCACCATAAATATTTTATCACACACCTGCACACCACAGCTCTGGGCCAAATACTCCGCAGTCTCCATCTAACCGGCATCTCTGTTCTACACCACTTTCATTATACCCAATCAATCAAGGCACTGTCTGGTACACTAATGATGAGCAACAGAACATCAAAGGTTCTCCAGTGCCACCTCATCATGCGAATTTCAAAAATTTCATGGTATTTATCTAGCCATTTTACAAGGATGAAGTTGGAGGCATTGTGGGTTTCAATTCTTTCAGGAATCATTCAATGTTGAAGAAGCTCATTTCAATGAAAGTTCTGGAGAACTCTCACAGGCAAGGCTTTCCAAAGAGTGGCCAAATAGTCACATGAAGCCAGGCCAATTGAGGTCTACAATGTGAGGTCCATGTGTGTTTTGACTCTCAACTATGTCTGGCAAGTATTTCAAAATAATATCATATGATATTCTGTCTGAGATTCCCAGTGCTCTGTGGAAAGCCACCCCGGGCCTAGATCTCAGTTTCAACGGGCGACTCTCATGGGTGGCCGCCTAAAATCCCAACACAAATCATGGCAATACTTCTCTGAGGTAAGTTCCAGAACTCAGTCTCTAAGGGGAATCACACCAGAGTTCAAGCCCTGGTGGACCCAGTCATCTCTTCCGACTGCCACATAAATGACCACAAGGAAAACCAAAAAACTCCCAAATGGCCCTCATCTTCTTCCATATAGACGCTCATCATAACCTCTGGCTTGATGTTTCCTTGAGGGGCACAGCCCAAGACAGTGTCCAAAATAATCTCCCTTTCCTCTCATTTGCCTAAAGTCAAGGTGGCCTGGAGACCCATTCTGTGAACCAGGAGTGATCAAATAACCCTGACTTTAGTACTGCTCTGCTTCTCTAATTTGAGGCCTACTGTCTGTGGAGTATAGATTCTTGATTTGAATTGGAGTAATGAAAAAACCCAATAACCCATTGGCTACCCTCTGCAGGGTTTTGAAGAACTCATTTGACCCAATAAATCCCTATTCTCATTTTATGGAGGTCAGGAACCTTACAGAGGAAGGTGAGAGACTTCATCCTCAATGAATGCTTTTTGGGCCATTTTGGTTTTTGATGTGCCTTCTGGAATGTTACATATGTTTTTTTTTTTTTGGTTTTAGTGCCTTCTGGAATGTTACATAATTTTTTTCTTTAGACATTATTGCCAGAGTTCCTATCTTCATCCCAGTGCAGGTGAAATCAAAGATAATTCCAGTCAACAGCTTCTGCAATAGCCATCCCTGTACTGCTTGCAGAACTTGCCTGGACACATGTGAACTCACCTAAATGCATTGTGAACTATCTGTTGGTGCAGCGACTTGTCGTAGTGTTGGGGTATATTTGCTGATGATGTCATCGGTGGTACAATTTTTCCAAAAGGAGCCGTCAATTGGCTTGGTGTATCTTCCTCCCTTCTGCGTGTCATGATTGTCCAGCTAAAATTTGGGGGGGCCAACAGAGGTGAGGCAAAGAACCTCACCCACCCCCGCTGGTACAAAGACCTCTCCACAGGTGTGGCTCTATACTGGACGGGTAGTCAATGACGGGTAAGATCCAATTGCAATGGTACCAACTTAAAGGGTAAAGACCATATGTACTATTGGACAACCTAAGGCAGGCACGGTCCCTAAGCCACATGCGTGTTGTTTAAACAGAGAGGGGAAGATGTTGAGAGCCACAGCCGAAGGGGCCCCAGCAAAATTCCTGCTGCCAGCAAACTTCCAGCTGCCGGCTGATGATTGGCTCACAGCGGCCCCAGCAACAACTAGCTGATTGGCTCCTCTGCGGTGATGCTCAATGGGCTGTTTCCCTGCCCTTTCAGACCACAAAACTGCTCATTGGGGGACTTTTTTTGACTTTGCCCACATGACCCAGCCAATCGGCCTCAAGAGCAGGAGGATTGTGGGAGGCGGAGAGAGGCTCATGTGGGAGGGAGAGGTTTTGGGAAGCCAGTGGTGGCAGTTGGGGCTCTGAAGGTTTTTCCTGAGAGGCTGTTTTGTTTGGCGTGTGTGGTTCTAAAAATAAAGTTCGTTTCTTTTGGCAAGTGGCTCCTGATTGTGCCCAGCAAGACTGCGGCATTATCCTAATATTTCTACAATAACTGACCCAGTTTAACATCAATGCAAGTAGATTCCTGTGGGAGAGGACATGATGTGTATTTTGACGTTCATTTATATGTAACAGTGGTACATTACTATTTCTTCAGTTTATGCACATCATAGGATATATATTTGATCCACAAGTTCACAAATATATAGGCATTTGTTTCACTTTCAATCACTTTCTGCTTCAAAACACATGTATTCCTCCAGGTTTCTTGACTGGTCTTTTCATGAGACTTCTTTCCAAACACATTATTTCCGATTTCCATAATCACTTTTGAAGCAAAACTCACACATTCTTCATGAAAAACCATAATGCTGATATAACCATTAGATATATTACTGGTTGGAATGAAGGATTGTATATCAATGTAAGATTTTCTGTATATTTTCAGATATCGATTCAATCCATTATTTAAAGTTAGAACCAGTTATAATATTTATTTACAGTATGGTCTATTCATGCATTATTTCTATAATTATAAACACAGTGTACACCATTTTTACCTCCAAAAATAATTTATACGTCTTCAAAATATTGCTCCCAGAAATGGTGGAAGAAATACTCATGTCACCTGATCTACATATACATTTTACCACAGTAGTATTCTGCACACAGAAAGAAGAGGTCAAACTTATGTTTGTACCAAAGCCTAAATGAAAAGTGAGCATGGATTACGGAAAACATCCATGTCCATGTTGCCTAATGCTCTCAAAAGTTCATCCTATTGGTGACTACATGTTTGTTTCTTCCTAAGATTATATATTCAAACTCAAGCCTGTTGAAAATGTATAATTCTATCACTCACTTTATACTTTGCCTGATATCCTAATGTCAATTGATATCTGCATTCCTACTTTTTTCCCCAGTTCATCCTTTTGACAGACTCTCCACATGTGCTGACAATTACATTCACTCTATCCGAAACCCTACAGCTAAAGATCTTTTTATCCAAATCCTATACTCACTCTTCTTTCAAAACCTACCAACTATCTTACTAATCCTACAAATTATCCCTTTTTGACTGGATGTTCTCTTCAACATTCAATAAACCAAGGTACAAGTAATTATGCCATTGTATATCGATTTATCTGAGACATCTGTGCAGAATATAATTCAAAGCTAAGAATCCCAGCTAAGGGTCCAATGCAATTCTGGGCTTCAAATATTACCTAGATGTCTGTTTTCATACTTATAATTCACTTATATTCTTATAAATATCGCACGTTCCCAATACCATAATTCATCCCGCAGAATGATTCCTAACCCAAATGGAACATGTTATTAACCCTGACCACACACTGTTCTCTCAATCTAACTTTACTGAAGAGCAGGGACAGAGTTCGTCTTTCAATACAGAAATTAGGGGATCTTCCACTTGCTGAGAACCTCCAAGGTCATTAAAGAAATGATCCCAGGATTAAATGTAGGCAGCTATGAATGACGTCAGAGAGCAAAAGTCATCTTCCATGACAAACAACCTGGTTAGCATGAAGGGATGTGTCTGAATCAACATTTCTTTTCTTAATGTATAGAAGATGGACCAAACCAGGCCTATCTGGAGAGCTTTTTTTGGGTGCCTATGGTTGATATACCATGCAAAATTGTGAAAGTTTCACTGGAAGTAGGGGCAGCCTCCAACTCATTGGACTCTTGGAAGCAACTGTTAGGACAAATTGGTTGCCAAGGCAGTAACCTGATTCAGTTCCTGAAGGAAGTGACCTACGTCACTTCCTTGGTGAAGGAATTCTCTGAACTTGGGATCCATGAAGACAGGCACCCAGAGCCAGTCCCAGTCCCAGTCCCAGTGGGCTCACTTGTTCGGTTTTACCAAGGACAGGGTCAGTCTTTCTTGGTACCTACCTATGTGAGGATGGCCAAAGGCCAGGAGAGCTCTGAAGAGGGACCTTTTCTGAGAAAGCAGGTAGTGGCTCACCGCTGGCTCCTGACAACTTCACAGAGTTGGCCAAGGAGACCAGATCTGAGTCAGGACAGGACATTTCGGGAGAACATTGTATGGCCCACCAGTCAGAGGACACTCTGGATAGTCACAGACCTACTTGGGGGAAGGAGGTGCCTTTGTGGGAGTGGTTGTGGTTTTGTGGTTTTGTCACATGTTCTGAGAATAGGTAGAAAATGCGGTTTGTTTGGTTTGGATTGCACTGTTTCTAGTAAGTCGTTTGACATGTGAGTGTTTCTATGTCTGTGTATCCCACTGTGTCTGTGGTTGTAGACATTAGAAAAGAGACTGAATTAATGGATGTGTCCTGTCTAGTAGAAAGCTTCCTGGCATTCATCCTGCCCAATTGATGAATGGACCGCGGCTTGCCTTCTGGATGGGCAAAACCTACTATCTTCCTAAGATCCTGTTTTCTTCCTGAATTCTGGCCACTCTCCAGAATAGGCTCATGGTTTTGTGTCGAAGATATATACAACCTCCAAGCTCTGTGACATGACCATGTACTTGATAGCTGAAGTGAATGGGGAGCATCTCAGAAAACTCAGATATCAGTGTGACCAGGAAAGTCTCAGTGGAGAAACCCTGCTTTGGGTCTTTTGCTTACCTGTTTTTCTGTTGCCCTAAATGTCAGGAAGGTCTTTGCCTCTGGCCACCCCTTTGTGAAACCTGAAGAAAACAGTTTTCAAATGAAAATGAATGGGCATCATCTGTTGCTCTTTGCTTAATTGATTTGTAAAAGGATGTGTCTGAATCAGCCTCTTGGTTCTGTGTGAGGTTGTGGCTTAGATTCTCAGCACCTGATGCATCTAAAGATAGATTCCATGTGTGCATTCAAAACAGAAATGGCAAATGAGTCTCTTGCCTTCCTCTATTAGATTCCTGACCTTCATCAAGTAAGAATCAGGATCCTTTAGTTCAAATGAGTTCTTTGAACCCCTGCAGAAGTGCTTGGGTTTTCTGATGACTCCAAATCACATAAAGAATCTATACCTGACAGTCAGTAAGCCTCAAATTGGAAAAGCAGAACAGTATTAACTACATCCCTATTTGATCAGTTCTGGTTCACAGTAAGGGTGTGTAGGCCACCCTGACTTTCGGCAAATTAGGGGCAAGGGAGCTTATTTTGGACAGTGTCTTGGTCTGCGCCCCTCATGGAAACCTCCAGCGAGAGGTTATGATGAGTGTCTATATGGAAAAACATGAGGGCCATGTGGGAGTGTTTTGGTTTCAATTGTGGTCATTTGTATGGCAGTTGGAAAAGATGACTGTGTCCACCTGGGTTTCAACTCTTGTGGGATTCCCCTTGGAGACTGAGTTCTGGAACTGACCTTAGAGAAGTATTGCCATGAATTGTGTTGGGATTTTCGGAGGCCACACATGAGAGTCACCCTTGGAAACTGAGATCTAGGCCCAGGGTGGCTTTCCACAGAGCACTGGGAATCTCAGCGAGGATATCACTTGATTATATTCTGAAAGACTTGGAAGCAATAGTTGAGAGTCAAAACACACAAGGACCTCACATTGTAGACCTCAATGTGGCTGGCTTTATGTGACATTGGGCCACTTTTTCGGAAGACTTGCCTGTGAGAGTTCTCTAGAGCTTCCATTGAAATGAGCTTCCTCAACATTTAATGGTTCCTGAATGAATTGAAACCCACAGTACCTCCAACTTCATCCTTGAAAAATGGCTAGAAAATACCATGAAATTTTTGAAATTTCCATGACCAGCTGGCACTGGAAAACCATTTGATGTCCTGGTGCTTATCATGAGTATACAAGACAGTGTCTGGTTTGACTGAGTTTCATGATAATGGTGTAGAAAAGAGATGCCAGTAAGTTGGAGCCTGCTGAGTAGTGGGCCAAGAGCAGTAGAGTGTAGGTGTGTGAAAAAACATCTGTGGTGGGGCCACGTGGATCTGCCATTGGCTTAGAAATGGTTTGTGACTGACATGTGCAGCTAGCAGAACTTTGGATGTAAAGGCATCTTGTTGAATGGAGAGGTTTCAGGGCAATGTTCAGAATCATATTGCTATGGTCAAGGGGGCAACTATGTGTGATAGAAGCCTGCTTGGTACATTCTCCTGCCGATCCTGACCACAACACGTGACAGAACTCACTGCAGCACTGTATCGCAGTTAAACTCCTTTATTTCGTAAAGTAAATACCAAACTTTCAGTGCAGCATCAAATAACATGACGAAATGTGAAGGATGATCAAATGGCTTCAAAGTCCACACGGGGAGACACTTAGCCCCCAGTAGCCCCAGTTTGCCTACAAAGAGAGAATTCAGTACTGCTGCCTCATGTTTATAGGAAAATAAAAAACCATGTTCTTCAGGTCACATAGATGCAGACTCAGCTTTGATGGTCTCACTACAAAGGAAGCTAAAGCTCCTGACAACAACGTATATGTCAAGTGCCCAACGTCAGAGGCATTTTCTCAAGAAGTCTTAAGGCCGACACAGCTCCATGTTTGTGGTATTTACCCTGTCCCTTACTTTTGGAAACTCCTCTACCACCTTCAAGGTTGTGAACTCCTGAGCATTTTCCATTCCAGATATTTATTATGAACTCAAACAACAACAAGTGCTGGTGAGGATGTGGAGAAAAGGGTAAACTTGTACATTGCTGGTGGGACTGCAAATTGGTGCAGCCAAATTGGAAAGCAGTATGGAGATTTCTTGTAGAACTGGGAATGGAACCACCATTTGACCCAGGTATTCCCCTTCTCAGTCTATTCCCTAAAGACCTAAAAAAAATGCTACAGGGACATTGCTACATTGATGTTCATAGCAGCACAATTTACAATAGCAAGACTGTGGAACCAACCTAGATGCACTTCCATAGATGAATGGATAAAAAATGAGGCATTTATACACAATGGAGTATTACTCTGCATTAAAAAATGACAAAATGATATAATTTGCAGAGAAATGGATGGCATTAGAGCAGATTATGCTAAGTGAAGCTAGCCAATCCGTAAAACCAAATGCCAAATGTCTTTATTGATATAAAGAGAGTAACTAAGAACAGAGTAGGGACGAATAGAATGAGAAGAAAATTAACATTAAACAGGGATGAGAGGAGGAAGGGAAAGGGAGAGAGAAGGGAAATTGCATGGAAATAAAAGGAGACCCTCAGGGTTATATAAATTACATAAAAGAGGAGGTGAGGGAAAGGAAAAAATTATACAAGAGGGAGAAATGAATTACAGTAAAGAGGTAAAGAGAGAAGAGGGGAGGGGAGGTAAGGGGAGGGGGATAGTAGAGGTTAGGAAAGGCAGCAGAATACGACAGACACTAGTATGGCAATATGTAAATCAATGGATGTGTAACTGATGTGATTCTGCAATCTGTTTACGGGGTAAAAATGGGAGTTCATTACCTACTTGAATCACAGTGTGGAATATGATATATCAAGAACTATGTAATGTTTTGAACAAGCATAAATAAAAATTAAAAAAAAAAAGAAAACTAACTTTGGTGAATGGTGCAAAGAAATCCTAATATTTCTACAGTAACTGACACAGTTTAACATCAATGCGAGTAGATTCCTGTGGGACATGATGTGTATTTTGATGTTCATTTTTATTCAACACTGGTACATTACTATTTCTTCAGTTTATTCACATCATATTATAATATTTCATCCACAAGTAAGCAAATTTATCGTCATTTTTTTCAATTTCAATCACTTCCTTCTTCAGAACTCATGAATTCCTCGGTGTTCCTTGACTGGCCTTTTCATGAGACTTCTTTCCAAACACATTATTTTCGATTTCCATAATCACTTTTGAAGCAAAACTCACACAAACTTCATGATAAACCGTAACCTAATATTAACATTAGGTGTATAACTGGTTGTCATGAATGATTGCATATCAATATAAGATTTCTTATATATTTTCAGATATCAATTCAATCCATTACTTAAAGTGGAACAAGTTATATTATTTATTGAAATTAAGGTCTATTCATGCATTATCTGTATATTCATAGAAACAGGGTACACCTCTTTTTACCCCCAATGCTAATTTATACGTCTTCAAAATACTGCTCCTAGAAATGGTGGAAGAAATAATCATGTCATCTGATCTACATACACATTTTATCACAGTAATATTCGGGAAACAAAATGCAAAGGTCCCCTTAGGATTGTACCAAAGTCTAAATGGAAAGTGAACATGGATTACTAAAAACATCCATGTCCATGTTGCCTAATGCTCTCAAATGTCAATCCTATTGGTGACCTACATATTTGTTTCTTCCAAAGATTAGATATTCAATCTCAACCCTGTTGAAAATGTCTTATCCTATCACTCACTTTATACTTTGCCTGATTTCCTAATGTCTCTATTGATATCTGCTTTTCTACAAATTTTCCCCATTTCATCATTGTGTCTGATTTCTTCATATGTGCTGACATTTATATTCACTCACTGCCCGAAAAAAAAAATTGCTAAAGAACTTTTGTTACATATCCTATACTAACTCTACTTGCTAAACATAAAGACTATCTTCTTAATCCTACCGACCATCCCTTTTGACTGGATGTTCTCTTCAGCATTCAATCATCCAAGGTTCAAGTTCTTCTGCCATTGTATATCGATTTATTTGAGACATATGTGCACAATTCAAAGCTAAATATCCCAATAAACTGCCCAAAGCCCTTCTGGGATTCAAATCTTACTTTAATTTCTGTTTTCATACATATATTTAACCTCGATATTCTTATAAATATCACAGGTTCCCAATACCATTATTCATCCAGCAGAATGATTCCTAACCCAAATCGAACATGAAATTAACCCTAACCATACACTGTTCACTCAATCTAACTTTACAGAAGAGCAGAGACAGATTGTTCTTACAATACAGGAATGTAGGGGATGCTCCACCTGTTAAGAACCTCAAAGGTCCATGCAGAAATGATCCCTGGAGAAGATGTAGGCAGCAATGAAGGACCTGAGAGACAAAAAGTGATTTTCCATGGCAAACAACTTGGTCAGGATGAAGGGTTGTGTCTGAATCAGCCTCTCTCTTCTTAATGTAGAGAAGATGGACCAAACCAGGCTTGTGTGGAGAGCTGTTCCCGGGTGCCTAAGGTTGATATACCATTCTAAGTTGTGAAAGTGTCAAAGGAAGTAGGGGCAGCCTCCATCTCATGGGACCCTTGGAAGCAACTGTTAGGACAAAGTGGTTGCCAAGGCAGTGACCTCATTCAGTTCTTGAAGGAAGTGACCTACCTCACTTCCTTGTTGATGGAACTTTCTGAACTTGGTACCCAGGAAACCAAGCACCAGAGCCAGTCCCAGTCCCAGTCCAAGTGGTCTCATTTGTTTGGAATCACCAAGGACAGAGTCAGTCTTCTTGGTACTGACTGATGTGAGGATGGCCAAATGCCAGGAAAGATCTGAACACGGGCCTTTCCTGACTAAGTATGTAGTGGCTCACCCCTGGCTCCTGACTGCTTCACAGAGTTGGACAAGGAGACCAGATCTGAGACAGGACAGACCATTAACGGGGAACATAGTATGGCAAACCTGTAAGAGGACACTCCGGATAATCACAGCCCTACTTTGGGGAAGGAGGTGTCTTTTTGAGTGTGGGTGTGTGGTTTTGTCTCTGTTCTGAGAATAGGTAGAAAAGGAGGTTTCTTTGGTTTGGAGTGAACTGTTTCTAATAAGTCGTTTTACATGGTGAGTGTTTCTATTTCTGGGTATCCCACTGTGTCCGTGGTTGTATACATTATAAAAGAGAATGCATCATTGCATGTGTCCTCTTTAGTAGAAAGCTTCCCAGTATTCATCCTGCCCATTTAATGAATGGAGCGTGGTTTCCATATCGATAGGCAACACCTACTACCTTTTTAAGTCCCTGTTTTCTTTCTGAATTCTGACAACTCTTCAGAATAGGCTCTTGGGTTTGTGTCCAAGATATCTACCACCTCCAATCTCTGTCACATGGCCATGCACTGGATATCTGAAGGGAATGGCCAACATCTCAGAAAACTCAGATATCAGTGTGACCAGAAAAGTCTCAGTGGAGAAACCCTGCTTTGGCTCTTTTGCTAACCTATTGTTCTGTTGCCGTGAATCTCAGGATGTCTTTGCCTCTGGCCACCCCTTTGGGAAGCCTGAGGAAAATATTTTTTCAAAAGGAAATGAAGGGCATCACCTGTGGCTCTTTGCTTAATTGCTTTGAAAAAAGATGTGTCTGAATCAGCCTCTTGGCCCTGTGTGAGGCTGTGTCTTAGATTCTCAGCACCTGATGGATCAAAAGAAAGGTCCCATGTGTGCATCCAAAACCAAAATGGCAAATATTCACTCATTGTGAATGAATTCTTTTACCTTCCTCTGTTAGGATCCTGAATTCCATCAAGGGAGAATAGGAATCCTTTGGGCCAAATGAGTTCTTCAAATCTCTGCAGAGGGGCTTGGGTTTTCTCATGACTCAAATTCACATAAAGAATCTAAACCACAGAGTCAGAAGGCCTCAAATTGAAAAAGCCAAGCAGTATTAATGGCAGGCCTATTTGATCACTCCTGGTTTACAGGAAGTGTGTCCAGGCCACCTTGATGTTAGACAAATGAGGGGAACAGGACCTTAATTTGGACACTGACTTGGGCTGTGGACCTCATTGAAAACTCCAGCCAGACGTTATAAGGAGTGTCTATATGGAAGAAGATGAGGACCATGTGGGAGTGTTTTGGTTTTAATTGTGGTCATTTGTGTGGCGGTTGGAAGAGATGACTGTTCCACTGGGCTTGAACTCTGGTGTGATTCCCCTTAGAGACTGAGTTCTTTAACTGACCTCAGAGAAGTATTGCCATGAATTGTGTTGGGATTTTAGGAGGCCACACATGAGAGTCGCCCTTGGAACCTGAGATCTAGGCCCAGGTTGGATTTCCACAGAACACTGGGAATTTCAGCCCAGATATTACATACAATTTTTCTTAAAGACTTGGCAGCCATATTTGAGTTTAAAACACACATGGACCTCATATTGTAGATCTCAATGGGCCTGGCTTCATGTGACATTTTGGCCACCCTTAGGGAAACCATGCCTGTGAGAGTGCTCCAGTGCTTTCATTGAAATTAGCTTCTTCACCATTTAATGGTTCCTGAATTAATTGAAGCCCTCAGAGCCGCAAACTTCATCCGTGAAAAATGGCTAGAAAATTACCATGAAATTTTTGATATTTTCATGTTCAGCTGGCACTGAAAAAACTTTGGATGTCCTGTTTCTGATCCTGAGTATACCAGACACTGCCTTGATTGACTTTGTTTCATGAAAATGGTGTAGAACAGATATGCCAGTAAGTTGGAGCCTGGTGAGTAGTTGGCCTAGAGCAGTGGTATGAAATTGTGTGATAAAACATCTGTGTTGTGGCCATATGGATCAGCCATTGGCTTCCAAATGGCTTGTGACTGACATGGTGCAGCCAGCAGACCCATATATGTAAAGGCATCTTGTTATATGGAGAGGATTCACTGCAATGTTCAGAATCATATTGCTATTCTCAAGGGGGCAATCTACGTGGGATAGAACCTTGGTTGGTGCATTCTCCTGAAGACCCTGACTCACCACACCTTAAAGAACTCCCTCCACTACTCTGTCCCATTTTAACTCCTTGTATTTCTTGAACTATATACCAAAATCCCAGCGGAGCAGCGAGAAACACCACGAAAAGTGGAGGATGACCAATTGGCTTCACAGTCCACACTGAAAGACACTTAGACCCCAGTGTCCATAGTTTACCTACAAAGAGAGAATTCAGCGCCGCTGCCTCATGTTCATTGGATAATAAGAAACCATGTCCTCCAAGTAACATAGATGCAGACCCAGCTTTGATGGTCTCTCTACAAAGGAACTAAATCTCCTCAGAACATCAAATATTTCAAGTGCCCACCCTTAGAGGCAGTTTCTCAAAAAGCATTTAGGCCAGCAGAGTTGCATGTTTGCGGAATGTTTACACTGTACCTTACTTTTAGAATCTTCTCTACCACCTCCAAAGTTGTAAACTCCTGAGTATTCTCCATTCCAGATATATTCACAGATTTTCTAGCTCTTATCGTCTAATTGTGTCTTACTTGAGAAGAATGTAATGTCAAGGCATTGTTCTGGATGAAAGTGGGAAAATTTTTGTGTAGCACATATTTGCATACACATTGGATTCAATTTCCTATTTTCCATTAGAAATGCTGAATCCCTGAAACTAACATATACCCTATTAGACTCTGACTACTAATCCTAATATGATGGAGAAAAATAACACAAACAGAATAGAAATACAAGCAGTTTAGATTAGGTATGTTTTATAGTTGGAGTTGCCTTTTGCATGGTATAGTGTAGCAGTTATAAATCTAGTCAATTATTTGTTGAAATAGTTCTCCATGCGTTTTTAAAGTTAACAAATAAGTGAATTCCTGTCCCCCTTTCTCTGTAGCCTATTCAGCACACGTATTTTTATATGCACATATAGAATCCTACCTGGTACCACACGTACATTCTTGTGAGGTGGCTGACGTGGCACATACAAATTGGAAGAAGAGATCACTCCTCCTAAACGCTGCTTGAACTGATAATTCAAATGTGAGTGAGCTTCCTAGTTGAACAAGATTATACATAAATCCATGTTCAGTAAAATGAATATATTTGGATCTGTGAATGATATACATTTCATGGTGAATTTCGTTTGGCATATATATTGCAATTTTTAATGTCTCTCTATTTGTGTGTATATAAATATATATATATATATATATATATATATATATATATATATATATATATACACTCTCAAGATTTTTCAAAACATGAAATATGTGTCTTATTACACACTTCCTAAATTCATTCATATTTATGTTGTGGATTTATAATCAACTTTTCACAAGATTATTCTCAGAAATATTCATCCACCTGAAATACGTATTTGTTTCTTTGTACTGTTTCCACCCCAGATATGCATTCACGGATTTTCAAACTCTTCTACTCTAACTGTGTCTTACTTGGGGTGAAGGTAATGTAAAGGCATTGTTCGGGATGAGAGTGGGAAGATAATTGTGTAGCATATATTTTATACATGTTGGATTCATTTTCCTATATTGAATTGAAAATACTGAATCCCTGACAATAACCCATACCCTACTATACTTTGTCTACTAATCCAAATATGATGGAGAAAAACAACCCAAACAGAATAGAAATACAAGCAGTTCAGAGGAGGCATGGGGTATAGTTGGACTTGCCATTTGCATGATAAATGGTAGGTGTTGTAAATCTAGTCAATTTTTAATTGAAATAGTTCTCCATGTGTTGTTAAAGTTAACAAATATGTAAATTCCTCTCTGCCTTTCTCTGTAGCCTATTCAGCACATGTATTTTTATATGCTTATATAGAATACCTGGTATCACACGTTCATTTTTGTGAGGTGACTGACTTGGCAGATACAACTTGTGAGAAGAGATCACTCCTCTAAACGCTGTTAGAACTGAAAATTCAAACTATGGGTGAGTTTTCTAGTAGAACAACATTATACATAAATCCTTGTTCAGTAAAATAAATATTTTTGCATCTGTGGATGCTCTATATTTTATGATGAACTTCGATTGGCATATATATTCCTACATTTTAATGTCTGTGTGTGTGTTTTGTGTGTGTGTGTGTGTGTGTGTGTGTGTATATACATATATATAATTATATGTGTATATATACACATATATATAATTATGAATATATATATATATATATATATATATATATATATATATATATATATATATATATACACTGTCCTGATTTTTAAAATATGAAATATATGTATCTTAAATACACTCCCTAAGTTCATTCATGTTCAAAAATGTGGATTTATAATAAACTTTTCACAAAATTATTCTCAGAAATATTCATCCACCTGAAATACACATTTGTTTCATAGTTCTGAAAACTAACTTCAGTAAATGGTGCTTACAAATCCTAATATTTGTACAGTAACTGACCCAGATTAACATCAATCAAGTAGATTCGTATGGGACATGATGTGTATTCTGACGTTTATTTTCATTCAACACTGGTACATTACTATTGCTTCAGTTTTTACAAATCATAGGAAATATATATTTCATCCACAAGTTCACAAATTTATACGCATTTGTTTCACAATCACTTCCTGCTTCATGAAACATGTATTCCTCCAGGTTTCTTGACTGGTCTTTTCATGAGACTTCTTTCCAAACACATTATTTTCGATTTCCATAATCACTTTTGAAGCAAAACTCACACACCCTTCATGTTAAACCATAAACTTAATGTGGCCATTAGATATTTCACTGGTTGGAATGAATATTTGTATGTCAATATAAGATTTCCTGTATTTTTTCAGATATAATTTCAATCCATTATTTAAAGTCAGAACCAGATATATTATTTATTCACAGTATGGTCTATTCATGCATTATCTCTATATGCACAGACAAAGGGTACACCTCTTTTTACCCCCATTACTAATTTATACGTCTTGAATATGTTGCTGCCAGAAATGGTGGAAGAAATAGTCATGTCACCTGATCTAAATGTACGTTTTATCACAGTAATATTCTGAACAAAAAAAGCAAAGGTCACACTTAAGATTGTAGCAAAGACTAAATGAAAAGTGAGCATGGATTACTAAACATCCATGTCCAGGTTGCCTAATGCTGTCAAATGTCAATCCTATTGGTCACTACATATTTGTTTCTTTCTTAGATTATATATTCAAACTCAACCCTGTTGAAAATATCTAATCCTATCACTCACTTTATACTTTGCCTGATTTCGTAATGTCTCTATTGATATCAGCTTTCCTAACTATTTTCCCCACTTCATCATTGTGACAGTCTCTTCACTTGTGCTGACATTAACATTCACTGTCTACCGGAAACCCTATTGCTAAACAACATTTGGTCCAAATCCTATACTCACTCTTCTTTCTAAACCTACTGAGAATCTTCCGAATCCTACCGACTATCCCTTTTGACTGGAAGTTCTCTTCTACATTTAATCATCCATGGTACAAGGACCTAAGCCATTGTTTATCGATTTACCTGACACATCAGTGCAGAACATAATTCAAAGCTACGTATCCCAATCAAGGGCCCAATGCCCTTTTGGGCTTCATATCTTAGCTAGATTTCTGTTTTCATACTTATATTTCACCTATATATTCTTGTAAATATCGCAGTTTCCCAATACCATTATTCATCGCGCAGAAAGATTCCTAATCCAAATCGAACCTGTTAGTTAACCTAACCATACACTGTTCAGTCAATTTAACTTTACAGAAGAGCAGGGATAGAGTTGGTCTTACAATACAGGAATAGAGGGGATCTTCCACATGCTGAGAAACTCAAAGGTCCATGCAGAAATGATTCCTGGAGAAGTTGTAAGCAGCTATGGAGGACCTAAGAGACCAAAAGTCATCCTCCATGGCAAACAACCTGGTCAGGATGAAGGGTTGTGTCTGAATCAGCTTCTCTCTTCTTAATGTAGAGAAGATGGACCAAACCAGGCCTGTGTGGAGAGCTGTTCCCAGGTGCCAATGGTTGATATACCAATCTAACTTGTGAAAGTGTCACAGGAAGTAGGGACAGCCTCCATCTCATGGGACCCTTGAAAGCAATTGTTAGGACAAAGTGGTTGCCACGGCAGTAACCTCATTCAGTTCCTGAGTGAAGTGACCTACCTCTCTTCCTTGATGACGGATCTCTCTGAACTTGGGATCCAGGAAGCCAGGCACCCAGAGTCAGTCCCAGTTTCTTTCCCAGTGGGCTCAGTTGTTTGGAATAACCAAGGACAGAGTAAGTCTTCCTTGGTACCTACTGATGTGAGGATTGCCAAATGCCAGGAGAGCTCTGAAAAGGGGAATTTCCTGAGAAAGCAGGTAGTGGCTCACCACTGGCTCCTGAAAACTTCACAGTGTTGGCCAAGGAGACCAGATCTGAGAAGGACAGGCCATTTCAAGGAAACATAGTATGGCCCATCAGTCAGAGTACATTCCAATTAGTCACAGACCTACTTGAATAAAGGAGGTGTCGTTGTGGGTGTGGTTGTGATTTTGTGGTTTAGTCTCATGTTCTGAGAATAGGTAAGAAAGGCGGTTTGTTTGTTTTGGAGTGGACTGTTTATAGTAAGTCATTTGACAAGGCGATTGTTTGTATGCCTGTGTATCCCACTGTGTCCGTGGTTGTAGACATTATAAAAGATAATGCATCAATGGATGTGTCCTGTCTAGTAGAAAGCTTGCCAACATTCATCCTGCCCAATTTATGAGTGGACTGCAGGTTGCTTTAGGGACGGGCAACACCTACTATCTTCCGGAGTTCCTGTTTTCTTCCTGAATTCTGGCCACTCTTCAGAGTAGGCTCATGGTTTTCTGTCCAAGATATGTACCACCTCCAAGCTCTGTGACATTGCCATATAATGGATAGCTGAAGGGAATAGCAAGCATCGCAGAAAACTCAGATATCAGTGTGACAAAGAAAGTCTCAGTAGAGAAACCCTGCTTTGGGCCTTTTGCTTACCTATTTTTCTGTTGCTCTGAGTGTCAGGAAGGTCTTTGCCTCAGGCCACACCTTTGTGAACCCTGAAGAAAACAGTTTTCAAATGGAAATGAATGGGCATCACCTGTGGCTCTTTGCTTAATTGCTTTGGAAAAGGATGTGTCTGAATCAGCCTCTTGGCCCTGTGTGAGGCAGTGGCTTAGATTCTTAGCACCTGATGGATTAAAAGAAAGATCCCATGTGTCCATCCAAAACCAAAATGGCAAATATTCACTCATTGTGAATGAATTCTTTTACCTTCCTCTGTTAGGATCCTGAATTCCATCAAGGGAGAATAGGAATCCTTTGGGCCAAATGAGTTCTTCAAATCTCTGCAGAGGGGCTTGGGTTTTCTCATGACTCAAATTCACATAAAGAATCTAAACCACAGAGTCAGAAGGCCTCAAATTGAAAAAGCCAAGCAGTATTAATGGCAGGCCTATTTGATCACTCCTGGTTTACAGGAAGTGTGTCCAGGCCACCTTGATGTTAGACAAATGAGGGGAACAGGACCTTAATTTGGACACTGACTTGGGCTGTGGACCTCATTGAAAACTCCAGCCAGACGTTATAAAGAGTGTCTATATGGAAGAAGATGAGGACCATGTGGGAGTGTTTTGGTTTTAATTGTGGTCATTTGTGTGGCGGTTGGAAGAGATGACTGTTCCACTGGGCTTGAACTCTGGTGTGATTCCCCTTAGAGACTGAGTTCTTTAACTGACCTCAGAGAAGTATTGCCATGAATTGTGTTGGGATTTTAGGAGGCCACACATGAGAGTCGCCCTTGGAACCTGAGATCTAGGCCCAGGTTGGATTTCCACAGAACACTGGGAATTTCAGCCCAGATATTACATACAATTTTTCTTAAAGACTTGGCAGCCATATTTGAGTTTAAAACACACATGGACCTCACATTGTAGATCTCAATGGGCCTGGCTTCATGTGACATTTTGGCCACCCTTAGGGAAACCATGCCTGTGAGAGTGCTCCAGTGCTTTCATTGAAATTAGCTTCTTCACCATTTAATGGTTCCTGGATTAATTGAAGCCCTCAGAGCCGCAAACTTTATCCGTGAAAAATGGCTAGAAAATTACCATGAAATTTTTGATATTTTCATGTTCAGCTGGCACTGAAAAAACTTTGGATGTCCTGTTTCTGATCCTGAGTATACCAGACACTGCCTTGATTGACTTTGTTTCATGAAAATGGTGTAGAACAGATATGCCAGTAAGTTGGAGCCTGGTGAGTAGTTGGCCTAGAGCAGTGGTATGCAATTGTGTGATAAAACATCTGTGTTGTGGCCATGTGGATCAGCCATTGGCTTCCAAATGGCTTGTGACTGACATGGTGCAGCCAGCAGACCCATATATGTAAAGGCATCTTGTTATATGGAGAGGATTCACTGCAATGTTCAGAATCATATTGCTATTCTCAAGGGGGCAATCTACGTGGGATAGAACCTTGGTTGGTGCATTCTCCTGAAGACCCTGACTCACCACACCTTAAAGAACTCCCTCCACCACTCTGTCCCATTTTAACTCCTTGTATTTCTTGAAGCAAATACCAAACTCCCAGTGGAGCAGCGAGAAAAACCACGAAAAGTGGAGGATGACCAATTGGCTTCACAGTCCACACTGAAAGACACTTAGACCCCAGTGTCCATAGTTTACCTACAAAGAGAGAATTCAGCACTGCTGCCTCATGTTCATTGGATAATAAGAAACCATGTCCTCCAAGTAACATAGATGCAGACCCAGCTTTGATGGTCTCTCTACAAAGGAACTAAATCTCCTCAGAACATCAAATATTTCAAGTGCCCACCCTTAGAGGCAGTTTCTCAAAAAGTATTTAGGCCAGCAGAGCTGCATGTTTGTGGAATGTTTACCCTGTCCCTTACTTTTAGAATCTTCTCTACCACCTCCAAAGTTGTAAACTCCTGAGTATTTCCATTCCAGATATATATTCACAGATTTTCTAACTCTTATCCTATAATTGTGTCTTACTTGAGGAGAATGTAATGTCAAGGCATTGTTCTGAATGAAAGTGGGAAGATTTTTGTGTAGCACATATTTGCATACACATTGGATTCAATTTCCTATTTTCCATTAGAAATGCTGAATCCCTGAAACTAACATATACCCTATTAGACTCTGACTACTAATCCTAATATGATGGAGAAAAATAACACAAACAGAATAGAAATACAGGCAGTTTAGAGGA
The DNA here is from genome assembly GCF_048772815.1 of Callospermophilus lateralis. Taxonomy (NCBI): domain Eukaryota; kingdom Metazoa; phylum Chordata; class Mammalia; order Rodentia; family Sciuridae; genus Callospermophilus; species Callospermophilus lateralis. Next base: position 2,009,799 of record NW_027513022.1, read on the forward strand.
GGTATGTTTTATAGTTGGAGTTGCCTTTTGCCTGGAATAGTGTAGAAGTTATAAATCTAGTCAATTATTTGTTGAAATAGTTCTCCATGCGTTTTTAAAGTTAACAAATATGTGAATTCCTGTCCCCCTTTCTCTGTAGCCTATTCAGCACACGTATTTTTATATGCACATATAGAATCCTACCTGGTACCACACGTACATTCTTGTGAGGTGGCTGACTTGGCAGATACAAATTGGAAGAAGAGATCACTCCTCCTAAATGCTGCTTGAACATTTAATTCAAATGTGAGTGAGCTTCCTAGTTGAACAACATTATACATAAATCAATGTTCAGTAAAATGAATATATTTGGATCTGTGGATGATATACATTTCATGGTGAATTTCGTTTGGCATATATATTGCAATTTTTAATGTCTCTCTCTGTTTGTGTATATAAATATGTATATATATATATATATATATATATATATATATATATATATATACACTCTCAAGATTTTTCAAAACATGAAATATGTGTCTTATTACACACTTCCTAAATTCATTCATATTTATGTTTTGGATTTATAATCAACTTTTCACAAGATTATTCTCAGAAATATTCATCCACCTGAAATACTTATTTGTTTCTCAGTACTGTTTCCACCCCAGATATGCATTCACGGATTTTCAAACTCTTCTACTCTAATTGTGTCTTACTTGGGGTGAAGGTAATGTAAAGGCATTGTTCTGGATGAGAGTGGGAAGATAATTGTGTAGCATATATTTTATTCACATTGGATTCATTTTCCTATATTCCATTGAATATACTGAATCCCTGACAATAACCCATACCCTACTATACTCTGTCTACTAATCCAAAAATGATGGAGAAAAACAACCCAAACATAATAGAAATACAAGCAGTTTAGAGGAGGCATGGGGTATAGTTATACTTGCCATTTGCATGATTAATGGTAGGTGTTATAAATCTAGTCAATTTTTAATTGAAATAGTTCTCCATGTGTTGTTAAAGTTAACAAATATGTAAATTCCTCTCTGCCTTTCTCTGTAGCCTATTCAGCACATTTATTTTTATATGCTTATATAGAATTCTACCTGGTATCACACGTTCATTTTTGTGAGGTGACTGACTTGGCAGATACAACTTGTGAGAAGAGATCACTCCTCTAAACGCTGTTGGAACTGAAAATTCAAACTATGGGTGAGCTTTCTAGTAGAACAACATTATACATAAATTCTTGTTCAGTAAAATAAATATTTTTGCATCTGTGGATGCTCTATATTTTATGATGAACTTCGATTGGCATATATATTCCTACATTTTAATGTCTGTGTGTGTGTTTTGTGTCTGTGTGTGTGTGTGTGTGTGTGTGTGTGTATATATATATATATATATATATATATATATATATATATATATATATACATATATATGTATATACACGTATATATAATTATGAATATATATATATATATATATATATATATATATATATATATATACACTGTCCTGATTTTTAAAATATGAAATATATGTTTCTTAAATACACTCCCTAAGTTCATCCATGTTCAAAAATGTGGATTTATAATAAACTTTTCACAAAATTATTCTCAGAAATATTCATCCACCTGAAATACACATTTGTTTCATAGTTCTGAAAACTAACTTCAGTAAATGGTGCTTACAAATCCTAATATTTGTACAGTAACTGACCCAGATTAACATCAATCAAGTAGATTCGTATGGGACATGATGTGTATTCTGACGTTTATTTTCATTCAACAGTGGTACATTACTATTTCTTCAGTTTTTACAAATCATAAGAAATATATACTTCATCCACAAGTTCACAAATTTATACGGATTTGTTTCACAATCACTTCCTGCTTCATGAAACATGTATTCCTCCAGGTTTCTTGACTGGTCTTTTCATGAGACTTCTTTCCAAACACATTATTTTCGATTTCCATAATCACTTTTGAAGCAAAACTCACACACCCTTCATGATAAACCATAACCTTAATGTGGCCATTAGATATGTAACTGGTTGGAATGAATGTTTGTATGTCAATATAAGATTTCCTGTATTTTTTTAGATATAATTTCAATCCATTATTTAAAGTCAGAACCAGATATATTATTTATTCACAGTATGGTCTATTCATGCATTATCTCTATATGCACAGACAAATGGTACACCTCTTTTTACCCCCATTACTAATTTATACGTCTTGAATATGTTGCTGCCAGAAATGGTGGAAAAAAGAGTCATGTCACCTGATCTACATGTACGTTTTATCACAGTAATATTCTGGACAAAAAAAGCAAAGGTCACACTTAAGATTGTAGCAAAGACTAAATGAAAAGTGAGCATGGATTACTAAACATCCATGTCCAGGTTGCCTAATGCTGTCAAATGTCAATCCTATTGGTCACTACATATTTGTTTCTCTCTTAGATTATATATTCAAACTCAACCCTGTTGAAAATATCTAATCCTATCACTCACTTTATACTTTGCCTGATTTCGTAATGTCTCTATTGATATCAGCTTTCCTAACTATTTTCCCCAGTTCATCATTGTGACAGTCTCTTCACTTGTGCTGACATTAACATTCACTGTCTACCGGAAACCCTATTGCTAAACAACATTTGGTCCAAATCCTATACTCACTCTTCTTTCTAAACCTACTGAGAATCTTCCGAATCCTACCGACTATCCCTTTTGACTGGAAGTTCTCTTCTACATTTAATCATCCATGGTACAAGGACCTAAGCCATTGTTTATCGATTTACCTGACACATCAGTGCAGAACATAATTCAAAGCTACGTATCCCAATCAAGGGCCCAATGCCCTTTTGGGCTTCATATCTTAGCTAGATTTCTGTTTTCATACTTATATTTCACCTATATATTCTTGTAAATATCGCAGTTTCCCAATACCATTATTCATCGCGCAGAAAGATTCCTAATCCAAATCGAACCTGTTAGTTAACCTAACCATACACTGTTCAGTCAATTTAACTTTACAGAAGAGCAGGGATAGAGTTGGTCTTACAATACAGGAATAGAGGGGATCTTCCACATGCTGAGAAACTCAAAGGTCCATGCAGAAATGATTCCTGGAGAAGTTGTAAGCAGCTATGGAGGACCTAAGAGACCAAAAGTCATCCTCCATGGCAAACAACCTGGTCAGGATGAAGGGTTGTGTCTGAATCAGCTTCTCTCTTCTTAATGTAGAGAAGATGGACCAAACCAGGCCTGTGTGGAGAGCTGTTCCCAGGTGCCAATGGTTGATATACCAATCTAACTTGTGAAAGTGTCACAGGAAGTAGGGGCAGCCTCCATCTCATGGGACCCTTGAAAGCAATTGTTAGGACAAAGTGGTTGCCACGGCAGTAACCTCATTCAGTTCCTGAATGAAGTGACCTACCTCTCTTCCTTGATGACGGATCTCTCTGAACTTGGGATCCAGGAAGCCAGGCACCCAGAGTCAGTCCCAGTTTCTTTCCCAGTGGGCTCAGTTGTTTGGAATAACCAAGGACAGAGTAAGTCTTCCTTGGTACCTACTGATGTGAGGATTGCCAAATGCCAGGAGAGCTCTGAAAAGGGGAATTTCCTGAGAAAGCAGGTAGTGGCTCACCACTGGCTCCTGAAAACTTCACAGTGTTGGCCAAGGAGACCAGATCTGAGAAGGACAGGCCATTTCAAGGAAACATAATATGGCCCATCAGTCAGAGTACATTCCAATTAGTCACAGACCTACTTGAATAAAGGAGGTGTCGTTGTGGGTGTGGTTGTGATTTTGTGGTTTAGTCTCATGTTCTGAGAATAGGTAAGAAAGGCGGTTTGTTTGTTTTGGAGTGGACTGTTTATAGTAAGTCATTTGACAAGGCGATTGTTGGTATGCCTGTGTATCCCACTGTGTCCGTGGTTGTAGACATTATAAAAGATAATGCATCAATGGATGTGTCCTGTCTAGTAGAAAGCTTGCCAACATTCATCCTGCCCAATTTATGAGTGTACTGCAGGTTGCTTTAGCGACGGGCAACACCTACTATCTTCCAGAGTTCCTGTTTTCTTCCTGAATTCTGGCCACTCTTCAGAGCAGGCTCATGGTTTTCTGTCCAAGATATGTACCACCTCCAAACTCTGTGACATGTCCATGTACTGGATAGCTGAATGGAATAGCAAGCATCTCAGAAAACTCTGATAACAGTGTGACAAAGAAAGTCTCAGTAGAGAAACCCTGCTTTGGGCCTTTTGCTTACCTATTTTTCTGTTGCTCTGAGTGCCAGGAAGGTCTTTGCCTCAGTCCTCCAATTTGTGAAGCCTTAAGAAAACAGTTTTCAAATGGAAATGAATGGGCATCACCTGTGTATCTTTGCTTAATTGCTTTGGAAATGGATGTGTCTGAATCAGCCACTTGGCCCTGTGTGAGGCAGTGGCTTAGATTCTCAGCACCTGTTGGAACTAAAGAAAGATTCCATGTGTGCTTTCAAAACCAAAATGGCAAAAAGATCAGTCACTGTGTATGGAGTATCTTGCCTTACTCTGATAGGTTTCTGATCTCCATCAAGTGAGAATATGGATCCTTTGAGTCAAATGAGTTCTTCAAAGCACTGGAGAGGCTAGCCCATATGAGCTTGGTTTTTTTCATTATTCCAAATCACATGAAGAATCTATACCTGACAGTCAGTAGGCCTCAAATTGGAGAAGCAGAGCAGTATTAAGGCCAGGCTTATTTTATCACTCCTGGTTCACAGGAATGGTGTCCAGGCCTAGCTGACTTTAAGCAAATAAGGGACAAGGGAGCTTGTTTTGGATACCGTCTTGTGCTGCACCCCTCATGGAAACCTCCAGCCAGAGGTTATAATGAGTGTCTATATGGAAGAAGGTGAGGACCATGTGGGAGTGCTTTGGTTTTAATTGTGTTCATTTTTGTAGCAGTTGGAAGAAATGACTGGATCCACCAGGGCTGGAACTTTGGTATGATTCCCCTTAGAGACTGAGTTCTGAAACTGACCTCAGAGAAGTATTGTCATGAATTGTGTTGCGATTTTAGAATGCCACGCATGAGAGTCGCCCTTGGAAACTGAAATCTAGGCCAAGGGTGGCTTTCGACTGATCACTGGGAATCTCAGCCAGGATATCACATGATTTTATTCTGAAAGACTTGACAGGCATAGTTGAGAGTCAAAACACAGATGGACCTCACATTGTAGACCTCAATGGGCTGGGCTTCATGTGACCGTTTGGCTACTCTTTGGGAAGCCTTGCCTTTGAGAGTTCTCCAGAGCATTCATTGAAATGAGGTTCCTCAACATTAAATGGTTCCTGAATGAATTGAAACCCACAGTTTCTCCAACTTCATCCTTGAAAAGTGGCTAGATAAACACCCTGAAATTTTTAAAACTCCCATGACCAGGTGGCACTGGAGAACCTTTGGATCTCCTGTTGCTGATCATGAGTGTACCAGACAGTGCCTTGATTGACTGGGTTTCATGAAAATGGTGAAGAACAGAGATGCCAGTAATTTGCACTGCTGAATAGTGGGCCCAGAGCAGTGGTGTGCAGGTGTGTGATAAAATATCTGATGTGGGGCCATGTGGATTTCCAATTGACTTCCAAATGCCTTTTGGCTGCCATGGTGCATCCAGCAGAACCTTACATGTTAAGGCATCTTATTATATGGAGAGGTTTCAAGGCAATGTTCAGAATCAGGTGGGTTGGTCAAGGAAAAAGCTATGTGAAATAGAAGCCTGGTTGGTGCATTCTCCTGCAGTTTCTGACCCACCACACGTGACAGAACTCCCTCCAGCACTGTGTCGCAGTTGAACTTGTATTTCGTGAAGCAAATACCAAACTCCCAGTGCAGCACCAAGAAACACCACCAAAATGGAGGATGATCAAATGGCTTCACAGTCCACACAGGGAGACACTTAGCCCCCAATGGCCACAGTTTACCTACCAAGAGATAATTCAGCACTGCTGCCTCATGTTCATTGGAAAATAAGAAACCATGCTCTCCATTCACATAGATGCAGACCCAGCTTTGATGGTCTCACTAGAAAAGAAGCTAAACCTTCTGACAACAAAATATATTTAAAGTATCCAACCTCAGAGGCAGTTTCTCAAGAAGTCTTTAGGCCAGCAGAGCTCTATGTTTGTGGAGTGTTTACCTCTTAGACCAGGATGTAAGAAATGAACACTGACTCCAATTAAAATCAAATTAAAGTAAGCTTATTATTTCCACTGGCTGGGCTGCCACTCCCTCCCAAAATTGCGAGAACAAGAGAGAAACCCCACCTTTACTACAGCCCAGGTTTGTAGCCCAGAAAGTTACACAAAAATGGGGTAACTGATAATAGAACTCTGACAAGCATCACACTAATGGGAGTTTACATTTTTTTTTTTTTTTGCTAGCCCCAACATCAAAATTTATGAGGACCATTAGAGCCTCAGAGAGGGTCATTGTCTGGCCACAAAAGGCCAAAATTTATGAGGTGTGACAAAGTTTCAGAGAGGGCTGCTATCTGGTCAGAGAGCCATGCACGGGTGAGTTCAAGGCACGGGCAGTCATTCCAAGCAGGTTCAGAATTTGCAGTAATTTACAGTAAAGCCAAAATGATTTTTTCATGGCTTTGTTGCAAGATGGCTCCCAATTTTAATACAAGGTAAGGTTGGGTGTATCATTCCCCCCTTTTCTTATGTGTCCCTTTGTAATCCTTGATAGGTTAGTGGAAAAGCACTGAGGAAATTTTAATCCCTAACTTAACAGTCACCAAATTTTTAGAACTCACCGAAAACCAGTCTCCCTGATATTACCTGACTTAATTAATTACTTATATTGATAGTCTATTTATTTTTAGCTCCATTGGTGTAAGTAGAGAGTCGTCTCTCATTTTGGCTTTTTCTCAGCTGAGAAAGGGTGACATGAGTGTGCATGGCGTGAGGGACATGAGTTGCCTTTTTGAAGTCAGTTCTTTTTGAAGTCTTGTTGAGGAAGAACAGGTTGTAAAGTCATCTGGGGATTGGTTCTTCTATGAGAGAAACAAAAAACATGAGTATTGAATAAATGTTGCAGTAGCTGGATCATGTCACTGTATGAAGTACCCTCACCAGTCTTTAATATCCCCAATTATCAGGATTGTGAACTTAATATTTAACTTTTAGTGATACAGTTGTCCCTCCCCATAATATACAGTTTAATAATTTAATGTCATCTGATTTTGCAGAATCCTTTCACTAGTATGACCTCTGTGTTTAATAGAGAAACATTTAATTCTGTTACTCAGGGCTGGATAATTGTACTATCAAACACCAAGCCTACCTGTGTAGGTTAGGAATATCTGTAGGCCTTAAACTAAAAACTTCTGCCTCTGGCAGCTCCTCTTGATAGTCTATTTTTATAGTTATCAGGCATTCCTCTCTGAGAATCCTTCTTTGTAGCCAACAGTTTTACTTATTTTGGGAGGCTAACATAAAGTGTATACCTTAAAATATTATTATTATTATTATTATTATTATTATTATTATTATTATTATTTAAAATGCCCAGGATTGGCTGTATTTTGGTTTTAACTGTCTTCGCTAAGTGTTTAAGATGAAGCAGTCAAACTGACTTTTGTTTCTATCTATTGTTAGCAGTCAGCTGAGCTTTTATGGGAGTCATTTTTTGGGAAACTTGAGAGCAGCTTCTCAGTTCTGCTAGTGCAATTTGAGCTATGTGGGTCCAGGTCTTGCTTGACCATGTGGCTTCCCTCAGAAGCATCAGGGATGTCTCCCTTTCCTGATGACTCACCTCTTTGTAGCAAATGCACTGATTGGCTTTCTGTTCTCCAGTGGTCTCATTAATCTCTCTGATCGGGAGGTTATGTGGCCCAGAGTTGCAAAGCTCATAGAGAAATCCCTTGTTCCCTGGATTCAGACTGACTCAGAGGGCAAGAGTCAAATATAGTTTTTTTTGGACCGTTTTATTTAACTTTAATTTTCAATCCTAATCTGAAACAACCAGCAAATGAATTTTAACAGCCATATATTAAGAGTACTGTGCTTTAATGTCTATAAGTTTATAATTATTTATATATTATTAATTGGGATCTTATTATTCTGTCTGTCTTGTAGTTGATGACTTATTATCTTAAATTAACCCATGTTGTGTTCTTAAAGCAACACTTCTGTAAAACACCAACAGGGAATCTTTAGATCACTTATAAGGAAATTAAAAAATAAAATTTTTTTAACAAGAGTAAAAATACTTAGTTCATGTAATAGCTACCCTGAATTTTTTGGGTCAGTTATATATTATATCATCTTTTTGAGATCCTAGTAATCTTGACAGAAAAAAAAATTTGAACATAACTTTAAATAAAATAAAATCTGACCTACTGCTTTCGTAGTCATTCTCACATGTAGTAAGATGGGACACAGAGTCTTATCTCAGGTAAGCAGGGCTCCTTATAAACCTTAAATGCTTTAGTTCTAAAGCTGATCTTTGTTTTTTAAATATCATTTTACAAAGTTTACATAAATTTTTGAGGTCACATGAACATTAGCTCACACCATATGATATCACATTTAAAACATGAATTAAAGTACAGCTGAAAGATTTTAACCTTTACATAGATTAGGGTCTCATTAACTTAAAAATACATTTAAATTGTTCCACAATGTAAAAAGTAACATAAAACTTTACATATATTATTGATAACAGGTAAATAAATCCCCAATATATATTTTATTTACCATACAACTTCAGAACACCTGCTTGATATAATGCTCTTTTAAAGTTTCTACCTTATAGAGTTTTATAACTGGAAGATATGAGCACATTAATAGCATCACAATTACATTGATGTTTCTACATTAACCAAGTTTAGCTTTTAAAGAAATGGCAGTACAGTGCTCTAAAATAACAGTTCTTAATTAAACAGTTGTTTAATTTTTATGGTTGCCTGCTCTAGAAAATTTAAATCTTAATAAACTAAATGTTATGGGTAAACTTATGTTTAAGAAATTTTTGTCTCTTTAACACATGACTGATTTTTAAAATCTTATACAGACTTTAGTACAAACTTATACAGACCTTAGTATATCAATCAGATATCAAACAAAAGTACTCATGAATGAGTAATCCCATATCAAATTTACTTTACTTATTTATCAAAATATTAGACAAATGTTTTGAACAGTGTAAGCCATTTTTTTGATTGAAAGAAAAGTCCTGGAACATAGGCATATTAGACCTTTTGTAGACATTAATACTTTATTAGATTTTTGAACACCTAGAAAAACTTGTAAGCTTAAATTTAAAGAAATTTATATTTATCAGTTTACCCAATTTAAATTGAAACATTTAAATCACGTGAATTAAAGATCTTTCGATCCACTTTTTAAAATTGTTTTTATGAGTGCTTTTTAATATGAGTGCTCCTTATATATGTTAATTTGTGTATCATATATATGATATACGGACATATGTATACATATATAGACATACAACACATAACAAATTGTGCACACATAATAAAAGTGAAGGCCTTGTAGCTTTTCACAGGTGAAATCTCCACTGCAATGATTTAAAAATTCCACAGTTGGTCAAAGATATTACTGATCAGAAAAACATTAACCTAGGTCTGTAGGAGCAAAATCATGAGCTCAAAAAATAAATAAAGAATCTAAGGAAAAAATTATGAGTCCTAGAAAAAATGACTGGCCAGTAATAAGTAAATACCATACAATTTAATTTTTTTTCCCTTAGGCCTCAAATAAGTCTCCTACTAAGCTTACAGGCTTCTTTCATTTGCATTTCAAAATAATCCCTGGCTGAGGTCTGGAAGAAGCAGGAAAAAATGGCTATTCTGAGCAGAAACCTTAGGCCTAAGGTATTTTAACCATTATTTTCAGGTTAGGATGTTGAAAATTATGATACAAGTTTAAGATACAATTCACAAAATTTTATATCTTTACAAGTTGTTTTGTCAACAGATATCATACTATGATTTAGTATCCTTGTCCAAATTAATGCACTGGTACACACAGTGACATTTTCCCAGGCTACCTAATTTAAAATTGGTGAAAAAAAGACTGAATGATTGGGAAGTTACTTGCCAACTTGGAAGTAGAGTTCTTTAGTTTTCCATCCTAAGTATTTATGTTCTCTGGCATGAATTATCTGAAACCATAAACTGAACAATTACCTAAACCCGACTTTTAACTGCAAGATTGTGAAATGCTTCAAAAACCCATTCAGATACCAGATTGGTACAATGAAACATCATCATTTAGATACAAATTCAGCTAAGATCATTTCCAAGAAACAATTTATAATATTAACACATTATTGCACATGTCTTAAAGGGCCAGAAAAAAGGCACAAGACAGGCAGAAATGAACTCCAGACAATGGCTGACAGACAGAACCCTTTAAAACAGAGCAAATAAGAGAAAAATCTCCTTCCCCAGTGGCACCACATATGTCCCCACAAGGGGACCAAATGTTTTCACAGAGGAGCAACCTGAAATGTAAAATAAAGTGTCTCCATGGTGACTTTACTGCATTTAGTGTCCCCTTTTTGTTTTTCTCTTTTTTTAAGAAGACAGAGGCGGCATTATCCTTACAGTGCAGGGAACGAAGGAGGGAATTCCCTGAAGAAACAGGGCTTTGGCAGATGCTGGGAGATACTCAGTTCTTCATTCCCCAGCAGGCATTGCCATCTGCACTGGGTGTGCTCCAGGCAGCCAGCTAGGGGCTTCTCTCATTCTGCTTAACAAATGGTGGTAAAGTTCATCACAGTTCCTTAAAACACAGTCCAAAGGGGTGTCAGGCTTACTTGCTTTGTTACCCATTTTCACGTTCAATATCCTTAAGATTTTATCACAGAAATCACAAAACAAAATGCACAAAAACAAAAAAACAAAAAAAACATATAGAACACAGAACAAAACACACACACACACACACACAAAAAAAAAAAAACAGAATCCCGGTGCCAAAACAGAAAAACAGAGGAGCAATTCAACGTCTTGCTAAAGCTCTGGGGTAGGAGCACGTGCGTGTCCCTCGGCACCTCTCTAACCTTGAAAGGAATTCCCTACAGAACGGAACAGAGGACAGAACGATTCTCATTACTGTCCTGGACAGGAGTGTATGTGAGCCTCCCCAGGCCACCTCTCTGTCATTAGAAGAGATCTCCCTTAACCAGATATAAGATGTTATCAAGGTGCCACTTACCTATGGAGGCCTCCTCCACCAGGTGCTTGCTAATAGTTTCAGTGCGGTGGTTCACTGCAGTGCTCCCCAGACCGACGGCTCACTCCAAGGCCTTGGAACATCTCAAGTTGTGCACCCCCTAGAGTGGCTCCCCAGCCCGTAGCCCTGGAGGAAAGGCCAGCTTCAGAATTTTCAGCAGTCTGCCCTTGTGATCTGGTCGGGCAGGGTCATCTCACTGGGGAACTCCAAAATGTTGGACTAGGATGCAAGAAAAGACCACTGACTCCAATTAAAATCAAATTAAGGCAAGCTTATTATTAAAACCGGCCAGGCTGCCTCTCCCTCCAAAAATGGCGGGAACAAGACAGCAACACCACCTTTCCTACAGCCCAGCTATATAGCCCAGAAAGTTACACAAAAAGGGGGTTACAGATAACAGAACTTTGAAAGCATCACACTAATGGTAGTTTACATTTTTTTTGCTGGCCCCAACATCAGAAATTATGAGGACCATTAGAGACTCAGAGAGGGTCGTTGTCTGGCCTGGGAAGGCCAATATTTATTAGGTGTCACTAATGTTTCAGAGAGCACTGTTATCTGGTCAGAGAGCCAGGCATGGATGAGTTCAAGGCACGGGCACGCATTCCAAGCAGGTTCAGAATTTGCAGTAATTTATAGTAAAGCCCAAATTATCTTTTCACGGCTTTCTGGCAAGATGGCTCCCAATTCTAATAAAAGATCAGGTTGGGTCTATCAAGCCTGTCCTTTACTTTTGGAAACTCCTCTACAACCTGCAAGGTTGTGAACTCCTGACCATTTTACATTCCAGATATCTATTCACAGATTTTCTAACTCTTGTTCTCCAACTGTGTTTTACTTGGGGTGAAGGTAATATCAAGGCATTGTTCTGGATGAGAGTGGGAAGATTTTTGTGTAGCACATATTTGCATACACATTTAGGAGATCACTAATCCTAAACACTGTTGGAACAGAAAATTCAATCTATGGGGGAGCTTCCTAGCTGAACAACATTATACATAAATTCAAGTTCATTAAATAAACACTTTTGGATCAGTGGATGATATATATTTCAAGATGGATTTAAATTGGCATATATATTGCTACATTTTAATGTCCATGTGACTTTTGTGTTTATAATGTTTTGTGATTTATGTGGATTTATAATCAAATTTTCACAAGATTGTTCTCAGAAATATTCATCCAACTTAAATACATACTTTTTTCCTAGTACTGAAAAGTAACTTCAGTGAATGGTGCATAAAAATCCTAATATTTCTACAGTAACTGACCCAGATTAACATCAATGCAAGTAGATTCCTATGGGACATGATGTGTATTTTGATGTTCATTTTTATTCATCACCAGTACATTACTATTTCTGCAGTTTATGCACATTATATATAGTATGATATATAATGTTCAATCACTTCCTGCTTGAGAACACATGTATTCTTACAGGTTTCGTGACTATTCTTTTCATGAGACTTCTTTCCAAACACATTATTTTTGATTTCCATAATCACTTTTGAAACAAAACTCACACACCTTTCAGGATAAACCACAACCATAATATTACCATTAGATGTATAACTGGTTGCAGTGAATGATTGTATATCAATGTGAGATTTCTTTTATATTTTCAGATATCAATTCAATCCATTATTTAAAGTGGAACCAGTTATATTATTTATTCACATGATGGTCAATTGATGCATTATCAATATATTCTATGACACAGGGTATACCCCTTTGTACCCCCAATACTAATTTATATTTCTTCAAAATAGTGCTCCCAGAAATGGTGGAAGGAATACTCATGTCACCTGATCTACATATACATTTTATCACAATAATATTCTGGACACAAAATGCAAAGGTCACACTTATGATTTTACCAAAGCCTAAATAAAAAGTGAGCATGGATTAATAAAAAACATCCATGTCCTGGTTACCTAATGCTCTCAAAAGTCAATCCAATCTGTGACAACATATTAGTTTCTGTCTAAGATTATATATTCAGACTCAAACCGTTGAAAATGTCTAAACAAATTACCCACTTTATACTTTTACTGACTTCCTAATGTCTCTATTTATATCTGCTTTCCTACATATTTTCCCCAATTCGTCATTGTGCTGACATTTACATTCACTCTCTACCCGAAACCTTATTTGTAAAGAACTTTTGGTACAAATGCTATACTAACTCTTCTTTCTAAATCTACTGACTATCTTGCTAATCCTACAGACTATCCCTTTTTTATTGGATATTCTGTATGTTATTCAATCATCCAGTGTATAAGATCCTATTTCTTTGTATATCGATTTATCTGAGACATCTGTGCAGAATATAATTCAAAGCAAAGTATGCTACTCAAGGGCCCAATGTCCTACTTGGCTTCAAGTCTTCCCTAGATTTCTGTTTCCATACTTATATTTCACCTATATATTCTTGTAAATATCTCAGGTTCCCAATACCATTATTCATCCAGCAGAATGATTCCTAACCCAAATAGAACATGATATTAACACTAACCATACACTGTTCCCTCAATCTAACTTTACAGCAGTGCAGGGATAGAGTTGGTCTTACAATACAGGAATATAGGGGATCTTCCACCTGCTGAGAATCTCAAAGATCCATGCAGAAATTATCCCTGAAGAGGATATAGAATGCTATGAAGGACCTGAGAGACCAAAAGTCATTTTCCATGGCAAATAACCTTGTCAGGATGAAGAGATGTGTCTGAATAAGCCTCTCGCATTTTAATGTAGACAAAATGGACAAAACCAAGCCTGTGTGGAGATCTCTCCCCCAGTACCTATGGTTGATATACCATTCTAACTTGTGAAAGTGTCACAGGAAGTAGGGGCAGCCTCCATCTCATGGGACCCTAGGAAGAAACTGTTAGGACAAAGTGTTTGCCAAGGCTGTGAGCTCATTCAGTTCATGAAGGAAGTGACCTACCTCACTTCTTTGTGATGGAACTCTCTGAACTTGGGATCCCGGAAACCAGGCACCCAGGGCCAGGCCCAGTAACAGTCACAGAGATCTCACTTGTTTGGATTTATCATGGAAAGAGTCAGTCTTTCTTGGTACCTACAGATGTGAAGATGGCCAAATGCCAGAAAAAATCTGAAGAGGTGTCTTTCCTGAGAAAGCAGGTAGTGGCGGCTCAAAGCTGGCTCCTGACAACTTCACAGAGTGGGCCAAGGAGTCCAGATTTGAGAACAGACAGGCCATTTCGGGTGAACAAAGAATGGCTCACCAGGCAGAGGACACTCCGGTTAGTAACAGACCTTCTTGGGGGAAGGAGGTGCATTTGTGGGAATGAGTGTGGGTTTGTGGTTTTGTCTCATGTTCTGAGAATACGTAGGAAAGTTGGTTTGTTTGTTTTGGAGTGGACTGTTTCTATTAAGTCATTTGACAAGGCAAGTGTTTCTATGTCTGTGTATCCCACTTTGTCCGTGGGTGTAGACATTACAAAAGAAAATGCATCAATGGATGTGTCCTGTCTAGGAGAAAGCTTCCCAACATTCACGCTGCCCAATTTATAAAAGGACAGTGGATTGCCTTATTTGTGGGCAAGACCTGCAATCTTCCTAAGTTCTTGTTTTCTTCCTGAATTCTGGCCACTCTCCAGAATAGGCTCATGATTTTGTGACCAAGATAGGTACCACCTCCAAGCTCTGTGACTTGGCCATGTACTGGATAGCTGAAGGGAATGGCAAGAATCTCAGAAAACTCAGATATCAGTGTTACCAGGAAAAGTCTCAGTGGAGAAACCCTGCTTTGGGACTTTTGCTTACCTATTGTTCTATAGCACTAAATGTCAGGAAGGTCTTTGCCAAGGCCACCCCGTTGTGAAGCCTGAATAAAACAGTTCTCTAATGCAAATGAATGGGCATCACCTGTCCCTCTTTGAGTAATTGATTTCGAAAGGGATGTGTCTGAGTCAGCCTGTTGGCCCTGTGTGAGGCTGTGGCTTAGATTCTCAGCACCTGATGGATCTAAAGAAAGATGCCATGTGTGCATCCAAAACCAAAATGGCCAAAAGAGCATTCATTATGGATGAAGTCTCTCGCCTTCCTCTGTAAGTTTCCTGACCTCCATAAGGTGAGAATAGGAATCCTTTGGGTCAAATGAGTTCTTCAAAGCCCTTCAGAGTCTAGCCCATTGGTGCTTGGGTTTTCTCATGACCCCAATCCACATGAAGAATCTAAACCCCACAGTCAGTAGGCCTCAAATTGGAGAAGTGGAACAGTAATAATGGTAGGCCTATTTGATCACTCCTGGTTCACAGGAAGGGTTTCCAGGCCACCCTGACTTTAGGCAAATGACGGGCAAGGGAGCTTATTTTGGACACTGTCTTGTCCAACGCCCCTCATAGAAACCTCCAGCTAGAGGTTATGATGAGTGTCTATGTGGAAAAGATGAGGGCCATATGGGAGTGTTTTCGTTTAAATTTTGGTCATTTGTGTGGTGATTGGAAGAAATCACTGGGTCCACCTGGGCTTGAACTCTGGTGTGAATCCACATAGAGACTGAGTTCTGGAACTGACCTCAGAGAAGAATTGCCATGAGTTTTGTTGGGATTTTAGGAGGCCACGCATGAAAGTAGCCCTTATAAACTTAGATCAAGGCCACAGAGCACTGGGAATCTCAGCCAAGATAATCCATGATTTTCTTCTTAAAGTCTTGGCAGCCATAGTTGAGAGTTAAAACACACATCTACCTCACATTGTAGACTTCAATTGGACTGGCTTCATGTGACCTTTTGTCCACTCTTTGGGAGGCCTTGCCTATGAGAGTTCTCCAGAGTTTCATTGAAATGAGCTTCCTCAACATTTAATGGTTTTTGAAACCCAAAGTTCCTCCAACTTCATCCTCGAAAAATGGCTAGATAAACACCATGAAATTTTTGAAATTCCCATGACCAGGTGGCACTGGAGAATCTTTGGATGTCCTATTGCTGATCATGAGTGTATCAGACAGTGCCTTGACTGACTGGGTTTCATGAAAATTGTGTAGAACTGAGATGCCAGTAAGTTGGAACCTGCAAATTAGTGGGCCTATAGCAGTGGTGTGAAGGTGTGTGATAAAACATGTGTGGTGGGGCTATGTGGATCTGCCATTTGCTTCCAAATGGCTTGTGACTGACATGGTACAGCCAGCAGAACCTTCCATGTAAAAGCATCTTTTTATATAGGGAGATTTCAAGGCAATGTTCAGAATCAGGTTGCTATGGACAAAGGGGCAACCCATGTGGGATAAAATCCTGGTTGGTGCATTCACATGCAGACCGTGAGCTCCACATGTGACAGAACTCCCTCCAGCACTGTGTCCCAGTTGATCTCCTTGTATTTCATGAAGAAAATACCAAAGTCCCAGTGCAGCAGCAAGAACCACCACGAAAAGTGGAGGAGGACCAAATGGCTTCACAGTTCACACGGTGAGTCACTTAGCTCCCAGTGGCCATAGTTTAACTACAAAGAGAGTATTCACACTGCTGCCTCATGTTCATTGGAAAATTAGAAACAATGTCCTCCAGGTCACATAGATGCAGACCCAGCTTTGATGGTCTCACTAGAAAGTAAGCTAAAGCTACTGACAACAACATATATTTCAAGTGCCCAACCTCAGAGGCAGTTTATCAAGAAGTCTTTAGGCCAGCAGAGCTCCATGTTTGTGGAGTGTTTACCATGTGCCTTACTTTTGGAAACTGCTCTACCACTTCCAAGGTTGTGAACTCCTGAGTATATTACATTCCACATATGCATTCACAGATTTTCTAACTTTTCTCCTCTAATTGTGTCTTACTTGGGACGAAGTTAATGTCAAGGCATTGTTGTGGATGAGAGTGGGAAGATTTTTGTGTAGCACATATATGCATACACATTAGATTCATTTTCCAATTTTCCATTCAAAATACTTAATCCCTGAGAGTAACTCATAAACTACTAGACTCTGACTGCTAATCCTAATATGATGGAGAAAACTAACCCAAACAGAATAGAAATACAAGCAGTTCAAAAAAGGCATGGTGTATAGTTGGACTTGCCATTTGCATTATGAAGGGTAGGTGTTATAAATCTAGTTAATTTTTAATTGAAATAGTTCTCCTTGTGTTTTTAAAGTTAATAAATATATAAATTCCTGTCTCCCTTTCTCTGTAGCCTATTCAGAACATGTAATTTTATATTCACATATAGAATCCTACCTGGTATCACATGTACATTCTTGTGAGGTGGCTGACTTGGCAGATACAAATTATGAGAAGAGATCACTCCTCCTAAACCCTGTTGGATCTTAAAATTCAACCTATGGGTGAGCTTCCTAGTAGAACAACATTAAACATAAATCCATGTTCAGTAAAAGAAATATTTTTGCATCTGTGGATGATATATATTTCATGATAAATTTCGATTGGCATATATATTGGTAATTTAATGTCTCTGTGTGTGTTTTTATATATATATATTCTCCAGATTTTTCAAAATATGAAATATATGTGTCTTATATACACTCCCCAAATTCATTCATGTTCATGTATATGGATTTATAATCAAGTATTCACAAGATTATTCTCAGAAATATTCATCCACATGAAATACATATTTGTTTCCAGTACTGAAAACTAACTTCAGTTAATGTTGCATACAAATACTAATATTTGTACAGTAACTGACCCAGTTTAACATCAATGCAAGTAGATTACTATGGGACATGATGTGTATATTGACGTTCATTTTTATTCAACACTGGTACATTACTATTTCTTTAATTTATGCACATAATAGGATATATATTTCATCCACAAATTAGCAAACTTATAGGCATTTGTTTCACTTTCAATAACTTCCTGCTTCAGAACACATGGATTCCTCCAGGTTTCTTGTCTGGTCTTTTCATGAGACTTCTTTCCAAACACATTATTTTCAACTTTCATAATCAGTTTTGAAGCAAAACTCACACACTTTTCATGACAAACCATAATCCTAATATAACGTTTAGATGTATAACTGGTTGGAATGAATGTATGTGTATCAATATAAGATTTCCTGTATATTTTCAGATACCAATTGAATCCATTATTAAATTTGGAACCCATTTTATTATTTATTCACAGTATTGCCTATTCATGCATTATCTCTATATTCATATCACAGGGTACACCTATTTGTACCCCCAATATTAATTTGTACATTTGGACACAGAAGCAATGGTCACACTTATTATTTTACCAATGTAAATGTCAGGCGAGCATCGGAGGAAGAGACTACCAGGGACTGTCTAATGCAACAGCCAAAAGTTTATGGGGGTCCAGCATGCTGGGGCTCAGAGCTCCCTTGAATAGAGGAGAGAGCCCTGAGAACAGCTTAAGCAGAGCTTATATACTTTCCTTGGAGAGGACAGGGAGGGAAGATTATTGATGAGTCACGGCGAGTGGTAGTTTGCGTGCAAATGGGTGAGGGAGTACATTCTGCAGTTTTGCAGTTGGTACAGCACATTCAGGGAACAAGATTAGCAAACAGTTCTCAAGATATCAACAGTGTTTTGTTAAGCATACCGTAAAACTGGAAGTGACAATTACCTATTTTATTTACCTTTCATTCCCCACTTTCTTTTGGTTACATTAAATCATAATAGTGATCATTGGGGATCTCACATTTTATGTCTGCTAGTGTGATATATTGATTTCTGATTACCATAAGTTTAACTTGTCCAATTTGAGCTTGGAGAAAGGAAACTACACGGTTGAGCAAACAGGGTCCTACAGTTAGCAATAATGTGAGGATTATTAAGGGACCGGCCAGGGCTGATAAAAGCGTAGTTAACCAGGGGGACTCTGTGAACCAAGACTCAAACCACCCTTTTTGGGCCTCTCTCTCTTGTTGATGCTCTTCAATGCGTCTTCTTAATTTAATCATAGATTCTTTTACAACTCCAGTATGGTAGGCATAATAACAACATTCTTCCCTCAATGCAGGACAAAGGCCCCTTCTCTCATGAAGAGGAGGTCGAACCCTCGCCTGTTCTGTAAAACAACTTCAGAGAGAGAGGTTAAAGATTCTTGTAAAGCTGTGATGGTGGTTTTTTAATATCTTTAAGTTTTGGTGTATTGCTGCTTCTAATTGGGTCATTTGTTGTGTCCCATGGATTAGGGCAGTGGTACCTGTGCCCACCTCTGCAGCAACTACTATTCCTCATAGGATGGCTAAAATGAAAGATACAGGTTGCCAGCAGAACCGGGTTGTATGCCCCCCTATTTGAAATTTAAATGATCCTGCCTCATGATAGAGCACTCAGGGAAACATCTGCACCATTACATAATTAATCACATCTGTTGATAATTCTATGAATAAACAATGTTTAAGTATATAGAATTATACTGCTGTAGGTATGGACAAGGCAAGGCACCTAAGATAGCACCAAAGACAGGGAAACAGTCCTATTTGGTTGCAACCAGATATAGAGGGCATTGCTTCTATTGTAATCAATTAATCCCCTGAATCCCAAGTTTAGGTAGTTTCAGAATTTTGTACCCAACATGTAAGAGAAAAGACTCAGAAATTTACAGTCTGCAGAAGTTCACAAAAAGCAGTTTTTGGTTCTGTTTTTATTTTCCTCTTCTCTGGGAAAGATAACTTTTTAAGGACATCTGGGAGGGGGAGAGCTTTTTTCTTCTCTTTTATTTTCTCCCTGCCAGCTGTTACCATGGAGCCCAGTTGGTAACTTCTTTATCTTGGAAATGTAGCCATCTCTGGAAGCCTCAGCTCAAGGCCAGAGGCCTTGTTCACATATTTTGTGAAAAACTAGTAAGGGGGTGTCTAGCTTAGAAGTGCTGATTTTTCCAGCCAGTGGCCAAGTATAACAGAGCAACACGAAAAGAGGAAGTTTATGTACACTGATCTCTTTTATAGGGACTTTGTTGCTGAAAGTCCTAAAGTCAGCCACGATGAAGACTTCTGGAGAAGGCCATTTAAGATTTTTCTGTGAGCCTGGTACAGAGGGGAAGACGGGGAAGGCGGGGGGTGAGAGCAGTTCTGTGGTTCTGAGAATGAGGAAAAAGAGATATAAAAGAATAATGGGAAAAGGGTTTGGGATTTTCCTGGCAACAAAACGTGAGCAGTAGAACAGGTAGAGCAGATGGGAAAACAGGAGTGAGTATCCCAAAAAGCCTGTGAGGGACATTAAATTCTTAGTAACCTGTTTTTAGTGATGACAAAGCAACTTTAAAGGCCATTTTCATTACAACTTGGATAGGCGTCTGAGGGCACTCCTCAGCTGGTTTGAGCTTTGGGTTAGCTGGTAAGAGGACCTGGTGGGACCCGGTGTGGGCACTGACAGGAGAAGAGAGGAGTGAGTGGGTGGAAGGGTACCTCAGTACCTGCTACCTCAGCAAGGGGGCAATGGTCTGAGAACCAGCGGAGGTTTGGGTTTTTGATCTAGTAATTGGAGGGGAGAAATCAGGTTGTTGATGTGAGAGTGACAGCAGAGAGTCTGGAGCAGAAGAATCTATTGGAGAAACATTGTTCATGATGTGAGCAAAGGAGGGAAAAGGCATACACATAGGGGAATTTTCTTCCATCCTTTTGAGCACTTGCCGAAGTTGAAAAAGTCACACAGAATTTGAGGATCTAGACACCCCTCTGTGGGCCATCGGTTTTGGTTGTCTAATTGGTAATATGGCCAATGCTGTGAACTGAATTTGATGAGGAGTTTGGGTTCCACCAGGCAGCCCCTGTATGCTCACATCCCCATGACTTACGGAAGAAGACGGCTTTTTCCCCACACAGCCGTGGTTGTTTGTGGCTTTGATAGTCCACCGGGCAAACATAGTAATCGAGGCTAGCCAACCTGCATCAGGCTTGCGTGTCCCTACATCCATAATGTTTGTTTCCATTATCTATGGTACGGAAGAAATTTAATGGAATTTTAATGGGATCCTCTTCATCAGAGATATCCCAATTGGAAAGACGTATACTCAGCTGACAAATATCTGGGTGGAGAGATGGCCACCAGGTCCCTAAGGGGGCTGTCTGCAAGACAGACCATACTTCTTGTCTAATAGAATTTGTGATCAGCCATCGCTGCTGAATGGGCTGATGATGGTTAGGACTAGTGGTGGCCAATGGGAGAGTCTATAGCCTTATCCACATGGACAATATGCAATTTGAAAGGGTTACCAGTCTTTTCCACTTTCAAGCCAGAGTCTGGACAGGGCGCAGGCTTGAGATGAGAATTAGGATCCAGGAAGTGATTCCGTCTACCTTTACCACTGTAGGTTTTATAAGTAGCACCTGGTATGGTCCTGTCCATCGGGGTTCCAGGGATGACACCTGAAGTCATCTTATGTAGACGAAGTCTCTTATTTGATATCGATGTGGAGTCTCCTCTTCACCAGGTTGGTAGGCAGTGGCCAGCTGGTTTGACAGGTATCGCTGAGTTCTTTCAAGAGCTTTAAGTTTGTCAAGCAAGGGGGTGTGGAAGGGATCGGTAGGTCTTAGAGTTGGGGTTAGGTCCTTACTGGAGGAGGGGCCCCATAGAGAATTTCATAGGAGGTGAGGTTACTCAAAGAAACAGAGGGAGTATTTCTTGCATGAAACAGTGCATAAGGCAGGACCATAGTCCAACCTTTGATGTCCTCTCTAAGCTTAATTTCGTTAAGGTCTCTTTAATGGTTCTATTAATTTTTTTTTAACCTGTCCTGAGCTCTGGGGTCTATAAGCACAATGTAACTTCCAATTTATTCCCAGGGTCCTGGCTAACCCCTTACTTACCTGGGCCATGAATGCCGGTCCATTATCAGACAATATACCCTTAGGTAGGCCGTATCATGGAAAAATATCTTTCAGGATTTTTTACCACCATTTGTGCCTTTTTTTGTGTGGAAGGCTTCAATCCATCCTGAAAATATATCTACAAACACTAGGAGATATTGAAGTCCATACCTTGCTGGCTTAATTTCAGTAAAGTCCACTTCCCAGAATTGTCCTGGTCTGGTTGTTCATAGGTGCTTTTTTGCAGGAAGCTTGGAAGGGTAAGCATTAACCTATTGACAGAACGGACAGGGTTTTGTTACCCGTTCAGTTATGTCCTTTCGCTGTGAGTCGGTTAGTGGAAAACTCTGTTCTTGATCCTTCAGGAATGCCTGCAGTTTCTTTGAACCAAGGTGTGTGAATTGATGTACATTTTTAACGTAGTGTAGGGATTTCTGAAATTGCAGGCTTGGCTCAGTGAACTTGAGGAGTTCAGTGCCAGTGTTGTTAGATGTTATCAAAAGCTTGCTGGTGCTCAGGGGTCCATTGGAATTGGGCATCTCCCTTTAACAGCGGGTATAAAGGAGAAGTTAAGGACGCAAACACAGGAATCCATAACCTGCAAAACCCAGTAGTCCCAAGAAACTCTCTGTGTTGTCTGCTGCTGGGGGGGTGTATCTGCACAACCGTTTGTTTTCTGGGCTCAGTGAGCCATCGTTTACCACCCCTAAGGGAATAGCCCAGGAAGACTACTTCTTGCTGGCAAATTTGGGGTTTTTTGGAAGAAGCTCTATACCCGAGTTGAGCAAGCTTATATAATAGTGCTTGGTTCCCAGACTCACAGTTTTCCTTGGTGTTGGCTGCAGTAGCAGGTCATCCACGTATTGAAGCTGGGTGACTTCAGGGTGCATAGTTCTGAAGTTGTTGACATCTCTGTGGAGGGCTTCATCAAAGAGAGTGGGGGAGTTTTTGAACCCCTGTGGGAGTCTAGTCCATGTTAGTTTACCATACGTTCCGGTTTCTGGGTCTACCCACTCAAAAGCAAACAGCAACTGACTGTCTTTATGCAGAGGCATGCAATAGATAGCATCTTTATGTCCATACCATTTCTACTCAGGGTTCAGAGTGATAAGCAGATTGTACGAATTAATTACCATGGGGTGAATGTCCTGCACTCTGTTGTTGATCTCTCTTAGGTCTTGTATGGGGGATAGTCCCCAGTTCCTGGATTTTTTACTGGTAGCAGGGGAGTGTTCCAGGCCGATTGACAGGGCCTTAGGACCCTAAGGCCAGATATTTCTGAATATGGGGCCTTATCCCATCTTTACCTTTTTTGCTCAGAGGATGTTGTTTGACATTGATTGGGGAGGCTGAGGTTTTTAACTCCACTGTTCTTGGAGGTTGTTTCATGGCTAGGCCTAAACCAACAATTTTGCCCAGGCATCTGGGTAATCTGTTATCCATTTCTGGGGTAGCTTGCCTGTTTGATCAGTCTTGGGGTGTGTGAAAAGTGGATGTTCATCTTCGACTGACATTTATAAAGCCATGACTATAGGAGTTTTTAATGAAGGTTTTAGAAATTTCATTTTGGGGCCTTCGGGGTTAAAAGTTGTTTTGGCCCGGAGCTTACTGAGCAGATCTCTGCCCATCAATGGGGCCAGGCATTCTGGGATTACTAGGAAGGAATGTTGGATTTTGTCTTTCCCCATGTCCATGGTCCTCTTAGTTGTCTAAGTCTGATATTTACTGCTGTTAGCCCTTTGAACTAGAGATCTTTTATTTGATAGAGAGCCCAGTGGGGCCTTAAGGGCTGAGTATACTGCTGCTGTATCCACTTCAAAGTTTATGGGGTCCCCTTAACTTCAAAAGTTACCCTGAGATCGGGGAAGGGATCTGAGCCCCGACATTCTTAGTCAACCTCCAGAGTCAGAAAGGCTGTCTGGCGTGGCTTTCTCTTTCTAGGGCACTCTTTGGCTCAGTGTCCTTTTTCTTTACAGTAGGCACATTGATCTGAGGCCAAGGGTGGCCTCTGGAGGGGACCCAGGTATCACTTCTTGTCTCCCTGGTTCTTAATTTCTGGCCTATTTATTGTTGTGACCAGGACATTAGTTAATACCTTAATCTGTCTTTTTCATCTCTCATCCTCCCTTTGCTCCCTTTCGTTCTCTCTGTTTCTCTCTTATAGG
Source organism: Callospermophilus lateralis (assembly GCF_048772815.1). Lineage (NCBI taxonomy): Eukaryota > Metazoa > Chordata > Mammalia > Rodentia > Sciuridae > Callospermophilus > Callospermophilus lateralis. Next base: position 2,033,988 of record NW_027513022.1, read on the forward strand.
ATACTTTCTCGGCTACTCTGACTAAATCTCTCAAAGTCATATCTTGTAATCCATCTAAGTATTGTAACTTTCTTTTAATATCCAGATCAGCTTGCCCAATGAAGGCCATCATGGCATATGTCTTTTGATCCTCTGCCTGAAGATCGAAAGGAGTATATCTCCTATATGCCTCCATAATTCTCTCTAGAAACATAGAGGGATGTTCATCAGGCCCTTGAATAATCTCTCTTACCTTGGCCAAATTATTTGGTTGCCTAGCGGCCAGTTGGAAACCCACTATTAGGGCCCGGCAATAAGTGGACAGATGCTCCCTACCTTCAAAGGTGTCGGGGTCCCAGTTGGGTAAGTTCAAGGGGAAGCCGGCTTTGATTATGTTGGGAAGTTGTGTTGGTCACCCATCTGGTCCGAGGATATATTTTTTTTCTAGCTTCCAGGAAGTTTCTCTCTCATTCCTCTGTCATGAAGAGAATCCCTAGGATTTGTTGGCAGTCATCCCAAGTAGACAGGTTTGAAAACGCCAGGGAGTTCTTTGAGTTCTTTTTGCCAGGCCAGCTTCCTCCAGGGAAGGAGGGGCTGTGTGTGTGACAAGGGGGAGTCATTTGGTGGGCGCTGGGCTGGCCTAGCTTCCTCCAGTGGCGGAGAGGCTGAGTCAGCAGCAGGGAAATCACTTAGAGGTTGTTGGGGGTTGGTGGACGAGGGCAGCGGATAAGAAGGTGAGGAGAGTCCAGTAGAGTCTTGAGACTCAGGGAGAAGAGAGGGTGGAGGAGGAGGAGCAGAGGGTTTGAGAGATAGAATCATGGTGGAAGGAGTAGGAGCGGGGGCAGAGACAAGGAAAAGCTTCACCCATGGAGGAGGAGATTTGCAGAGGTCCTGCAAAGTTGAGATATATGGCTGTTGATCTGGATGTCCATGTGGCCCCGGTTGAAATACAAAATCTCTGACTTTTCGAATTAGTGGGACGTAGATGTTTCTAGGGGCTATCCAACTCCAAAGGTGGGTCATTCTGAGGCACAGAGGGTCTGCCAGGTCCAGCGATTTACTGAAAAAGAAAGATTCTGGGCCCTTAAGCGGACTTTGTTCCAGTGATCAAGGGTCAGGAAGAGAGGTGTTGAAGTTCTCTGTCCCAAAATGAGAGATACACAAACAGTGAAAGCAACGACACACTACACTGACAAGACAAGACAATAACGTCAGGCATTGGACGTCCAATACTGAGGCCAGGCCTGAGTAGCCGGCAAAACCTGATGGGCTGGCAATACCGAATCCGAAGCAAAATATCACTGAGTCAAGGAGACTATTGTTCCTCGATTTCCTGAGTCCTCTGGGGCATCCCCCAGGGACGTGGCCTGTGGCTCTGTGACACGTATGTCAGCCTCTGTCAGAGAGAGCTCACGCTCATCACCCATAGCCATTTTGCCAAGCCCTAACCTGAAACCTAAAACCAAAAAGAGTTCCCTTACTTACCCTGAAAGGAGCCCTTTGGGGATCTTTCATCCGCCGCTGTCGGATCTTGCTGGTGCCTCCAGATGTAAAGGTCGGGCAAGCATCGGAGGAAGAGACCACCAAGAGAATGTCTCCTTCAACAGTAAATGGTTTATTATGGGTCCAGCATTCTGGGGCTCAGAGCTCACTTGAATATAAAGTTAACACATATGTAAATTTCTGTCTCCCATTCTCTGTAGCCTATTCATCACATGTATTTTTTATGCATATTTAGAATCCTACCTGGTATCACAAGTACATTTTTTGTAAGCTCACTGATTTTGAAAGATAAATATTTTGATAAGATATCAATCCCCCTAAATCATGATGGAACTGAAAATTAAACCTATTGGTGAATTTCCTAGATGAACAACATTATATAAAAATCGATGTTCAGTAAAATGAATATTTTTGGATATGTGGATGATATGTATTACACGGTGAATTTCAATTAGCATATAGATTGCTACATTATAATGTCAGTGTGTGCCTGTCTATCTATCTATCTATATATATATATATATATATATATATATATATATATATATATACTGTCCAGATTTTTCAAAATGTGAAATATATGTTTCTTATTATACACTCCCTAAATTCACTCATGTTTCTATATGTGGTTTATAATCAACTTTTCACAAGATAATTCTCAGAAATATTCATCTGCCTGAAATACATAGTTATTTCCTAGTACTGAAAACTAACTTCAGTGAATGGAGCTTACAAATCCTAATATTTTTACAGTAACTGAATCAGTTAAACATCAATGCAAGTATAATCCTACGGAACATGATGTGTATTTTGAAGTTCATTTTTATTCAATATTGGTACATTATTATTTTTTCAGTTTATGGACATCATAGGATATATGATTTCATCCACAAGTTCAAAAATTTATAGGCATTTGTTTCACTTTTAATCACGTCCTGCTTCAGAACACATGTATTCCTCTAAGTTTCTTGACTGGTCTTTTCATGAGATTTCATACCAAACACATTAATTTTGATTTCCATAATCACTTTGGAAGCAAAACTCACATACCATTCATATTAATTATCACTCTGATATTACCATTAGCTGTATAACTGGTTTGAATGAATGATTGTATGTCAATATATGATTTCTTATATCTTTTCAGATATCAATTCTATCCATTATTTAAAGTGGAACCAGTTATATTATTTATGCACACTATGGTCTATTCATGCATTATCTCTATATTCATAGACACAGTGTACACCTCTTTGTACCCCCAATACTAATTTATACGTCTTCAAAATATTGCTCCCTGAAATGGTGGAAGTGGACTCATGTCACCTGATCTTCATATACATTTAATCACAGAAATATTCTGGACACAAAATGCAAAGGTCACACTTATGATTGTATAAAAGCCCAAATGGAAAGAAAACATGGATTACTAAAAACATCCATGTCCAGGTTCCCTAATGCTCTCAAATGTCAATCCTATTGGTGACTACACATGTGTTTCTTCTTAAAATTATATATTCAAACTCAACCCAATGGAAAATGTCTAATCCTATCCCTCACTTTATAATTTGCCTGATTTCATAATGTCTCTATTGCTATCTGCTTTCCTACATATATTCCCCAGTTCATCATTGTGACTGACTCTTCACATGTGCTGACATTTACTTTCACACTCTAATAAATAACCTATTGCTAAAGAACTTTTGTTCCAAATCCTATACTCACTCTTCTTCCTAAACATACTAACTATCTTCTTAATCCTACCGAGTATCCCTTTTTGACTGGAAGTTCTCTTCTACATTCAATCATTCAAGTAACAAGGTCTTATGCTATTGTGTATTGATTTATCTGAGACATCGGTGCAGAATGTAATTCAATGCTAAGTATCACAATCAAGGGCCCAATGCCCTTCTGGGCTTCAAATCTTACTTAGATTTCTTTTTTCATACATATATTTCATCTCTATATTCTTAAAATAATCACAAGTTTCCAATACCATTATTCATGCAGCAGAATAATTCCTAACCCAAATGGAACATGTTATTAACACTAACCATACACTGTTTGTGTTAATAACATGTTTACAGAAGAGCAGGGACAGTGTTGATCTTACAATACAGGAATGTAGTGGATCTTCCATCTGCTGAGAACCTCAAAGCGCCATGCAGAAATGATCCCTGGAGAAGATGTAGGCAGGTATCAAAGACCTGAGAGAGCAAATTCATCTTCCATCGCAAACAACCTGGTCAGGATGAAGGGATGTTTCTGAATCAGCCTCTCTCATCTTAATGTAGAGAATATGGACCAAACCAAGACTGTGTGGAGAGCTGTTCCTGGTTCCCTATGGTTGATATACCATTCTAATTTGTGAAAGTGTCACAGGAAGTAGGGGCAGCCTCCATCTCATGGGACCGTTGAAAGAAACTCTTAGGACAAAGTGGTTGCCGAGGCAGTGATCTCATTCAGTTCCTGAAAAAAGTGACCTCAACTCACTTCCTTATTGATGGAACTCTCTGAACATGGGATCCAGGACGCCAGGCACCCAGATCCAGTCCCAGTCCCAGTCCCAGTGGTCTCACTTGTTTGGATTTACCAAGGACAGAATCAGTCTTTCTTGGTTCCTCCTAAGTTGAGGAGGCCAAATGCCTGGAAAGCTCGGAAGATGGGCTTTTCCTGGAAAAGCAGGTAGCGGCTCACTCCTGGTTCCTGACAACTTCACAGAGTTGGCCAAGGAGACCAGATCTGAGACAGAACAGGACATTTTGGGGGAACATAGTATGGCCCACCAGTCGGAGGATACTCCGGATAGTCTCATACCTATTTGGGGGAAGAAGGTGTCATTGTCAGTGTGGCTGTGGGTTTGTGGTTTTGTCTCATGTTCTGAGAATAGGAAGGAAAGTCAGTTTGTTTGGTTTGGAGTGAACTGTTTTTAGTAAGTCGTTTGACAAGGCAAGTGTTTCTGGGTCTGTGTATCACACTGTGTCCGTGGTTGTAGACATTAGAAAAGAGAATGCATCATTGGATATGTCCTGTCTAGTAGAAAGCTTCCCAGCATTCATCCTGCCCATTTTATGAATGGACTGTGGATTGCCTTATTAATTGGCAATACCTGCTACCTTTCTAATTTGCTGTTTTCTTCCAGAATTCTGGACACTCTCCAGAATAGGCTCATGGTTTTGTGTCTAAGTTATGTACAACCTCCAAGCTCTGTGACAAGGCAATGTTCTGGATAGCTGAAGGAAATGACGAGCATCTGAGAAATCTCAGATATCAGTTGACCAGGAAAGTCTCAGTGGAGAAACCCTGCTTTGGGCCATTTGCTTACCTATTGTTCTGTTGCCCTGAGAGTCAGGAAGTCTTTGTCTCACGCCACCCCTTTGTGAATCCTGAACAAAATAGTTTTCAAATGGAAATAAATAGGCTTCACCTTTGGCTCTTTCGTTAATTGATTTGGAAAGAGTTGTGTCTGAATCAGCCTCTTGGCCCAGTGTGATTCTTTGACTTAGATTCTCAGCACCTGATGGATCTAAAGAAAGATCCCATGTGTGCATCCAAATCAAAAATGGCAAAAAGAGCTGTCATTGTGGATGAAGTCTCTTGCCTTCCTCTGTAAGGTTCCTGAATTCCATCAAGTGAGAATAGGGATCATTTGGGTCAGATGAGTTCATCAAAGCCCTTCAGAGGCTATCCCGTAGGTGCTTAGGTTTTCTCATCACTCCAATTCACATAAAGTATCTTTAACCGACACTCAATAGGCCTCAAATGGGAAAAGTGATGCAGTATTACGGGCAGGCCTTTTTGATCACTCCTGGTACAAAGGAAGGGTGTCCAGGCCACCCCGAATTTAGGCAAATGAGGAGCAATGGAGCTTATTTTGGACACTGTCTTGGGCTGCGTTCCTCATGGACACCTCCAGCCAGAGGTTATGATGAGTGTCAATATGGAAGAAGATGAGGGCCATGTGGGAGAATATCGGTTTTATTGTGGTCATTTGTGTGGCAGTTGGAAGAGATGACTGGGTCCACCTGGGCTTGAACTCTGGTGTGATTCCCCTTAGAGACTGAGTTCTGGAACTCACCTCAGAGAAGTATTGCCATGAATTGTGTTGGGATTTGAGGAAGCCACGCATGAGAGTCATCTTTGGAAACTGAGATCAAGGCCCAGGGTAGCTTTTCAGAGGTCACTCTGATCTCAACCAGGATATCACATGATTTTATTCTGAAAGACTTGGAAGCCATTGTTGAGAGTCAAAACAGACAATGACATCACATTTTAGACCTCAATGGCCCTGGCTTCATCTGACCTTTTGGCCACTCTTTGGGAAGCCTTTCCTGTGAGAATTCTCCAGAACTTTCATTGAAATGATCTTGCTCAACATTTAATGGTTCCTGAATGAATTGAAACCCACAGTGCATCCAACTTCATCCTTGAAAAATGGATAGATAAATACCATGAAAATTTTCAATTTCCCATGACCAGGTGGCACTGGAGAACCATTGGATATTCTGTTGCTGATCATGAGTGTACCAGACAGTGCCTTGATTGATTGGGTTTCATAAAAATAAGTTGGAGCCTGCTGAGTAGTTGTCCTAGAGTAGTGGTTGGCAGGTGTGTGAAAAACATCTGTGGTGGAGCCATGTGGATCTGCCATTGGCTTCCAAATGGCTTGTGACTGACATGGTGCAGTCAGCAGACCCTCCTATGCAAAGGCATCTTGTTATATGGTGAGGTTTCAGGGCAATGTTTACAATCAGGTTGCTATGTTTAAGGGGGCAAGCTATGTGGGATAGAAGCCTGGTTGGTGCATTCTCCTGCATACCCTGAACCACCACGCCTGACAGAACTCGCTCCAGCACTGTGTCCCAGTTGAACTCCTTGGATTCCATGAAGCAATTACTAAACTCCCAATGCAACAGCAATAAACACATATAGAATCCTACCTGGTACCACACCTACATTCTTGTGAGGTGAACGACTTGGCAGATACAAATTGTGAGAGAAGATCACTCCTCCTAAACACCGTTGGAACTGAAAATATAACCAATGGATGAGCTTCCTAGTTTTACAACATTATACATAAATCCATGTTCAGTAAAATGAATATTTTAGATCTGTGAATGATATATATTTCATGATGAATTTCGAATAGCATATATATTGCGAGTTTTTAATGTGTTTGTGTGTATGTATATATATATATATATACATACACACATTCTCCAGATTTTTCAAAATATGAAATATTTGTATCTTAATATACACTCCCTTAATTCATTCATATTCATGTATGTGGATTTATGATGATCTTTTCTAAATATTATTCTCAGAAATATTCATCCACCTGAAATACTTTTTTGTTTTTTGTACTGAAAACTAACTTCAGTGAATGTTGCATACAAATCCTAATATATCTAGAGTAACTCACCCAGTTTAACCTCAATGCAAGAAGATTCATATGGAACATGATGTGTATTTTGATGTTCATTTTAATTCAACACTGGTACATTACTATTTCTTCAGTTTATGTACATCATAGGATATATATTTCATCAAAAAGATGACAAAATTATAGGCATTTTTTCACTTTCAATCACTTCCTACTTTAGAACACATGTATTCTTCCATATTTCTTAACTGGTCTTCTCAAGATTCTTTTTTCCAAACACATTATTTTCGATTTTCATAATCACATTGAAGCAAAACTCACACACCCTTCATGATAAACCATAACCCTAATATTAACATTGATGTATAACTTGTTGGAATGAATGATTGTATATCAATATAAGATTTTTCATATTTTCAGATATCAATTCAATCCACCATTTAAAGTGGAACCAGTTATATTACTTATTCACAGTTGGTCTATTCATGCATTATCTCTATATTCATAGACACAGGGTACACCTGTTTGTACCCCAAATACTAATTTATAAGTCTTCAAAATATTGCTCCCAAAAATGGTGGAAGAAATTCTTATGTCACCCGATCTATATATACATTTTATCACAGTAATATTCTGGACACAAAATTCAAAGGTCAAACTTATATTTGTACCAAAGCCTAAATGGAAAGTGAACATGGATTACTAAAATCATCAATTTCCAATTTGCCTAATGCTTTCAAATATCAATCCTATTGATGACTACATATTCGTTTCTTCCTAAGATTATATATTCAAACTCAACCCTGTTGAAAATGTCTAATCCTATCACTGACTTTATACTTTGCCTGATTTTGTAATGTCTGTATTGATATCTGCTTTCCAACATATTTTCTCCAATTCATCATTGTGACTGACTCTTCACTTGTGTTGACATTTACATTCACTCTGTAACCGAAACCCTATTGCTAAAGAACTTTTGTTCCAAATTTTATACTAACTCTTCTTCCTAAACCTACTGACTATCTTCCTAATTTTAGCGACTATCACTTTTGAATGGATGTTCTCATCTACATTCAATCATCCAAGTAAATGTAGGGCGAGTGTCAGAGGATGAGACCACCAAGAGACTATCTCATGCAACAGAAAGGGTTTATTTGGGGTCCAGCATGCTGGGGCTCAGAGCTCACTTGAATAGAGCAGAGAGCCCTGAGAACATCTTAAGCAGAGCTTATATAATTTTCTTGGAGAGGGCAGGGAGGGAAGTTTATTGATGGGTCAGGGCGAGTAAGCGGTTTGTGTGTAAACGCATGAGGGAGTACATTCTGCAGTTTGGCAGTTGGGGACAGCACATTCTGGGAACAAGATTAGGAAACATTTCTCAACATTTCAACAGTGTTTTGTTAAGCGTACAGAAAAACAGGAAGTGACAAGTACATATTTTATTAACATTTCATTCCCCACTTCTTCTTCTGGCTACTTTTAATCATAAAAGTGATTGTTGGGGGGTGTCACATTTTATGTATGCTAGTGGGGTATTAACATAAGTTTAACTTGTCCAATTTGAGCTTGGAGAAAAGAAATTACATGGTTGAGAAACAGGGTTTTATAGTAAGCAATAAAATGAGGATTATTATTGGACCGGCCAGGGTTGATTAAAATGTAGTTAACCAGGGGGACTGTGTAAACCAAGACTCAAACCACAAATTTTGGGTCTCTATCTCTCTTTGATGCTCTTCAAGGCATCTTTTTAATTTACTCATAGAGTTTGTTACAACTCCAGTATGGTCGACATAAAAAAAAAAAAAAAAAAAAAAAAACATTCTTTCCTCAATGCAGCACAAAGGCTCCCTTCTCTCATGAAATGGAGGTCCAACCCTCGACTTTTCTGTAAAACAACTTCTGCCGCAGTCTTTGGCTGGGCACAAATCACGAGTCTCCACACAGCTTGTAGATTCAAACAGCAATTCTTTATTCCCGAACTCACACCGGCCATCTACAAACACGCTCTGGGGGAATCCACGTTCTCTGCCCAAATCCACTCTCTCCCAAATCCACTCCGCATGGGCTTCTGTCTCCCAAAATATACTGTCTGACCCTAAGCACTCAAGAGGAACTCAGCAGCAGGATATGCCCTATTCTAAAGGGGGAACACCCTAATCTCCTATTATGCTAAACTGCCCTATTCTAAAGGGGGAACACCCTAATCTCCTATTATGCTAAACCTCCCTATTCTAAAGGGGGAACACCCTAAACACGGATCCTGCCCTGGTCCTTGAGCAAGGTCACCTTTCAGAAGTCCTTCCAGTAGACAGCATGGGAGTAAGCTGGCAAGGAATTTGTCATACCTACTTGGCTGATGGCTCCCAGCAAAGAGAGAGGTAAAAGATTCCTGCAAAGCTGTGATGGAATTTTCTAATATCTTTAAGTTTTGATCTATTGCTGCTTCTAATTGGGTCATTTGTTGTGTCCCATGGACCAGGGCAGTGGTTCCTGTGCGAACCCGGGCAGCAACTCCTATTCATAATAGAATGGCTAAGGTGAGAGATATATGTTCCCACCTGAACCGGGTTGTATGCCCCTCTATTTGATCTTCAAATGAACCTGCGTCATAATAGAGCACTCTGGGAAACATCTGCACCATTACACAATTAATCACTTCTGTTGACCATTTCATAAAAACATAAACAACGTTTAAGTATATAGAATTATATTGTTGTAGGGACGGAAAAGGCAAGGCACCTAAGATAGCACCAAAGACAAGGAAACAGTCATATTTGGTTGCAACCAGATTCAGAGGGCATTGCTTCTGTTGTAATCAATTAATCCCCTGAAACCCAAGTTTAGGTAGTTTCAGAATTTTGTACCCAACATGTAAGGGAAGGGGCTCTGAAGTTCACAGTCTGCAGAAGTTCACAAAGAGCAGTTTTTGTTTCTGATTTTTCCTCAGTTCTGGGCAAGTTAAATTTTCAAGGACACCTGGGTGGGGGAGAGCTTTTTTTTCCCCTTTTTTCCCTCTGCCAGCTGTTTCCACGGAGCCCAGTTTGCAACTTATCCATCTTACAAATGTAGCCATCTCTATGAAGCCCCAGCTCAAGGCCAGAGGCCTTGATCACATATGTTGTGAAAAACTAGTAAGGGTGTGTCTAGCTCAGGAATGCTGATTTTTTTCAGCCAGTTGCCAGGTAGACCAGGGCAACACAAAAGAGGAAGTTTATCTACACTGAACTCTTTTATAGGGACTCTTTTGCTGAAAGTCCTAAAGTTAGCCATGGTGAAAACTTCTGGATAAGGTCAGTTAAGACTTTCCTGTGGGCCTGGTACAGAGGGGGAAGACGGGGAATGCAGGGCTGAGCGCAGCTCTTTGGATCTGAGAATGAGGAAGGAGAGATGTAAAAGAATAATGGAAAAGGGTTTTGAGATCTTCCTAGCACCAAAAACATGAGTAGTAGAACGGGTAGAACAGAGGGGGAGATGGGAGTGAGTATCCCAAAAAGCCTGTAAGGGACTTTAAATTCTTAGTAACCTGTTTTCAGTGATGACAAAGCAACTTTAAAGGCCATTTTCATTACATCTTGGATAGGGGTCTGAGGGCTCTTCTCAGCTGGTTTGAGCTTTGGGTTAGCTGGTAAGAGGACCTGGTGGGCCCTAGTGTGGGCACTGACAGGAGAAGAGAGGAGTGAGTGAGTGGAGGGTTACCTCAGTATCTGCTACCTCAGCAAGGGGGCAATGGTCTGAGAAACGGTGGAGGTTTGGGTTTTTAATATAGTAATTGGAGGGGAGAAATCAAGTTGATGAGGTGGGAGTGACAACAGAGAGTCTAGAGCAGAAGGCTGAGGGTGAGCATGTATTGGAGAAGCATAGTTCACGATGTGAGCAAAGGAGAGAAAAGGCCTCCACATAGAGGAATCTCCTTTCACCCTTTTGAGCACTTGCAGAAGTTAAAAAGGTCACACAGAATTTGAAGATCTAGAGACCCCTCAGGGGGCCATCAGTTTTGGTTGTCTAATTGGTAATATGGCCAATGCTGTGTACAGAATTTGATGAGGAGTTTGGGTTCCATGTGGCAGTCCCTGTATGCTCACATCCCCATGACTTACAGAAGATGTCGGCGTTTCCAGCACACAGCCTTGACTGTTTGTGGCTTTGATAGTACACTGGGCAAACATAGTAATCTAGGCTAGCCAACCAGCATCTGGCTCGCGTGTCCCTACATCAATAATGTTTGTTTCCATTATCTATGGTATGGAAGGAATTTAATGGAATGTTAGTGGGATCCTCTTCATTAGGGATATCCCAATAGGGAAGACCTATACACAGCTGACAAATGTCTGGCTGGAGAGATGGCCACCAGGTCCCTAAGCGGGCTGTATGCAAGAGAGACCATACTTCCTTTCCAGTAGGATTTGTGATCAGACATTGCTGCTGAACAGGCTTATGAGGGTTAGGACTACTGGTGGTCAAGGGGAGAGTCTATAGCCTTATCCACACAGCGAATCCACAATTTGAAAGGGTTTCCAGTCTTTTTCAGTTTCCAGCCAGAGTCTGGACAGGGCACAGGCTTGAGATGAGAGGTAGGGATCCAGAAAGTGATTTTGACTACCTTTACCCTGTAGGTGTTATAAGTAGCACCTGGTATGGTCCTTTTCAGTGGAGTTCCAGGGATGACACCAGATGTCGTCTTACATAGATGAAGTCTCTATTTGATATCGCTGTAGAGTCCCCTCATCCCCAGGTTGGTAGGCAGTGGCCATCTGTTTTCACAGGTATCTCTGAGTTCTTTCAAGAGCTTTAAGTCTGTTAAGCAAGGGGGTGTGGAAGGAATCGTTAGGTCTTAGAGTTGGGGTAGGACCCTTACTGGAGGAGGGACACCATAGAGAATTTCACAGGGTGTGAGGTTACACAAAGAAATAGATTGAGTATTTCTTGCATGAAACAGTACATAAAGCAGGAGCATAGTCCAATCTTTTATGCCGGTCTCTAAGCTTAATTTCGTTATGGTTTCTTTAATGGTTCTATTCATTCTTTCTACCTGTCCTGAACTCGGGGGTCTGTAAACACAATGTAATTTCCAATTAATCCCCAGGGTCCTTGCTAACCTCTGAGTTACCTGGGCCACGAACACCGGTCCATTATCAGACCCTATTACTTTAGGCAGGCCATACCTTGGAAAAATATCTTCCAGGATCTTCTTGACCACCATTTGTGCTGTTTCATCTTTTTTTCTTTTCTTTTTTTTTTGGGGGGGGAAAGCTTCAATCCATCCTGAAAATGTATCTACAAAGACTAGGAGATATTTAAGTCCATTCCTTGCTGGCTTAATTTCAGTAAAGTCCACTTCCCAGAATTGTCCTGGTCTGGTTCCTCGTAGGTGCTTTCCTGCAGGAAGCTTGGAAGGGTAAGAATTAACCAATTGATGGACCCAACAGGCTTTTGTTATCCATTCAGTTGTTTCCTTTCACTGTGAGTCGGTTAGTGGAAAACTCTGTTTTTGATCCTTCAAAAATGAATGCAGTTTCTTTGAACCAAGGTGAGTGATTTGATGTACATTTTCTACTGACATAGTTAGAGCCGTGATTATAGGAGTTTTTACTGAAGGATTTAGAAATTCCACTTGGGGGCCTTCAGGGTTAAAAGTTATTTTGGCCCAGAGCTTTGTGAGCAGATCTCTGCCAATCAATGGGGCCGTGCATTCTGGGATTACTAGGAAGGAGTGATGGATTTTTCCTTTCCCCTGGTCCATGGTCCTCTTAGTTGTCCAAGCCTGATATTTACTGCCATTAGCCACTTGAATTAGAGACCTTTTATTTGATAGAGGTTCCAATGGGGCCTTAAAGGCAGAATATATTGCCCCTGTATCCACTTCAATGTATACTGGGGTCCCCTCCACTTCAAAAGTTAACCTGAGCTCGAGGAGAGGATCTGAGCCCCGACTTTCTTAGTAATCCTACAGAGTCAGAATGTCCAGCTGGCCTGGCTGTCTCTTTCTAGGGCACTCTTTAGCCCAGTGTCCTTTTTTTTTAGAGTAGGCACATTGAATTGAGGCCAGGGGTGGCCTCTAGTGTGGTCCCCGGTGTCCCTTCCTGTCTCCATGTTTCTTAATTTCTGGTCTATTTGTTGTTGTGACCAGGACCTTAGTCAATGCCTTAGTCTGTCTTTTGTTTCTTTTATCCTCCCTTTGCTCCATACTCTTCCTCAGTTTCTCTCTTAGTATACCTTCTTGGCTTCTCTGACTAAACCTCTCAAACTCATATCTTGTAATCCATCTAAGCATTGTAACTGTCTTTTAATATCCAGAACAGCTTGCCCAATAAAGGCCACCATGACAGATGCCTTTTGATACTCTGCCTGAGGATCGAAAGGAGTAAATCTCTTATATGCCTCCATAATTCCCTGTAGGAACATGGAGGGACATTCATCAGTCCCTTGAATAATCTCTCTTACCTTGGCCAAAATAGTTGATCGCCCAGCGGCCACTAAGATACCCACTATTAGAGCCCGGCAATAAGAGGAAGGATGCTCATTACCTTCACAGGTTTTGGGGTCCCAGTTGGGTCTGTGCAAGGGAAAGGCGGCTTTGCATATGTTGGGAAGTTTTGTCGGTCACCCATCTGGTCCGAGAATATTTTTTTTCTAGAATCCAGGAAGATTCTCTTTTGTTCCTCTGTCATGAAGAGAGTCCCTAGGAGTTGTTGGCAGTCATCCCAAGTAGGCTGGTGTGAAAACATCAATGATTCAACCACACCTGAGACCCAGGTGGGGTCCTCGGTAAAAGGGGGATTGTTATTTTTCCAGTTATTTAGGTCTGAAGAGGAGAAACGTAAAAACTGGTAGGCTTGCATTTTTCCCCCATGGTTGTCATCAATCATTGTTCCTTAGAAATGGAGAGGGAGCATCACGGGAGTTCCAGGGATTTCAATCATTCAACGCCGGCAAATTCCTTTAGCCGGGCCAGCATCCTCCAGGGGAGGAGGGGGTGTGTTTGCTGCAGGGGAGTTATTTGGAGTGCGCTGGGCTCGCTTAGCTTCCTCCAGTGGCGGACAGGCTGAGTCAGCAGCAGGGGAATTACTTAGAGGGTGTTGGGTGTTGGGGGACGAGGGCAGGGAATAAGTAGTAGGACGAGAGTCCAGTAGAGTCAAATCTTGTGACTCAGGGAGAACAGAGGTTGAAGGAGGAGGAGGAGCAGAAGGTTTGAGAGAGCATGAGGGAAGGAGTAGGAGTGGGGGCAGGGGCAAGGAAAAGCTTCACACATGGAGGAGGAGAATTGCAGATGTCCTGAAAAGTTAAGATATATGTCTCTTGATCCTGATGTCTATGTGGCGCTGGCTGAAAGTCAATATCTCTGACTTTTTAAATTAGTGGGAAGTAGAAAGATTCTTCTAGGGGCTATCTGAATCCAAAGGTGGGCCATTCTGAGGCACAGAGAGTCTGCCAGGTCCAGCGTTTTACTAAAAAAGAAAGATTCTGAGCCCTTAAGCGGACTTTGGTGCAATGATCAAGGGTCAGGGAAAGAGGCATTGAAGTGCTCTATCCCATTATGAAAGACAAACAATCAGTAAAAGCAACGACACATGACACAGACAAGACAATACAATAAAGACAGGCAATGGACGTCCAACACTGAGACCAGGACTGAGTAGCCGGCAAAACCTGATGGGCTGGATATGCCGAATCTGAAACAAAATATCACTGAGTCGAGGAGACTATTGTTCCTCGATTTCCCGAGTTCTCTGGGGAGTCCCCCAGTGACGTGGCCTGTGGCTCTATGACATGTCTGTCAGCCATCGTCGGAGAGAGCTCACACTCTTCATCAACAGCCATTTTGCCAAGCCCTAACCTGAAACCTGAAACCAGAAAGAGGCGCCTTACATACCCCGAGAGGAGCCCGTTGGGGTCTCTCATCTGCCGCTGCTGGATCTCGGTGGAACCTCCATATGTAAAGGTCGGGCGAGCGTCCGGGGAAGAAACCACCAAGAGACTGTCTCATGCAAAAGCAAAGGGTTTATTATGGGTCCAGCATGCTGGGGCTCAGAGTTCACTTGAATAGAGCAGAAAGCCCTGAGAACAGCTTAAGCAGAGCTTATATACTTTCCTTTGAGAGGGCAGGGCAGGATGTTTATTGATGGGTCCGGGCGAGTGAGCTGTTTGTGGGCAACTGGGTGAGGAAGTACTTTCTGCAGTTTGGCAGTTGAGGACAGAACATTCTGGGACCAAGATTAGCAAACAGTTCTCAAGATTTCAACAGTGTTTTATTAAGCATACAGAAAACAGGAAGTGATAAGTACCTATTATATTAACCTTTCACTACCGACTACACTTTGCCAGATTTCCTAATGTCTCTATTGATATCTGCTTTCCTACATATTTTCCCCAGTTCATCATTGTGACTGACTCTTCACATGTGGTGACATTTACATTCACTCTATACCCAAAACCCTATAGCTAAAGAACTTTTGGTCCAAATCCTATGCTCACTCTCCTTTCTAAACCTACCGACTATCTTCCTAATCCTACTGATTATCCCTTTTTGACTGGAAGTTCTCTTTGACAATCAATCATCCAAAATACACGGAACTTTGCCATTGTATATTGATGTATCTGAGACATCTGTGCAGAAAATAAATCAAAGCTCAGTATCACAATCAAGGTCCCAATGCTCTTCTGGGCTTCAAATCTTAAATAGATTTCTGTTTTCATACTTATGTTTCACCTATATATTCTTGTAAATATCGCAGGTTTCCAATACCATTATTCATCCAGCAGAATGATTCCTAATGCAAATTGAACCTGTTATTAACCCTAACCATACACTGTTCCCTCAATATAACTTTACAGAAGAGCAGGGACAGAGTAGGTCTTACAATACAGGAATGTAGGGGAACTTCCTATTGCTAAGAAACTCAAAGGTACATGCAAAAATGATCCCTGGAGAAGTTGTAGGCAGCTATGAAGGAACTGAGTGAGCAAAACTCATCTTCTCTTGCAAACAACCTGGTCAGGATGAAGGGATATGTCTGAATTAGCCTCTCTCTTCTTAATGTAGAGAAGAAGAACCAAACCAGGCTGTGTGGAGAGCTGTTCCCGGTTGCCTATGGTTAATATACCATTCAAACTTGTGAAACTGTAACAGGAAGTAGGGGCAGCCTTCATTTCAGGGGACCCTTGGAAGCAACTGTTAGGACAAAGTGGTTGCAAATGGTGTGAGCTCATTCAGTTCCTGAAGGAAGTGACCTCAGACCTCACCTCACATCCTTGGTGATAGAACTCTCTGAATTTGGGATCAAGGAATCCAGGCACCCAAATCCCATTCCAGTCCCAGTAGCAGTGGTCTCACTTCTTTGGATTTACCAAGGACAGAATCAGTCTTTGTTGGTACCTACTGATATGAGGATTGCCAAAAGCCAGGAAAGCTCTGAAGAGTGGCCTTTCCTGAGAAAGCAGGTAGTGGATCACCGCTGCCTCCTGACAACTTTACAGAGTTGGCCAAGGAAACCAGATCTGAAACAGGACAGGCAATTTCGGGGGAACATAGTTTGGCCCAATAGTCAGAGGACACTCCAGATAGTCAGAGACCTACTTGGGGGAAGAAGGTGCTTTGTGGGTGTGGGTGTGTGTTTCTGCTTTTGTCTCATGTTCTCAGAATAGGTAGGAATGGCGGTTTGTTTGGTTTGGAGTGAACTGTTTCTAATAAGTGATTTGATAAAGCAAGTGTTTCTATGTCTGTGTATCCCATTGTGTCCGTGGTTGTAGACATTAGAAAAGAGAATGCATGAATGGATGTGTCCTGTCTGGTAGAAAGCTTCCCAGCATTCATCCAGCCGAATATATGAATGCACTGCGGCTTCCCTTATCGATGGGCAACACCTGCTATTTTCCTAAGTTCTGGTTTTATTTTTGAATTCTGGCCACTCTCCAGAATAGGCTCATGGTTTTGTGTCCAAGAGAAGTACCACCTTCAAGCTCTGTGACATGGCCATGTACTGGATAGCTGAAGGGAATGGCGAGCAACTAAGTAAACTCAGATATCAGTGTGACCAGTAAAGTCTCAGTGGAAAAACCGTGCTTTGGGCCTTTTGCTTACCTTTTGTTCTATTCCCCTGTATGTCAGGAATTTCTTTGCCTCAGGCCACACCTTCGTGAAGCCGGAACAAAACACTTTTCAAATGGAAATGAATGGGCCTCACCTGTGGCTCTTTGCCTAATTGCTTTAGAAAGGGGTGTGTCTGAATCAGCCTCTTGGCCCTGTGTGAGGCTGTGGCTTAGATTCTTAGCACCTGATTGATATAAAGAAAGATCCCATGTGTGAATCCAAAACCAAAATGCCCAAAAGAGGAGTCATTGAGGATAAAGTCTCTTGCCTTCCACTGTAAGGTTCCTGAACTCCATCAAGTGAGAATAGGGATCCTTTGGGTCAAATGATTTCTTCAAAGCCCTGCACATGCTAGCCCAGTGGTGTTTGTGTATTCTTATGACTCCAATTCACATAAAGATTCTAAACCCCACTGTCAGTAGGCCTCAAATTGGAGAAGCAGAGCAGTATTACAGCAGGCCTATTTGATCACTCCTGGGTTACAGGAAGGGTGTCCAGGCCACCCTGACATTAGGAAAATAAGGGCCAAGGAAGCCTATTTTGGACACTGTCTTGGGCTGTGTCCTTCATGGAAACTTCCAGCCAGAGGTTAAGATGAGTGTCTATATGCAATAAGATGAGGGTCATGTGGGAATGTTTTGGTTTAATTTTGGTCATTTGTGTTGGGGTTGGAAGAGATGAGTAGGTCAACCAGGACTTGAAATCTGGTGTGATTCCCCTTAGAGACTGAGTTATGGAACTGAACTCAGAGAAGTATTGGCATGAATTGTGTTGAGTTTTTAGGAGGCCACATATGAGACTCGCTCTTGGAAACTGAGATCTAGGCCCAGGCTGGCTTTCCACAGAGCACTGGGAATCTCACCCAGGATATCACAAGATTTTATTCTGAAAGACTTGGCAGCCATAGTCAAAACACACATAGACCTCACACTGTAGACCTCAATGGGCCTGGCTTCATGTGACCTTTTGGCGACTCTTTGGGAAGACTTGCCTTTGAGTGTCCTCCAGAGATTTCATTGAAATGAGCTTCCTCACAATTTAATGGTTCCTAAATGAATTGAAACCCACAGTGCCTCCAACTTCCACCTTAAAAAATGGCTAGATAAGTACCATAAAATTTTTGAAATTCCTATGACCAGGTGGCACTGGAGAACCTTTGTATGCCCTATTGCTGATCATGAGTGCCTTTATTGACTGAGTTTCATTAAAATGGTGTAGAACAGAGATGCCAGTAAGTTGGATACTCCTCAATTGTAGGCGCAAGCTTTGGTGTGCAGGTTTGTGATAAAACATCCGTGGTGGGGCCATGTGGATTTGCCATTGCTTCCAAATGGCATGTGACTGACATGGTGCAGCCAGGAAACCCTTATATGTAAAGGCATATTGGTATATGGAGAATTTTTAGGGCAATGTTCATAATCAAGTTGCTATGGACAAGGGGACAATCTATGTGGGCTAGAAGCCTGGTTGGTGCATTCTCCCGCAGACCATGACCCACTACACATGACAGAACTCCCTTCAGCACTGTGTCCCAGTTCAACTCCTTGTATTTCATGTAGAAAATACCAATCTCCCAGTGTAGCAGCAAGAAACACCACGAAAAGTGGAGAATGACCAAATGCCTTCACAGTCCATACGGGGAGACTCTTAGACCCCAGTGGTCACAGTTTACTTACAAAGAGAGAATTCAGTACTGTAGCCTAGTGTTCATTGGAAAATAAGAAACCACGTCCTCCAGGTCACATAGATGTAGACCCAGCTCTGATGGTCTCACTAGAAAGAAAGCTAAAGCTCCTGACAACAATATATATTTTGAGTTCCCAACCTCAGAGGCAGTTTCTCAAGAAGTCTTTAGGCCAGAAGAGCTACAAGTATGTGGAGTGTTTACCTTGTCCCTTACATTTGGAAACTCCTCTACCACATCCAAGGTTGTGAACTCCTTTGAATTTTCCATTCCAGATATATATTCACAGATTTTCCAACTCTTCTCCTCTAATTGCGTCTTATTTGGGGCGAAGGTAATGTGAAGCCATTGTTCTGGATGAGAGTGGGAAATTTATTGTGTAGCCCATATTTGCATGCACATTGGATTCATTTTCCTTTTTTCCATTCAAAATACTGAATCCCTGACAATAACCCATACCCTACTAGACTCTGACTACTAATCCTACTATGATGGAGAATAATAACACAAACAGAATAGAAATACAAGCCGTTCAGAGGAAGCATGGTGTATAGTTGGAATTGCCTTTTGCATGATAAAGGGTAGGTGTTATATATCTAGTCCATTTTTCATTGAAATAGTTCTCTATGTGTTTTTTTCCTTTAATTTTTATTGTTGGTTGTTCAAAACTTTACCTTTTGCTTGACATATCATATTTCATACTTTGATTCAAGTGGGTTATGAACTCCCATTTTTACCCAGTATACAGGTTTCAGCATCACATCTGTTACACATCCACTGTTGTACGTATTGCAATAGTAGTGTCTGTTGTAGTCTGCTGTCTTTCCTATCCTCTACTATCCCCCATCCCCTCCCCTCCCATCTTCTCTCTCTACTCCATCTGCTGTAATTCATTTCTCCCCCTTGGTTTTTTCCCCCCTTTCCCCTCACTTCCTCTTGTATGTAATTTTGTATAACCATGAGGGTCTCCTTCCATTTCCATGCAATTTTCCTTCTCTTTCCTTTTCTCTTCCACCTCTCACCCCCGTTTAATGTTAATTTTCTTCTCATGCTCTTCGTCCCAACTCTGTTCTTAGTTACTCTCCTTATATCAAATAAAACTATTGGCATTTGTTTTTTTTTAGGGATTGGCTAGCTTCACTTAGCATAATCTGTTCTAATGCCATCTATTTCCCGGCAAATTCTATGATTTTGACATTTTTTAATGCAGAGTATTACTCCATTGTGTATACATGCCACATTTTTTTTCCTTCGTCTATTGAAGGGCATCTAGGTTGGTTCCACACTCTTGCTATTTTGAATTGTGCTGCTATGAACATCAATGTAGCAGTGTCAATGCAGCATGTACTTTTTAGGTCTTAGGGAATACACTGAGAAGGGGAATAGCTGGGTCAAATGGTGGTTCCATTCCTAGCTTCCAAGAAATCTCCATACTTCTTTCAAATTGGCTGCACCAATTTGCAGTCCCACCAGCAATGTACAGGTGTACCCTTTTCCCCACATCATCACCAGCACTTGTTGTTTGACTTCATAATGGCTGCCAATCATACTGGAGTGAGATGGTATCTTAGGGTGGGTTTGTTTTCCATTTTTCTGACTGCAAGAGATGGTGAGCATTTTTTCATGTACTTATTGATTGATTGTATGTCCTCATCTGAGAAGTGTCTGTTCAGGTCCTTGGACCATTTGTTGATTGGGTTATTCGTTTTCTTATTGTTTAATTTTTTGAGTTCTTTGTATACTCTGGATATTAGGGCTCTCTCTGAAGTGTGAGGAGTAAAGATTTGTTCCCAGAATTTAGGCTCCCTATTTACCTCTCTTATTGTTTCTTTTGCTGAGAAAAAACTTTTTGCTTTGAGTAAGTCCCATGTGTTGATTCTAGTTATTAACTCTTGTTATTAACTCTTGTGCTATGGATGTCCTATTGAGGAATTAGGAGCCCAACCCCACAGTATGTAGATCATAGCCAACTTTTTCTTGTATCAGATGCAGTGTCTCTGATTTGATATCAAGCTCCTTGATCCATTTTGAGTTAACTTTTGTGCATGACGAGAGAAATGGATTCAGTTTCAGTTTGTTGCATATGAATTTCCAGTTTTCCCATAACCATTTGTTGAAGATGCTATCCTTCCTCCATTGCATGCTTTTAGACCCGATTGACATTGCATTTAACATATAGAGAATTTTGGTTATATTGCCATTTTGATGATGTTAGTTCTGCCTATCCATGAACATAGTATATTTTTCCATCTTCTAAGATCTTCTTCTATTTCTCTCTTTAGGGTTCTGTAGTTTTCATTTTATAAGTCTTTCACCTCTTTTGTTAGGTTGATTCCCAAGTATTTTTGTGTGTGTGTGTGTGTGGATATTTTGAATGGAATGGTTGTCCTCATTTCTATTTCAGAGGATTTGTTGCTGATATACAGGAATGCCTTTGATTTATGCGTATTGATTTTATATCCTGCCACTTTGGTGAATTCATTTATTAGCTCTAATAGTTTCTTTGTATACCTTTTTGGGTCTGCTAAGTATAGAATCATGTCATCTTCAAATAGTGATAATTTACGTTCTTCTTTTCCTATTTTTATGCCTTTGATTTCTTTAATTTCTCTAATTGCTCTGGCCAGTGTTTCGAGAACTATGTTGAACAGAAGTAGTGAGAGAGGGCATCCCTATCTTCTTCCAGATTTTAGAGGGAATGCCTTCAATTTTTCTCCATTCAGAATGATGCTAGCCTGAGGCTTAGCATAGATTGCTTTTACATTATTGAGGTATGTTCCTGTTATCCCTAGTTTTTCCAGAGTTTTGAACATAAAGGGATGCTGTACATTGTCGAATGCTTTTTCTGCATCTATCGAGATGATCAAATGGTTCTTATTTTTAAGTCTATTGATGTGATGAATAACATTTATTGATTTCTGTATATTGAACCAGCCTTGCATCCCAGGGATGAATTCTACTTGATCATGGTGCACAATTTTTTTAATATGTTTTTGTATCCGATTCGCCACAATTTTATTGAGGATTTTTGCATTTTTCCTGAAATAGCTTGAAAAGTATTGGTATTAGTTCCTCTTTAAAGGTTTTGTAAAACTCTGCTGTATACCCATCCGGTCCTGGGCTTTTCTTAGTTGGTAGTCTTTTGATGGTTTATTCTATTTCCTCAATTGTTATGGGTCTGTTTAGGTTGCCTATATCCTCCTGACTCAATCTGGGCAGATTATATGACTTGAGAAATTTATCGATGCCTTCACTATCTTCTATTTTATTGAAGAATAAGAATTCAAAATAATTTCGGATTATCTTCTGTATTTCTGAACTATCTGTTGTGATACTGAATTCTCCCTCTTCTTCTCTTTGTTAGCTTGGCTAAGGGTCGGTCGATTTTATTTATTTTTTCAAAGAACCATCTTTTAGTTTTGTCAATTTTTTCAATTGTTTCTTTGTTTCGATTTCATTAATTTCAGCTCTGATTTTAATTATTTCTTGGCTTCTACTTCTTTTGCTGTTGTTTTGCTCTTCTTTTTCTTGGATTCTGAGATGAAGTATGAGATCATTTATTTGTCTTTTTTTTTTCCTTTTTTTAAGGAATGAAATCCAAGCAATGAATTTTGTTCTTAGAACTGCTTTCAATGTGTCCCATAGATTCTGATATGTAATGTCTGTGTTTTCATTTATCTCTAAGAATTTTTTAATTTTCTCCTTGGTGTCTTCTATAACCCATTGATCATTCAGTAACCTATTTTTCATTCTCCATGTGATACATGATTTTTCCTTCTTTCTTTCATTGTTGATTTTCAGTTTCATTTCCTTTTGATCAGATAAGATGCCTGGTATTATATCTACTCCTTTATATTGTCTAAGTGTAGCTCTGTGACATAATATATGATTTATTTTTTGAGAAGTATCCATGTGCTGCTGAGAAAAAAGTGTAACTGCTTGATGTTGGGTGGTATATTCTATATATATATCATAAGTCTGGGTTATTAATTGTGTTATTGAGTTCTATAGTTTCATTATTCAACTTTTGTTTGGAAGATCAGTCCATTAGTGAGAGAGGTGTGTTTGAGTCTCCCAGTAGTATTGTATATTGGTTTATTAGAATCTTGAACTTGAGAAGAATTTGTTTGATGAACACAGCTGCACCAATGTTTGGGGCATATATATTTATGATTGTTATGTCTTGTTGGTGTATGGTTTCCTTGAGCAGTATGTAGTGTCCCTCTTTATCCCTTTTGATTAACTTTGGCTTGAAATCTATTTTATTTGATATGAGTATGGACACTTCTGCTTGTTTCCGAAGTCCATATGAGTGATATGATTTTTCCCAACTTTTCACCTTCAGTCTATGTATATCTTTTCCTAACAAATGCGTCTTCAGTAGGCAGCATATTGTTGGGCGTTGTTTTATGATCCATTCTACTAGCCTGTGTCTCTTAATTGGTGAGATTAAGCCATTAACATTTAGGGTTATTATTGAGATATGGGTTGTTCTTCCACCCATATTTGTATATTTATGTTACTAAACATGGTTTGTTTTCCTCCTTGATTATTTTCCCCCCTTTACTCCTCTACCTCCCACTGTTGGTTTTCATTGTTATTTTCCATTTCCCCTTCCTGTGATGTTTTGCAAAGGATGTTTTTAAGAAATCGTTTTCTAGCTGCAAATTCTTTTAACTTTTGTTTATCGTGGAAAGTTTTAATTTCATCTTCTATCCTGAAGCTTAATTTCACTGGATACACAATTCTTGGATGGAACCCATTTTCTTTCAGTGTTTGAAAAATGTTATTGCAGGATCTTCTAGCTTTCAGAATCTGTGTTGAAAGATCAGCTGTTATCCTGAATGGTTTACCACTAAATGTAATCTGTTTCCTTTATCTTGTAGCTTTTAAAATTCTCTCCTTTTTCTGTATGTTGGGCATCTTCATTATAATATGTCTAGGTGTGGATCTCTTATGATTTTGCACATTTGGCATCCTGTAAGCTTCTAGGATTTGCGATTCTGTCTCATTCTACAAGTCTGGGAAGTTTTCTCCTATATTTCATTGAATATATTGCTCATTCCTTTTGTTTGGACCTCTATACCTTCCTGTATCCCAATGACTCTTAAGTTTGGTCTTTTTATGTTATCCCATATTTCTTGGATGTTCTGCTCATGGTTTCTTAAAAGTCTTGCTGAGCTGTCTGTGTTCTTTTCAAGTTGAAATAATTTGTCTTCATTGTCTGATGTTCTATCTTCTAAGTGTTCTACTCTGCTGGTAGTATTCTCAATTGAGTTTTTAAGTTGGTTTATTGATTCCTGCATTCCTAGGATTTCTGTTTGTTTGATTTTATAATCTTTACCTCCCTGTATAGTTGATCTTATGCTTCTTGGATTTTTTTTATGTAATTCATTATCAAGGTGATCTTTCATTGTCTGATTTTGCTCTCTAATGTCTTCCTTGAGACTCCAGATCATCTGAAGCATGTATATCCTGAGTTCTTTATCTGACATTCCATCTGCTGCAGATATTACCTCTTCTAACGTTGACTTTACCTGCATTGCTTATGGTCCTTTCTTTCCTTGTCTTTTCATACTGTTCATATTTCTTTCTGCTTGGTGAAACTGTTGTGTTATTGAATTTTTCCCCTATATATTTATATTGCTCTTGTATAGTTTCAAAGTCTCCCTCGCAGGCACGGGTGGTGGCTCTGCCCCTCCTACAATTGGGACAATGTGCCTACCACACCAGCAGGCTGCTGGGCCTGTTCTGTAAGTCGGTAGCTGGTCCGCCTACCTTGAAGGTGCGAGCAGCAGCTCTGCCCCTCTGCAGGCACTCGGCCTGTTCTGCCAGTGGGTCGCAAGTCGGGCTACTTTGCAGGCGTGGGCGGCAGCTTTGACCATCTGCGGGCCACTGGGTCTGTTTTGTCTGTCCCTTGCAGGTCTCTCTACCTTGCAGGCGCCTGTGGCTGCTCAGCCCCTCCCCCAACCGGGACGATGTGTATACCATGCTGGCAGGCCATAGGCCTGGTCTGTTGGTGGTTGCAGGTCCACCTACCTTGCAGGCGCAGAGGGCGTCTCTGCCCCACCGCAGATTGCTGGGCCTGTCCTGCTGTGGGTCACAGGTCTGCCTACCTTGCAGGCCCGGCGGCATTGCCCCTCCCCCAACCAGGGCGATGTGTTTTCTACGGTGGCGGGCCACTGGTCCTGTTCAGCCGATGGGTCGCAGGTCCGCCTACCTTGAAGGAGCGATTGGCAGATCTGCCCCTCCCTCTCTCAATGTGTTTTTAAAGTTGACAAATATGTGAATTTCTGTCTCCCTTTCTCTGTAGCATATTCAGCACATGTATTTTTATATGCACATATAGAATCCTACCTGGTATCACACGTACATTTTTGTGAGGTTGCTGACTTGGCAGATACAAATTATGAGAAGAGATCACTCCTCCTAAACGATGTTGTAACTGAAAATTTAAGCTATAGGTGAGCTTCCGAGTTAAACAATATTACACATAAATCCACGCTCAGTAAAATGAAGATTTTTGGATCTGTGGATGATATATATTTCATGAAGAATTTCAATTGGCATATATATTGCTACTTTTTAATGTCTGTTTTGTGTGTGTGTGTGTGTATACACACTCTTGTATATATTTATATATATATATATATATATATATATATATATATATATATATATATGCACACTCTCCATATATTTCAAAATATGAAATAGATGTGTCTTATGTACAGTCCCAAAATTCATTCATGTTCATGTATGTGGAATTATAATCAAATTTTCACAAGATTATTCTCAGAAATATTCATCCACCTGAAATACATATTTGTTTCTTAGGACTGAAAACTAAATTCAGTGAATGGTGAATTCAAATCCTAATATTTCTCCATTAACTGACTCAGTTTAACATCAATGCAAGAAGATTCCTATGGGACATGATGTTTATTTTGACGTTCATTTTTACTCAACACTGGTACATTAATATTCCTTCAGTTAATGCACATCAGAGGATATGTATTTCATCTACAATTTCACAAATTTATATGCATTTGTTTCACTTTCAGTCACTTCCTGCTTCAGAACACATGTATTTCTCCAGGTTTCTTGACTGGTCTTTTTATGAGACTTTTTTCCAAAAAAAATATTTTCAATTTCCATAATCAATTTTAAGCAAAACTCACACACTCTTCATGATAAACCATAATCCTCATATTACCATTAGATGTAAAACGGGTTGGAATGAATGGTTGTATATCAATATAAGATTTCCTGTATATTTTCACATTTCAATTCAATCCATTATTTGAAGTTGGAACAAGTTATATTATTTATTCACAGTATGGTCTATACATGCATATTCTCCATATTCAAAGACAAAGAGTACACCTGTTTGTACCCCGAATACTGATTTATACATCTTCAAAATATTGCTCCCAGAAATGGTGGAAGAAATACTCAGGTCACCTTATCTACATATACATTGTATCACAGTAATATTCTGGACACAAAAAGCAAAAGTCACACTTATGATTGTACCAAAGCCTAAATGGAAACTGAACATGGATTCCTAAAAACATCCAGGTCCACTTTGCCTAATAGTCTCAAATATCAATCCTATTGGTGACTACGTATTTGTTTCTTCCTAAAATTTTATATTCAACTTAAATGCAGTTAATAATGTCTAATCCTATCACTCACTCTATACTTTGCCTGATTTCCTAATGTCTCTATTGATGTCTGTTTTCCTAAATATTTTCCCCAGTTCACCATGTGAGTGACTCTTCACATGTGATGATATTTACTTTCACTCTCTAAGCGAAACCCTATTGATGAAGAATTTTTGGTCCAAATCCTGTACTCACTCTTCTTTTGAAAGCTACTGACTATCTTCCTAATCTTACTGAGTTTCCCTGTTTGAGTGGAAGTTCTCTTTTCCATTCAATCATCCAAGGTACAAGGTCCTATGCCATTGATTATCGATTTATCTGAGACATATATGCGGAACATAATTCAAAGCTAAGTATCACAATCAACAGCTCAATGCCCTTCTGAGCTTCAAATCTTACCTAGATTTCTGTTTTCATACTTATATTTTATGTCTATGTTTTAATAAATATCACAGGTTCCCAATATCATTATTCATCCAGCAGAATGATTCCTAACCCAAATCAAACATGTTATTAAACCCTAAACATACACTGTTCCCACAATCTCACTTAACAAAAGACCAGGGACAGTGTTGGTCTTACAATACAGGAATGTAGGGGATATTCCATATGCTGAAAAACTCAAAGGTCCATGCAGATGTGATCCCTGGAGAAGATATAGGCAGCTATGAAGGACCTTAAAGAGCAAAACTCATCTTCCATTGCAAACAACCTGGACAGGATGAAGGGTTGTATCTTAATGAGCCTCTCTGTTCTCAATGTAGAGAAAATGGACCAAACCAGGCCTGTGTGGAGAGCTGTTCCTGGGTGCCTATGGTTGATCCACCATTCTAACTTGTGAAAGTGTCACAGGAAGTAGGGGCAGCCTCTATCTCATGGGACCCTTGGAAGCAACTGTTAGGAAAAAGTGATTGCCAAGGCAGTGTCCTCATTCACTACCTGAAGTAAGTGATCTCACCTCTCTTCCTTGGTGATGGAACTCTCTGAACTTGTGTGCAGAAGCCAGGCAACCAGAGCCAGTCCCAGTCCCAGTCCCATTGAGTTCACTTGTTTGGATTTACCAAGGACAGAATCAGTGTTTCCTGGAACCTACTGATGTGAGGATGGCCAAATGCCAGGAGAGCTTTGTAGAGGGGCCTTTCCTGAGAAAAAGGTACTTTCCCATTTCTGGCTCCTGACAACGTCACAGATTTGGCCAAGGAGACCATATCTGAGACAGGACAGGCCATTTGGGGGTACATAGTATGGCCTACCAGTCAGACGACACTCAGGATAGTCACAGAATTACTTGGGGGAAGGAGGTGTCTTTGTGGGTGTGGGAGTGAGTTTGTGGTTTTTTCTCATGTTCTGAGAATAAGTAGGAAAGGCAGTTTGTTGGGTTTGGAGTGGACTGTGTCTAGTAATTCCTTTGACAATGTGAGTGTTTCTATGTCTGTGTAACTCTCTGTGTCCGTGGTTGTATTCATTAGAAAAGAGAATTCATCTATGGATGTGTCCTGTCTAGTAGAAAGAATTCCAGCATTTATCCTGCCTAATTTATGAATGGACTGTGACTTGCCTTATCAATGGGCAACACGTACTATCTTCCTAAGTTCCTGTTTTCTTTCTGAATCTGGCCACTCTCCAGAGTAGGCTCATGGTTTTTTGTCCAAGTTATGTACCACCTCCAACCTCTGTGACATGGCCATGTATTCTATAGCTGAAAGGAAAGGGAGCATCTCAGAAAACTCAGATATCAGTGTGACAAGGAAAGTCTCAGTGGAGAAAACCGGCTTTGGGCCTTTTGCTTCCCTATTCCTCTGTTGCCCTGAATGTCAGGAAGGTCTTTGCCTCAGGCCACCCCTTTGTGAATCCTGAAGAAAACAGTTTTCAAATGGAAATGAATGGGCATCACCTGTGGCTGTTTGCTAAAATGCTTTGAGAGATATGTGTGTGAATCAGCCTCTTGGCCGTGTGTGAGGCTGTGTCTTAGATATTCAGCGCCTAATGGATCTTAAGAAAGATCCCATGTGTTCATCCAAAACCAAAATGTCTAAAAAATCTGTCATTGTAGATGAAGTTTATTGCCTTTCTCTGTTAGGTTCCTGACCTCCAACAAGTGAATTTTTGGATCCTTTGAATTAATCGAGTTCTTCAAAGCCCTGCAGAGGCTAGCCCATATGTGCTTGGGTTTTCTAATGAATCCAAATCACATAAAGAATCTATACATGACAGTCAGTAGGCCTCAAATTGGAGAAGCAGAGCAGTATTAGTGGCAGGCCTATTAAATCACTCCTTGTTTACAGGAAGGGTGTCCAGGTCACACTGACTTTAGGCAAATGAGGGCAAGGGAGATTATTTCAGACTCTGTCTTGTGCTTTACCCCTCATGGAAACCTCCAGCCAGAGGTAATGATGATTGTCTATATGGAAGAAGATGAGGGCAATGTGGGAGTGTTTTGGATTTAATTGTGGTCATTTATTTGGCTGTTGGAAGATAAGACTGGGTCCACCTGGGCTTTAACTCGGGTTTGATTCACCTTAGAGACTGAGTTCTGGAACTGACCTCAGAGAAGTATTCACATGAATTGTGTTGGGATTTTAGGAGGCCACGCATTAGACTTGCCCTTGGAAACTGAGATCTAAGCCCAGGGTGGCTTTCCACAAAGCACTGAGAATGTCAGCCAGGATATACCCGGATTTTATTCTGAAAGACTTGGCAGGCATATTTGAGAGTCAAAACACCCATGGACCTCACATTGTAGACCTCAATGGGCCTGGCCTCATGTGACCTTTAGGCCACTCTTTGGGAAGCATTGCCTGTGAGAGTTCTCCAGATCTTTCATTGTAATGAGCTTCCACAACATTTAATGGTTCATGAATGAATTGAAACCCACTGTGGCTCCAAATTCCTCTTTGAAAAATGGCTAGATAAATACCATGAAATTTTTTAAATTCCCATGACCAGGTGGCACTGGAGAACAGTTAGATCTCCTGATGCTCATCATGAGTGTACCAGACTGGGCCTTGATTTACTGGGTTTCATGAAAATGGCATAGAACAGAGATGCCAGTAAGTTGGAACCTTCTGAGTAGTGCGCCTTGAGCAGTTGTGGGCAGGTGTGTGACAAAACATCTGTGGTGGGGCCATGTGGATCTGCCATTGGCTTCCAAATAGCATGTGATTGACATGCAGCAGCCAGCAGACCCATTTATGTAAAGGCACCTTGTTATATAGAGAGGTTTCAGGGCAATGTTCAGAATTGGGTTGCAATGGAAAAGGGGGCAATGTAGCAAGCAATGAGTGATAGAAGCCTGGATGGTGCATTCTCCTGCAGACTCTAACCCACCACAAGTGACAGAACTCCCTGCAGCACTGTGTCCCAGTTGAACTCCTTGTATTTTGTAAAGCAAATATCAAACTCACTGTGCAGCAGCAAGAAACACCACGAAAAGTGGAGGATGACCAAATGTCTTCACAGCGACACGGGGAGACACTAAGCCCCCAGTGGCCACAGTTTACCTACAAAGAGAGAATTCAGCACTGCTGCCCCATGTTCATTGGAAAATAAGAAAACATGTCGTCCAGGTCACATAGATGCAGACCCATCTTTGATGGTCTCACTAGAAAGAAAGCTAAAACTTCTGACAACAACTTATATTTCAAGTGCCCAATCTCACATGCAGTTTCTCAAACAGTCTTTAGGCCAGAAGAGGTCCATGTTGGTGTTGTGTTTACCATGTCCCTTGCTTTTGGAAACTCCTCTACCATCTCGAAGTTTGTGAACCCCTGAGCATTTTCCATTCCAGACATGTATTCACAAATTTTCTAACTCTTCTCCTCTAATTGTGTCTTCCTTGGAGCGAAGGTAATGTCAAGGCATTGTTCTGGATCAGAGTGGGAAGTTTTGGGTTGCACATATTTGCACACACATTTGATACAATTTCCAATTTTCCATTCAAAGTACAGAATCCCTGACACTATCCCATACCCTACTTGACTCTGTCTACTAATCCTAATATGATGGAGAAAAATAACACAAACAGAATATAAATACAAGCAGTTCAAAGGAGGCATGATGTATATTTGGACTTGCCTTTTACATGATAAAGTTTATGTGTTATAAATCTAGTCAATTTTTAATTGAATAGTTCTCCATGTGTTTTTAAAGTTCAAAATATGTGTATTACTGACTCCCTTTCTCTGTAGCCTATTCAACATATGTATTTTTATATGCACATACCGAAAGCTACCTGGTATCACACCTACATTTTTGTGAGGTGGCTTCCTCAGCAAATACAAATTGTGAGAAGAGATCACTCCTCCTAAACGCTTTGGAACTGAATATTCAACCTATGGGTGAGCTTCCTAGTTGAACAAAATTATACATAAATCCATATTCTGTAAAATATATATTTTTGCATTTGTGGATGATATATATTTCATGATGAATTTCGATTGGCATATATTACTACATTTTAAAGTCTGTGTGTGTGTTTTGTGTGTGTGTGTGTGTGTGTGTGTGTGTATATATATATATATATATATATATATATATATATAGTCTCCATATTTTTCAAAATATGAAATATTTGTGTCTTATTTAGAGTCCCAAAATTCATTCATGTTCATGTATGTGGATTTATAATAAAATTTTCACAAGATTATTCTCAGAAATATTCATCCACCTGAAGTACATATTTGTTTCCTAGTACTGAAAACTAACTACAGTGATTGGTGCCTTCAAATCCTAATATTTCTACAGTAACTGAACCAGTTTAACATCAATGCATGTAGAATTCTATTGGACGTGTTGTGTATTTTGACGTTCGTTTTTATTCCACACTGGTACATTACTCTTTCTTAAGTTTATGGACATCATAGGACATATATTTCATCAACAATTTCGCAAATTTATAGGCATTTGTTTCACTTTCAATCGCTTCCTGCTTCAGAACACATGTATTCCTCCAGGTTTCTTGACTGGTCTTTTCATGAGACTTCTTTCCAAACAAATTATTTTCGATTTTCATAATCAATTTGAAGCAAAGTCACACACTTTTCATGATAAACCAAAATCCTCATATTTCCATTAGATGTATAATGGGTTGGAATGAATGATTGTATATTAATATAAGATTTCTTATTTGTTTTCAAATTTATTTCAATCTATTATTTCAAGTTGAAACCAGTTTTATTATTTATTCACAGTATGGTCTATTCATGCATTTCCTCTGTATTCATAGACACAGGGTGCACCTTTTTGTAGCCCCAATACAAATTTATACATCTTCAAAATATTGCTTCCAGAAATGGTGGAAGAAATACTCATGTCACCTGATCTACATATACATTTCATCACAGTAATATTCTAGACACAAAATTCAAAGGTCACACTTATGATTCTACCAAATCCTAAATAGAAAGTGAACATGGATTACTAAAAACATCCATGTCCAGGGTGCCTTATGCTCTCAAATGTCAATCCGATTGGTGACTACATATTTGTTTCTTCCTAAGATTATATGTTCAACCTCAACCCTGTTGAAAATATCTAATCCTATCACTCACTTTATACTTTGCCTGATTTCCTAATGTCTCTATTGATATCTGCATTCCTACATATTTTCCCCACTTCATCATTGTTAGAGACCCTTCACATGTGCTGTTATTGAAATTCACTCTCTAACCGAAACCCTATTGCTAAATAACTTTTGGTCCAAATCCTATACTCATTGTTCTTCCGATACTTACCGACTATCTTCCTGATCCTACTGACTATCTCTGTTTGAGGGGATGTTCTCTTCTACATTCAATCATCCAAGGTACAAGTTCCTATGCCATTGTATATCAATTTATCTGAGATACCTGTGCAGAACGTAATTCAAGCTAAGTAATCCAATCAAGGACCCAATGACTTTCTGGACTACAAATCTTACCTGGATTTCTGTTTTCATACTTATATTTAACCTATATATTCTTGTAAGTATTGCAGTTACCCAATACCATTATACATCCCGTAGAATGATTCCTAACCCAAATCGAACTGGTTATTAAGCATAACCATACACTGTTCCCTCAATATAACATTACAGAAGAGCTGGAACAGAGTTGGTCTTACAATGCAGGGATGGAGGGGATCTTCCACCTACTTAGAACCTCAATGGTCCATGCAGAAATTATCCCTGGAAAACATGTAGGCAGGTATGAAGGACCTGAGAGAGCAAAGGTCATCTTCCATGGCAAACAGCCTGGTCAGGATGAAGGGTTGTGTCTGAATCAGCCTCTCTCTTCTTAATGTAGAGAAGATGGACCAAACCAAGCCTGTGTGGAGAGCTGTTCCTGGGTGACTATGGTTGATATACCATTCTAACTTGTAAAAATGTCACAGGAATTGGGGCAGCATCCATCTCATGGGACCCTTGGAAGCAACTGTTAGGGCAAAGTAGTTGCCAAGGCAGTGACCTCATTCAGTTCCTGAAAAAAGTGACCTCACCTCACTTCCTTTGTAGTGGAACTCTCTTAACTTGGGAACCAGGAAGCTAGGCGCCCAGAGCCAGTGCCAGTCCCAGTTGGCACACTTGATTGGATTTACCAAGGACAGAGTCAGTCTTTATTGGTACCAACTGATGTGAGGATGGCCAAATGCCAGGATAGCTATGAAGACAGGTGTTTCCTGAGAAAGCAGGTAGTTGTTCTGGCAAAGACACCAAATCTGAGAAAGTACAGGCCATTTCGGGGGAACATGGTATGGCCCACCAGTCAGAGGAAACTCCGGATAATCAAAGACCTACTTCTGGGAAGGAGGTGCTTTGTGGGTGTGGGTGTGAGTTTGTGGTTTTGTCTCATGTTCTGAGAATAGGTAGGGATGGTGGATTGTTTGTTTTTGAGTGGATTGTTTCTAGAAAGTCGTTTGACATGGCGAGGGTTTCTAAAAGTGTATCCCACTGTGTCCGTGGTTGTTGACATTTGAAAAGAGAATGCATCAATGGAAGTGCCCTGTCTAGTAGAAAGCTACCCAGCATTCATCCTGCGCAATTGATGAATGGACTGCAGCTTGCCTTATGAATGGACAACACCTACTATCTTCCTAAGCTCCAGTTTTCTTCCTGAATTCTGGCCACTCTCCGGAATAGTCTCATGGTTTGGTGTCCAAGATATGTACCGCCTCCAAGCTTTGTTACATGGCCATGTACTGGATAGCTGAAGGCAATGGGAGCATCTCAGAAAACTCAGATATCAGTGTGACCAGTAAAGTCTCAGTTGAGAAACCCTGCTTTGGGCCTTTTGCTAACCTATTTTTCTGTTGCCCTGAATGTCAGGAATTTCTTTGCCTCAGGAAACCCCTTTGTAAATCCTGAAGAAAACAGTTTTCAAATGAAAATGAATGGGCATCACCTGTGGCTGTTTGCTTAATTGCTTCAAAAGGGATGTGTCTGAATCAGCCCCTTGGCCCTATGTGAGGCTGGGGCTTAGATTCTCGGCACCTGACGGATCTACAGAAAGATCCCATCTCTGAATCCAAAACCAAAATGGCCATAAGAGCAGTCAATGTGGATGAAGTCTCTTGCCTTCCTCTGTAAGTCCTGACCTCTATCAAGTGAGAATAGATATCATTTGGGTCAAATGAGTTTTTAAAAGCCCTGAAGAGGCTAATGCATAGGTGCTTGGATTTTCTCATGACTCCAATTCACACAAAGAATTTATACTCAACAATCAGTAACAGTCAAAATGGAGAAGCAGAGCAGTATTAAGGGCAGGCCTATTTGATCACTCCTGGTTCAAAGGAAGGGTGTCCAGGCCACCCTGACTTTAGGCAATTGAGGGGTAAGTGAGCTTATTTTGGACACTGTCTTGGGCTGCATCCCTCATGAAAACCTGCAGCAAGAGGTTATGATGAGTGTCTCTATGGCAGAAGATGAGGGTCATGTGGGAGTGTTTTGGTTTCAATTGCGGTCATTTGTGTGGCAGTGGAATAGGCCACTAATGAGATTCGCCCTTCTAAACTGAGATCTAGCTCACTCCTTGGGAAAAATTGCCTGTGAGAGTTCTCCAGATCTTTTATTGAAATGAGCTTCCTCACCATTTAATGGTTCCTGAATGAATTGAAACCCACAGTGCTTCCAACTTCATCCTTGAAAAGTGGCTACATAAATACCATGAAATTTTTGCCATTCCAATGACCAGGTGGCACTGGAGAACCTTTGATGTCCTTTTGCTCATCATGAGTGTACCAGATAGTGCCTTGATTGTCTGGGTTTCATGAAAATGGTGTAGAACAGAAATGCCAGTAACTTGTAGCCTACTGAATAGTGGTGTGTGTGCAGGTGGTGTGCAGGTGTGTAATAAAACATCTCTTGTGGGGCCATGTGGATCTGCCATTACTTCCAAAGGGCTTGAGACTGACATGGTGCATCCAGCAGAACCTTATATGTCTGAAACCTCTCCATGTAAAGGCATCTTTTTATATGGAGATTTTCAGGGCAATGTTCAGAATCAGGTTGCTATGATCAAGGGGGCAATCTATGTGGGATAGAATCCTGGTTGGTGAATTCTCCTGCAGACCCTGACCCACCATGCATGACAGAACTCCCTCCAGCACTGGGTCTCAGTTGAACTCATTTTATTTAGTGAAACAAATACCAAACTCCCAGTGCAGCGGCAAGAAACACCATGAAAAGTGGAGGATGACCAAATGGCTTCACAGTCCACACGGGGAGACACTTAGCCTTCAGTGGCCACAGTTTACCTACAAAGAGTGAATTCAGCACTGCCGCCTCATGTCTTTTGGAAAATAAGAAACCATGTTCTCCAGGTTACATAGATGCAGACACAGCTTTGATGCTTTCACTAGAAATGAAGCTAAAGCTCCTGACAAAAACATATATTTCAAGGATCTTCTAGCTTTCAGAGTCTGTGTTGAAATATCAGCTGTTATCCTGATTGCTTTACCCCTAAATGTAATCTGCTTCCTTTCAATTGTAGCTTTTAAAATTCTCTCTTTATTCTGTACGTTGGGTATCTTCATTATAATGCGTCTAGGTGTGGATCTCTTATGATTTTGCACATTCGGCGTCCTGTTGGCTTCTAGGACTTGGGAGTCTGTCTCATTCTTCAAGTCTGGGAAGTTTTCTCGTATTATTTCATTAAATACATTGCTCATTCTTTTGGTTTGGACCTCTATACCTTCCTGTATCCCAATGACTCTTAAGTTTGGTCTCTTTATGTTATCCCATATTTCTCGGATGTTCTGTTCATGGTTTCTTAACAGTCTTGCTGAGCTGTCTATGTTCTTTTCAAGTTGAAATACTTTGTCTTCATTGTCTGATGTTCTATCTTCTAAGTGTTCTACTCTGATGGTAGTGTTCTCAATTGAGTTTTTAAGTTGTTTTATTGCTTCCTGCATTTCTAGGATTTCTGTTTGTCATTTTTTACAACTTCTATCTCCCTGTATAATTGATCTTTTGCTTCTTGGATTTGTTTGTGTAATTCATTGTCGAAGTGATCTTTCATTGTCTGATTTTGCTGTCTAATGTCTTCCTTGAGACTCCAGATTATCTGAAGCATGTATATCCTGAGTTTTTTATCTGACATTCCATCTGTTGCAGCTATTACCTCTTCTAAAGTTGTGTTGACCTGCATTGCTTGTGGTCCTTTTTTCTTTGTCTTTTCATATGGCTCGCGTTTCTTTCTGCTTGGTGAAACTGTTGTGATTTTGAAATTTTCCCCCTATATATTTATATTGCTCTTGTATATTTGAAAAGTCTTCCTTGCAGGTGCGGGGTGTGGCTGTTGTGCTCTTCCAATTGGGGTGATCTATCTACCATGCTGATGGGCCGCTGGGCCTGTTCTCCTGATCAGTCGCAGGTCTGCCTACCCTGCAGGCGCGGGAAGCGGCTCTGCTAAGCCCCTCCTCTAATTGGTGTGACGTGTGTACCACACCCATGGACCCCTGGGGTGTTCTGCCAGTCGGTCTCAGGTCTGCCTATCTTAGAGGCGCGGGTGGCGGCTCTGCTCTGCCCCTACTCCAATTGGGGTGACGTGACTACCATGCCGGCGGGTGGGTGGGCCTGTTCTGCCGTCGGTCGCAGGTCTGCCTACCTTACGGGCATGGGCGATGGATCTGCTCAGCCCCTACTCCAAATGGGGTGAAGTGTCTGCCGCGCTGGCAGGCCGCTGGGCCTCTTCTGCTGGTCGGGTGCAGATTTGTCTACCTTGAGGGCGCGGGTGGTGGCTCTGCTCTGCCGCTACTCCAATTGGGGTGTCATGACTACGAAGCCGGCAGGTTGCTGGGCCTGTTCCGGGCACCATGGGCAAAGACTCTGCTCTGCCCCTACTCCTATTGGGGTTATGTGACTACCATGCCGGTGGGCCACTTGGATTGTACTAGGTGCTGGAGAAGGCTCTGCTCTGCAATTACTCCAATTGAGGTGACGTGACTACCATGCCTGCTGGTCGCTAGGCCTGTTCTGGGCACCTGTGGCGGCTCTGCTCTGCCTCTATTCCAATTGGGGTGAAGTGAGTATCATGCAGGTGTGTCGCTGGGCCTGTTCCAGGCATGGGCAGTGGCTCTGCTCTGCCCCTCTGGCTTGATGACAAAGTGAGAGAGACTCGGGTGTTTCTGACTCACTTTCTTTACCAGGAGACCAACTGTTTCTGTCACCGCTGGTATTAATGAAGTTATCTCCTCCGCTGCTTTCTGATGACATCAGATCTCTGCCATGTTGGTATCCCATGCAAAAGGCAGCATTTCGTTCCCTTTGCTGGGTGACCAAAGCAATGGGTGAGTCCTGACTTGCCCTCACAAGCCTCGTCTCAATCCTGTTGCCACTGCCTATGAAGGCTCGGTTGATATATACCTCCACATTATTCAGCAAGACCCGGACCGGGAAGCAGTTTCCACGGGTTCTTGAGCCCTGGGCCAGATCAGTTCAGGGAGGCCAAATTTGGCCGCTCTGGGCTTAGTGTATGTTCTAATAGGAGCAGGCTCCAAGACGCAGTTTCTGCGGGTTCTTTAGCACTGAGACTGAGTAATTTGTCTGCGAAGCAAAGGTGAATGGAATCCTGAAATTACCTGTTCTATAGCTGAATGAGCTGCGATCAGTCGAAAACAGGGATGGTGACGTCAGCTCTTCAAGATGGTGGACGCTGGCTTCCTCTGTGGTCTGACCGGTATGGAGAACGGAATTGGACCACATCCATCCCCGTCTCAATCCCAGAATTCAGCACTGAGCACAGTAATTGCATAGCGGGCAGGAGCCCATAGAATCCGCACCACTGTATATTTGCGATGCTATCTCGTCTTTTCCCAGTGCGCGCCACACACTCTAGCTGCAGGGCAATTTGCTGAATAAGCAGCATGACCCTCCATGCGGAAAAATCACTCGCGTTTGAGCCCCCGTAGCTGATCCTCGTGAGATGGATATATGTCCACTAGGTTTTGGAGCACCCCAAATTTGCTGGAAATTCCTAACAAGATAGGTTTTAGCCGTTCTAACTCGTCATTTTCCCGCACAGTGACGCGGTACATGGGGGTAATGCACTCCATTCGCCGCCATCATGTGATCCCCCAAAGTTAGTTTTCAGTACCAGGAAAAAAATATGTATTTCAGGTGGAGGAATATTTCTGAGAATAATCTTGTGAAAAGTTGATTATAAATCCACATACATGAATATGAATGAATTTAGGGAGGGTATAAAAAGAAAAATATACTAAATATTTTGAAAAATCTGGAGAGTGAATATATATATATATATATATATATATATATATATATATACACACAGACACACACACACACACAGACATTAAAAAGTAGCATTATGTATGTGAATTGAAATTCACCATGAAATATATATCATCCACAGATCCAAAAATATTCATTTTAATGTACATGGATTCATGTTGTTTAACGAAAAAGCTCACCCATATGTTGAATTTTCAGTTCCAACAGCGTTAAGTAGGAGTGATCTCTTCTCACAATTTGTATCTGCCAAGCCAGCCACCTCACCAAATGTACGACTGATACCAGGTAGAATTCTGTATGTGCTTATAAAAATACATGTGATGAATAGGCTACAGAGAAAGGGAGACAGTTATTCACATATTTGTTAAGTTTGAAAACACATGGAGAACTATTTCAATTAAAATTCGCTAGATTTATAACACCTACCATTTATCATACGAAAGGCAAGTCCAATTATACACCATGCCTCCTGTGAACCTCTTGTATTTGTATACTGTTTGGGTTATTATTCTCCATCAAATTAGGATAAGAAGTCAAAGTCTAGTAGGGTATGTGTTAGTGTCAGGGATTCAGTATTTTGAATGGAAAATTGGAAAATGTATCCAATGTGTATGCAAATATGTGCTACACAAAAATCTTCCCACTCTCATTCAGAATAATGCCTTGACATTACCTTCGCCGTACATAAGACACAATTAGAGGAGAACATTTAGAAAATCTGTGAATACATATGTGGAATGGAAAATGCTCAGAAGTTCACAAATTTGGAGTTGGTAGAGGAGTTTCCAAAAGTAAGGGACAGGGTAATCACTCCAAAAACATGAAGTTCTGCCAGCCTAACATCTGAAGAAACTGCCTGTGAGGTTGGGCAATGAAATATATGCTGTTGTCAGAAGCATTAGCTTCATATGTAGTGAGACCATCCAATCTGGTTCTGCATCTATGTGACCTGGATGACATGGTTTCTTATTTTCCAATAAACATGAGGCAGCAGTGCTGAATTTTCTATTTGTAGGTATACTGTGGCCACTGGATTCTAGGTGTCTCCCCGTGTGGACTGTAAATTCATTTGTTCATCCTCCACTTTCGTGGTGTTTCTTGCTGCTGCACTGGGAGTTTGGTATTTGCTTCATTAAATACAAGGGTTCACCTGGGACACAGTGCTGAAGTGAGTTCTGTCAAGTGTGGTGTGTCGAGTTCTGCAGGAGAATGCACCAACCAGGCTTCTATCCCACATAACTTGCCCTATTGACCATAGCATCCTGATTCTGAACATTGCCCTGAAACCTCTCCATATAACAATATGCTTTTACATATAAGGTTCTACTGACTGCAAAATGTCAGTCACAATCCATTTGGAAGCCAATGGCAGATCCACATGCCCCCACCACAGATGTTTTATCACACACCTGCCAACCACTGCTCTAGAACAACTACTCAGCAAGATCCAACTTACTGGAATCTCTGTTCTACACCATTTTCATAAAACCCAGTCAATCAAGGCACTGTCCTGTATACTCATGATCAACAAGAGGACATCCAAATGTTCTCCAGTGCTACCCAGTCATGGGAATTTCAAAAATTTCATGATATTGATATAGCCAATTTTCAAGGATGAAGTTGGAGGCACTGTGGATTTCAATTCACTCAGAAACCATTAAATGAAAACTCTGGAGAATTCTTACAGGCAAGGCTTCCAAAAGTGGCCAAAAGTCAGATTAAGCCAGGCCCATTGAGGTCTACAATGTATGGTCCATGTGTGTTTTGACTCTCAAATATGGCTGCCAAGTCTTTAAGAATAATATCATGTGTTATCCTGGCTGAGATTCCCTGTGCTCTGTGGAAAGTCAACTAGGGCCTAGATGTCACTTTCCAAGGGCAACTCTCATGCATGGCCATCTAAAATTCCAACACAATTCCTGGCAATAATTCTCTGAGATCAGTAAAAGAACTCAGTCTCTAAGGGGAATCACACCAGAGTGCAAGCCTAGGTGGACCCAGTGATCTCTTCCAACCGCCAGACAAATGTCCACAATTAAAACCAAAACACTCTCACATGGCCCTCATCTTCTTCCATATAGACACTCATTATATCCTCTGGCTGGAGGTTTCCATAAGGGATGCAGCCCACGACAGTGTCCAAAATAAGCTTCTTGCACCACATTTGCCTAAAGTAAGGGTGGCCTGGACTCTCTTCCTGTGAACCAGGAGTGATCAAATAGGCCTACCTTTAATATTGCTTGGCTTCTCCAACTTGAGGCCTTCTAGCTTTGGGGTTTAGATTCTTTAAGTGAATTGGAGTCATGATAATCAAGCACCTATGACCTAGCCTCTGCAGGGCTTTGAAGAACTCATTTGACCCAAAGAATCCCTATTCTCACTTGATGGATATCTGGAACCTACCAGAGGAAGGCAAGAGAGTTCATCAACAATATCTGATCTTTTTGCCATTTTGGTTTTGGATGCACGCATGGGATCTATCTTTAGATCCATCAGGTGATGAGAATCTAAGCCACAGCCTCACACAGGGCCAACAGGCTGATTCAGACATATCCCAATCCTAAGCAATTAAGCAAAGAGCCACAGGTGATGCCCATTCATTTCCATTTGAAAACTGTTTTCTTCAGGGTTCACAAAGTGGTGGCTTGAGGCAAAAAACTTCCTGACATTCAACAGAACAATAGTTAAGCAAAAGGACCAAAGCAGGGTTTCTCCACTGAGACTTTCCTGGTCAACAGATATCTGAGATTTCTGAGATGCTAGCCATTTCCTTAAGCTATCCAGTACATAGCCATGTCACAGATCTTGGAGGTGGTACAAATCTTGGACACAAAACCATGATACTATTCTGGAGAGTGGGCTGAAATGAGAGAGAAAACAGGAAATTAGGAAGCTTGTAGGTGTTGCCCATCCATAAGGCAAGCCAGAGTCCACTCATGAATTGGGCAGGATGAATGCTGGGAAGATTTCTACTAGACAGGACACATCCATTGATGCATTGTCTTTTCTAATGTCTACAACAATGGACTCAGTGGGATACACACACATAGAAACACTCACCTTGTCAAAGGACTTAATAGAAATATTCCACACCATACCAAACAAACCGCCTTTCCTACCTATTCTCAGAAAATGATCCACTACCTGCTTTCTCAGGGAAAGCCCCTCTTCAGAGGTTTCCTGGCATTTGGCCATCCTCACATCTGTAGGTACCAAGAAAGACTGACTCTGTTTTTGGTAATTCCAAACATGTGAGACCACTGGGACTAGAACAGGGACTGTCTCTGGGTGCCTGGCTTCCTGGATCCCAAGTTCAGAGAGTTCCCTCACCAAGGAAGTGAGGTGAGATCACTTTCTTCAGGATCTGAATGATGTCACTGCCTTGGCAACCACTTTGTTGCTTCCAAAAGTACCATGAGTTGGAGGCTGCCCCGATTTTCATGTGGCACTTTCTCTAGTTAGAATGTTATATCAACCATAAGCACCCGGGAACAGCTTCCACACAGGACTGGTTTGGTCCATGTTCTATACATTAAGAAGAGAGAGAATGATTCAGACACAACCCTTCATCCTGACCAGGATGATTGCCATGGAAGTTGACTTTTGCTTTCTGAGGTACTTCATAGCTGCCTTCATCTTCACCAGGGATTATTTCTGCATGAACATTTGAGTTTCTCAGCAGGTGAAGATCCCCTAGATTCCTGTAGTTTAATACCCACACTGTTCCTGCTCTCCTGCAAAGTTAGTGTATGGTTAGGGTTAATAATATTTTCGATTTGGGTTAGGAATCATTCTGCAGGATGAATAATGGGATTGGGAACCTGTGATATTTATAAGAATATATAGGTGAAATATATGTATAAAAACGGGAATCTAAGAAAGATTTGAAGCCCAGAAGTTCATTGGGCCCTTGGTTTGGATACTTAGTGTTGAATAATGTTCTGTACAATTGTCTCAGTTAAATCGAAATACAATGGCATAGGACCTTGTACCTTGGATGATTGAATGTAGAAGAGAACATCCAGTCAAAAAGGTATAGTTGGTAGGATTAGGAAGATAGTCAGTAGGTTTAGGAAGAAGAGTGAGTATATGATTTGGAAAAAAAAGCTTCTTTAGCAATAGGGTTTCGTTTAGAGAGTGAATGTAAATGTCAGCACATGTGAAGAGTAAGCCAAAATGATGAACTGGGGAAAATATGTAGGAAAGCAGGTGTCAATAGAGACATTACTAAATCAGGCAAAGTATAAAGTGAGGGATAGGATTAGACATTTTCAACAGGCTTGAGTTTGAATATATAATCATAGGAAAAAACAAATATGTCGTCATGAATGGGAATGACATTTGAGAGCATTAGGCAACCTGGACATGGATGCTATTAGTTATCAACATTCACTTTCCTTTTAGGCTTTGGTACAATCATAAGTGTGATATTTTATTTTTTTGTTGTTCAGAATATTACTGTGATAAAATGTATATGTAGATCAGGTGACATGAGTATTTCTTTCACCATTTCTGGGAGCAATAATTTGAAGACGCATACATTAGTATTAGGGGCACAAAGAGGTGTAACCTCTGTCTATGAATATAGAGATAATGCATGAATAGACCATACTATGAATAAATAACATAACTGATTCCACTTTAAATAATGGATTGAATTGACATGTGAAAATATATAAGAAATCTTATATTGATATACAATCATTCATTCCAACCAGTTATATATCTAATGGTAATATTAGGATTATGATTTATGATGAATGGTGTTTGAGTTTTGCTTTATAAGTGATGATGTTAAACGAAAGTAATGTGTTTGGAAAGAAGTCTCATGAAAAGACCAGTCAAGAAACATGGAGGAATGCATGTGTTCTGAATCAGGAAGTGATTGATCGTGAAACAAATGCCTATAAATTTTCTAATTTGTGACTGAAATATATATCCTATGGTGTGGATAAACTGAAGACATAGTAACGTACAAGTGTTGAATAAAAATGAAAGTCAAAATACACATCATGTCCCCTAGGAATCTACTTGCATTGATTTTAAACTGGCTAAGCAAATGTAGAAATAATAGGGTTTGTATGCACCATTCACTGAATTTAGTTTTCAGTACTAGGAAACAATATGTATTGCAGGTGGATGATTATTATGAGAATAATCTTGTGGAAAGTTGATTATAAATCCACAGATATGAATATGAATGAATTTAGGGAGTGTATAATAAGACACATATATTTCATATTTTGAAAAATCTGAAGAGTGTGTATATATATAAATATAAATAAATATATATATATATATATATACAAACACGCACATGCACAGATATTAAAAAGTAGCAATACAGGAGATCCATTATTAAGGCAGGCATGGAGAAATCAAGTCTCTGATCTCTTCAGCTGCACGGGCATAGGAAGTCGTAAACTGTCTAAATGCTGTTTGCTCAGAATCACTAGGCAATGTTGACCTGTTGTGAATCTGGGGCGAACAGTCTGGGCCCCTCAGAACACACACAGAGCCCGGATTGGCTGCATTCAAGCTTAGATTCGTCTGGTTTTTGTGACTCAGCACTAACATTCCCACTGAAATAACTGGTTGGGCTTTCTGAATGGACAGAGTTAAAAGACAACTGAGCCTTCATAGGCAGTGGCCACAGGATTGAAATGGGGCTTGGGAGAGATAGTCAGGACCCACCCATTGCATTGGTCACCCAGCAAAGGGAACGAACGGTCACCATTTTAATGGGATACCACCATGGCATAGAACTGACATTACAGGCGGAGGAGATAACTTCATTGAAACCAACGCGACAAGTGTGTAATCCCATTGCCATCTCTCTCAACACCACGGGGAAACCTCAAGGGCCCCTCCCAGCTCTCCCAGGAGCATGATAGCCAGACCTAGGGAAACAGGATTGGCTCGGGACTTGCGGCGTGGAATTCCCGGCTACCACTCCCACCAGTGCTGACAATTGAGGTCTCTTACACCACCTACCAGGGGCATGGCTCCCAGAAGACAAGAAAATTCGCTGGCGGTTCTCAGGACAAAGCTCTACAAACTTAGGGTCTGAGGGAGGCAAACAGGGAGAGTGTGCCCAGGCGTTCATTAAAACAGGGCTACCAGGAGCAGAGGCCTGGCGTGTAACCAGTATTGTGGTGAGCGTCAAAGGTGAGCGGGGCCTGGCTTGAGGAAGCACAAGAGAAGGCCCTAGGCACTCAGGATTGGAGACCCGCCGAGTCTGGGAGGAAGAGCTGCTGCACAGTGATTTGTTCCCACTTATTTAGAGGAGAAGCTTGGCCCAGTGCACACAGCTCCACCTACTGGAAGAGAAGTTAATTGAACTCTAGTACTGCATGTATTATTATTATTATATTATTTGTATGTTTTTCTTTTTCTTTCATTTTCATTTTTGTTGTTGTTCTTTAACTTTTTTAATGTTTTTTATTTTTTTAATTTTTAATTTCATTATTATTATTATTATTTTAAATTTTAATTTTCATTTTTTAATTATCATTATTACTTAAAATTTTCTTTCATTATTTTCTATTTTTTTCTTTTGTCTTTTCATTTCTTTTCAATTTTATTATACCCCCTTCCTTGAATTCTACCTGGCTACTCTCATTCTCTTTAGTGACTTCTTCCCTTCCCTTCTAATATCTTTCCTTCCAAGCATCAAATAAATTTATAAGAGTAAGCAGTAACTCAGTAGTCAAACAGAACAAGAAGTAACATGAGCAGCATAAAAAAGCAAGGAACAAAAAAAGTACAAACAATGAAGGACAGCCTAAATATTCAAGAGCATCTGGAGTCATCAGAAAAATGGTCATATAAAGAACTCAAGGAATACCTTAGACAGATGTAATGGAACATTAAAGAGGATACGAGACAACAAAAACAAACAGTGAAAGAACGCATTGAAAATGAATTACATAAACAGA
The DNA here is from genome assembly GCF_048772815.1 of Callospermophilus lateralis. NCBI lineage: Eukaryota > Metazoa > Chordata > Mammalia > Rodentia > Sciuridae > Callospermophilus > Callospermophilus lateralis. Next base: position 2,078,957 of record NW_027513022.1, read on the forward strand.
TAAAATAAGAAATTAAGCATCTTTATCAGGAGATAGAGATTATTAGAAAAACCAAACAATAATTCTAGAAATGAAGGAAATGATAAACCAAATTAAAAACTCAATTGAGAGTATCACTAACAGAGTGGAGCAAGTAGAAGACAGAATGTCAGATAATGAAGACAAAATATATCATCTTGAAAAAACTCTATCCAAGAAAGAAATGCTGTAAAAAATTATGAGAAAACATTCAAGAGATATGGGATAACATTAAAAAAAACAAACTTATGAGTCATCCCGAAAGAGGAAGGTACAGAGATTCAAACCAAGGGAATGAGTAACCTGCTGAATGAAATAATTAGAGAAAACTTTCCAAAAATAAAAATGGAAACAGATAAACAAATTGTAGATGCTTACAGGACACTGAGCACACAAAATCACAGTAGACCAATGCCAAGACACATTGTTATGAAGATATCCAATATACAAAACAAAGAGAAAATATTAAAACCTACCAGAGAAAGGAGGCAGATTACAATCAGGGGTAAAACAAAAAGGTTAACAATGTTTTTTTTTTTTTTTTTTTTATCACAGATGCTGGAAGTGAGAAGATCCTGGAATAACGTACTTCAAACACTGAAAGACAATGGATGCCAACCAAGAATTATGTATCCAGCAAAATTAAGCTTAATGTAAGACAACAAAATAAAAATATTTCATGATAAACAAAAGCTAAAAGAATTTGCAGCCAGAAAACCAGCATTGGAAAGCATCTTGAGCAAAACACTACACGAGGAAGAAATGAAAATCAACAATGTAAACCATCAGTGGGAAGTGCCTCAGTAATGACAGAGGGCGGGAAAAGCTAATCATGGAGAAACAAACTAATTTAAAAAAAAGATATAAGCAAACATGGGTGGCAGTACAAACCATATATTAATAGTAACTCTAAACGTTAATGGCTTAAACTCTTGAATAAAGTGACATAGGCTTGTAACTTGAATTAAAAAAAACAAATCCAACAATATGTTGCCTCCAGGGGACACATCTGAATGGAAAAGACATACACAAGCTGAAGGTGAAAGATTGGGAAAATTTATACCATGCACACAGTCCTCGTAACCAAGCAGGGGTGGCCATCCTCCTATAGAATAAAATCGACCTCAAGACTAATTTAATCAAAAGGGATAAGGAAGGACATTATATACTGTTAAAAGAAACCATTCACTGACAAGACATAACAATTATCAATATTCACGCAGCAAATAATGGTGCTGCGACGTTCATTAAACAAATTCTCCTCAAGTTCAAGAATCAAATAGACCACAGTATAATAATTATGGGTGACTTCAACTCACGTCTCTCACCATTGGACAGATCCTCCAAACAAAAGTTGAATAAAGAAACTATAGAACTCAATATCACAATCAATACCCTAGACTTAAGTGACATATATAGAATATATCAACTATCATCAAGTGGATATACTTTTTTCTCAGCAGCACATGGATCCTTCTCAAAAATAGACCATATGTTTTGCCATAGGGCAACCCTCAGTAAATATAAAGGGGAGGAGATAATACCATGAATTTTTTGTGATCATAATGGAATGAAACTGGAAACCAATGATAAAAGAAAAAAGAAAAAATCATACATTACATGCAAAATGAACAATATGTTACTGAATGATCAATGGGTTACAGAAGACATAAAGGAGGAAATCAAAAAATTCTTAGAGATAAATGAAAATACAGACACAACATATCAGATTCTATGGGACAAAATGAAAGAAGTTTTAAGAGGTAAATTCATCTCCTGGAGGTCATTCCTCAAAAAAAGAAAGAAAAAAAAACAACAAATAAATGAGCTCACACTTTATCTCAAAGCCCTAGAAAAGGAAGAGCAAAACAACAGCAAATGTAGCAGAAGGCAAGAAATAATTAAAATCAGAGCGAAATTGAAACAAAAGAAACTATTGAAAAAATTAACAAAACTAAAAGTTGGTTCTTCAAAAAGATAAATAAGATCGACAGACCCTTAGCCATGCTAATGAAGAGAAGAAGAGAGAGAACTCAAATTACTAACATACGGGATGAAAAAGGCAATATCACAACAGATGCAACATAAATACAGAAGAAAATTAGAAATTATTTGGAAACCTGTATTCCAATAAAATAAAAAATAGTGAAGACATTGATAAATTTCTTAAGTCATATGATTTGCCCACACTGAATCATAAGGGAACACATAATTTAAACAGACCAATATCAATGGATGAAGTAGAAGAAGCAATCAAAAGACTACCAACCAAGAAAAGCCCAGGACCGGATGGGTATACAGCAGAGTTTTACAAAACCTTTAAAGAAGAATTAATACCATTACTTTTCAAGTTATTCAGGAAATAGAAAAACTGGGAGCTCTGCCAAATTCGTTCTATGAGGACAACATCACCCTGATTCTGAAACCAGACAAAGACACCTCAAAGAAAGAAAACTACAGACAAATATCTCTGATGAACCTAGATGCAAAAATCCTCATTAAAATTCTGGCGAATTGGATACAAAGGCACATCAAAAAAATTGTGCACCATGATCAACTAGGATTCATCCCTGGGATGCAAGGCTGGTTCAATATATGGAAATTAATAAATGTTATTCACAACATCATTGGACTTAAAGATAAGAACCATATGATCATCTCGATAGACGCAGAAAAAACATTCAACAAAGTAGAGCATTCCTTTATGTTCAAAACATTTTAAAAACTAGGGATAACAGGAACTTACCTCGACATTGTAAAAGCTATCTATGTTAAGCCTCAGGTTAGCATCATTCTGAATGGAGAAAAATTGAAGGCATTCCCTTTAAAATCTGGAACAAGACAGGGATGTCCTCTATCACCACTTCTATTCAATATAGTTCTCGAAAAACTGGCCAGAGCAATTAGAGAGATGAAAGACATTAAAGGCATAAAAATAGGAAAAGAAGAACTTAACTTATCACTATTTGCAGATGACATGATTCTATACATAGAAGACCCAAAAGGGTCTACAGAAAAAACTACTAGAACTAATAAATGAATGCAGCAATGTGGCAGGATAGAAAATCAACATGCATAAATCAAAGGCATTTCTGTATATTAGCGACAAAACTTCTGAAACAAAAATGAGTCAAAACACTGCAATCCCAATTTCCTCAAAATAATTAAATACTTGGGAATCAACCTAACAAAAGAGGTGAAAGATTTATATAATGCAAACTACAGAACTCTAAAAAGAGAAATAGAATAAGATCTTAGAAGATGGAAAAATATACCCCGTTCATGGATAGGAAGAACTAACATCATCAATATGGCTATATTACCAAAAGTTCTCTACAGGTTTAATGCAATGCCAATCAAAATCCCAAAGGAATTTTTTGTAGAAATAGATAAAGCAATTATGAAATTCAAATGGAAAAATAAAAGACCCAGAATAGCAAAAGCAATTCTAAGCAGGAAGTGTGAATCAGGCAGTATAGCAATACCAGATTTCAAACTATATTACAGAGCAATTATAATAAAAACAGCATGTTACTGTACCAAAACAGGCGGGTGGACCAATGGTACAGAATGGAGGACACAGAGACTAATCCAAAAAGCTACAACTATCTTATATTTGATAAAAGAGCTAATGGCCTGCAATGGAGGAAGGATGGCATCTTCATCAAATGGTGTTGGGTAAACTGGAAATCCATATGCAACAAAATGAAACTGAATCCCCTCCTCTCGCCCTGCACAAAAGTTAACTCAAAGTGGATCAAGGAGCTAGATTCAAATCAGAGTCTCTGCGTCTGATAGAAGAAAAAGTTGGCTCAGATCTACATATTGTGTGGTCAGGCTCCAAATTCCTTAATAGGACACCCATAGAACAAGAGTTAATAACAAGAATCAAGAAATGGGACTTACTTAAACTGAATTTTTTTTTCTCAGAAAGAGAAACAATAAGAGAGGTAAATATGGAGCCTACATCATGGGAACAAATTTTTAGTCCTCACCCTTCACATGGAGCCCTAATATCTAGAGTATACAAAGTATACAAAGAACTCAGAAAATTAGACAATAATATAACCAATAACCCAATGGGCCAAGGACCTGAACAGAAACTTCTCAGAGGAGGACATAGAATCAATTAACAAGTACATGAAAAAATGCTCTCCATTTCTAGCAGTAAGAGAAATGCAAATAAAAACCACCCTAAAATACCATCTCAATCCAGTGAGATTGGCAGCCATAATGAAGTCAAACAACAACAAGTGCTGGCGAGGATGTGAGGAAAAGGGTACTCTTGTACATTGCTCGTGGGACTGAAACTGGTGCAGCCAATTTGGAAAGGAGTATGGAGACTCCTGTGAAAGCTTGGAATGGAAGCACCATTTGACCCAGCTATTGCCCTTCTTGGACTATTCCCTGAAGACCTTAAAAGAGCGTACTACAGTGATACTGCCACATCGATTTTCATAGCAGCACAATTCACAATTGCTACACTGTGGAACCAACCCAGATGCCCTTCAATAGATGAATGGATAAAAAAAAATGTGACCTTTGTATACTATGGAGGATTACGCAGCACTAAAATATGACAAAATCATGGAATTTGCAGGGAAATGCATGGCAATAGAGAAGATTATGCTTAGTGAAGCTAGCCAATCCCTAAAAAACAAATACCAAATATCTTCTTTGATATAATGAGAGCAACTAAGAACAGAGCAGGGAGGAAGAGCATGAAGAAAAGATTAACATTAAGCAGAAACATGAGGTGGGAGGGAAAGGGAGAGAAGAGGGAAATTGCATGGTAATGGAGAGAGACCCTTATTGTTACACAAAATTACATATAAGAGGTTGTGGGAAAATAAACAACGAGAGAAATGAATTAGAGTAGGTATGGTAGAGAGAAAAGATGGGAAGAGAAGGGAGGGGGTATAGTAGAGTATAGGAAAGGTAGCAGAATACAACATTAACTCATAGGGCATTATGTAAAAATATGGATGTGTAACTGATGTGATTCTTCAATCTGTATTTGGAGTAAAAATGGGAGTTCATAACCCACTTGAATCTAATGTATGAAATATGATATGTCAAGAGCTTTGTAATGTTTTGAGCAACCAATAAAAAAAGTAGTGATATATATGCCAATAGAAATTTATCATGAAATATATATAATCAACAGATTGAAAAATATTAATTTTACTGAACATGAAATTATGAATAATGTTATTCAACTAGGAAGCTCACCCATAGGTTGAATTTTCAGTTCCAAAAGCGTTTAGGAGGAGTGATCTCTTCTCTCAATTTGCATCTGCAAATTCAGCCACCTCACAAGTGTATACGAGTGATATCAGGTAGGATTCTATATGTGCATATAAAAATACATGTGCTGAATAGGCTACAGAGAAAGGGAGACAGGGATTCATATATTTGTTAATTTTAAAAACACATGTAGAACTATTTCAACAAAAAATTGACTAGATTTATAACTCCTACAAAATATAATGCAAAAGGCAATTCCAACTATACACCATGCCTCCTCTGAACTGCTTGTATTTCTATTCTTTTTGGGTTATTTTTCACCATCATATTAGGATCATAATTCAGAGTCTAGTAGGGTATGGGTTAGTGTCAGGGATTCAGTATTTCAAAATAAAAATTGAAAAATGAATCCAGTGTGTGTGTAAATATGTGCTACACAAAAATCTTCCCACTCACATCCAGAACAATGCCTTGACATTACCTTCACCCAAGTAAGACACAATTATAGTAGAAAAGTGTGAAAATCTATGAATACATATATTTAATGGAATCTGCTCGGGAGTTCACAACCTTGGAGGTGGTAGAGGCGTTTCCAAAAGTAAAGGACAGGGTAAACACTCCACAAACAAAGAGCTCTGCTGGCCTAAGACTTCTTGGAATACGGCTTCTGAGGTTGGGCACTTGAAATATATGTTGTTGTCATGAGCTTTGGCTTCCTTTGTCGTGAGACCATAAAAGCTGGGTCTGCATCTATGTGACCTGGAAGACATGATTTCTTATATTTCAATGAACATGAGGCAGCAGTGCTCAATTTTCTCTTTGTAGGTAAACTGTGTCCACTGGAGGCTAAGTGTCTCCCGGTGGGGACAGTGAAGACATTTGATCATCCTCCAATTTTCGTGGTGTTTCTTGCTGCTACACTGGGAATTTGGTACTTGCTTCACACAATATAAGAAGTTCATCTGGGATACAGTGCTGGAGGGTGTTCTGTCACGTGGGGTGGGTTAGCGTCTGCAGGAGAATGTACCAACCAGGCTTCTATCCCACATAGCTTGTCCCAATAACCATAGCAACCTGATTATGAACATTGCCCTGAAACCTCTCCATATAACAAGATGCCTTTACATACAAGGGAATGGGGACTGCGCCATATCAGTCACAAGCCATTTGTAAGCCGATAGCCGATCCACATGGCCCCACCATGATGTTTCATCACACACCTGCCCACCACTGCTCTAGGCCCACTACTCAGCAGGCTCCAAATTCCTGGCATCTCGTATTCTACACCATTTTCATGAAACCCAGTCAAACAAGGCACTTTCTGGTATACACATGATCAGCAACAGGACATCCAACGTTTCTGCAGTGCCACCTGGTCATGGGAATTTCCAAAATTTTATGGTATTTATCTAGCAAGTTTTCAAGGATAAAGTTAGAGGCACTGTGGGTTTCAATTCATTCAGGAACCGTTAAGTGTTGAGAAAGCTCATTTCAATGAATGCTCTGGAGAACTCTAAAGTCAAGGCTTCTCAAAGAGTTGCCAACAGGTCACATGAAGCCAGGCCAATTGACGTCTACAATGTGAGGTCCATGTGTGTTTTGACTCTCAACTATGGCTACCAAGTCTTTCAGAATAAAATCATGTGATATTCTGGCTGAGATTCCCAGGCCTCTGTGGAAAGCCACCCTGGGCCTAGATCTCAGTTTCCAAGAGTGAGTCTCATGCGTGGCCTCCTAAAATCCCAACACAATTCATGGCAATACTTCTCTGAGGTCAGTTCCAGAACTCAGTCTCTAAGGGTAAATCATACCAGAGTTCAAGCCCAGGTGGACCCAGTCATCCCTTTCAACTGCCACAAAAATGACCAAAATTAAAATGAAATCACTCCCACAGGGCCATAATCTTCTTCCTTGTAGACACTCATCATAACCTCTAGCTGGAGGTTTCAATGAGCACAAGGTAGTGTCCAAAATAAGCTCACTTGCCCCTCATTTGCCTAAAAACATGGTGGCCTGAACACTATTCCTATGAACCAGGAGTGATCAAATATTGCTGCTGTTAAAGTGTTCCGCTTCTCCAATTTGAGGCCTACTGGCTGAAGCCTATAAATTCTTGATGTGATTTGGAGTCATGAGAAAACCCAAGCACATATGGGCTAGCCTCTGCAGGGATTTCAAAGACTCATTTGACCCAAAGGATCCCTATTCTCACTTGATGGAGGTCAGGAACATAAAACAAGAAGGCAAAAATATTCATCCACAATGACTTCTCTTTTTGTCATTTTGGTTTTGAAATCACATGGGATCTTTCTTTAGATCCATCAGGTGCTGAGAATCTAAGCCACAACCTCATTCAAGGACAAGAGGCTGAATCAGACACATTCCATTCCAAAGCAATTAAGCAAAGAGCCACAGGTGATGTCCATTCATTTCCATATGAAAACAGTCTTCTTAAGGCTACACAACAGGGTGGCCTGAGGCAAAGACTTTCCTGACATTCAGGGTAATAGAAACAGAAGTAAGCAAATGGCCCAAAGAAGGGTTTCTCCACTGAGACTTTACTGGTCACACTGATATCTGATTTTTCTGAGATGCTCCCATTCCCTTAAGCTATCCAGTACATGGCCATGTCACAGAGCCTTGTGGTGTTACATATCTGGGACTCAAAACCATGAGCCTATTCTGGAGAGTGGCTGGAAAACACGAAGAAAACAGGAACTTAAGAAGATAGTAGATGTTGCCCATCCATAAGGCAAGCTGCAGTCCATTCATCAATTGGGCAGTAAGAATGCGGGGAAGCTTTCAACTAGAGACAACACATCCATTGATGCATTGTCTTTTCTAATGTCTACAACAACGGATACAGTGGAATACACAGACATAGAAACACTCACCATGTCAAACGACTTACTAGAAATAGTCCACTCCAAACCAAACAAACCACCTTTCCTAGCTATTCTCAGAACATCAGAAAAAAACACAAACTCACACCTACAATGGCAAAGGCAATTCTTTCCCCCAAGTAGGTCTGTGATTATCCGGAGTGTCTTCTGACTGGTGGGCCATATTATGTTCCCCAAAAATGTCCTGTCCTGTTTCAGTTCTGGTCTCCTTGGCCAATTCTGTGAAGTTGTCAGGAGCCAGTGGTTCGCCACTACCTACTTTCTCAGGAAAGGCCCCTCTTCAGAGCTCTGCTGGAATTTATCCATCCTCACATCAGTAGGTACCAAGAAAGACTGACTATGTCTTTGGGAAAAGCAAACAAGTTAGCCCACTGGGACTCAGAGTGAGACTGACTCTGGGTGCCTGGCTTCCTGGATCCCAAGTTCAGAGAATTACATCACCAAGGAAGTGAAGTGAGGTCACTTCTTTCAGGAACTGAATATGGTCACTGCCTCGGTAACCACTTTGTCCTAACAGTTGCTTCCAAGGTTCCCATGAGATGGAGGCTGCCCCAACATCCTGTGACACATTCAGAAGTTAGAATGGTATATCAACCATAGGCACCCGGGAACAGCTCTCCACACAGGCCTGGATTGGTCCATCTTCTCTACTTTAAGAAGACAGAGGCTGATTCAGACACATCAATTCACCCTGACCAGGTTGTTTGCCATGGAAGATGACTATTGCTCTCTCAGGTCCTACATAGCTGCCTACATATTCTCCAAGGATCATTTCTCCATGGATCTTTTAGGTTCTCAGCAGGTGGAAGATCATCTACATTCCTATATTGTAAGACCCACTCTGTCCCTGCTCTTCTGTACGTTATATTGAAGGAACAGTGTATAGTTAAGGTTAATAATAGGTTTGATTTTTGTTACGAATCATTCTGCGGGATGAATAATGGCATTGGCAACCTGCGATATTTATAAGAGTATATATGTGAAATATAACTATGAAAGCAGAAATCTAGGTAATATTTGAAGTCCAGAAGGGCACTGGGGACTTGAGTGGGATACTTAGCTTTGAGTTATGTGCTGCACAGATGTCTCAAATAAATCAATATACACTGGCATCGGACCTTGTACTTTGGATGATTGAATGTTGAAAAGAACATCCAGTCAAAAAGCGATAGTCGGTAGGATTAGGAAGGTAGTCTGTAGGTTTAGAAAGAAGAGTGAGTATAGGATTTGGACCAAAAGTTCTTTAGCAATAGGGTTTCGGGTAGAGAGTGTATGTAAATGTCAGTACATGTGAAGAGTCAGTCACAATGATGAACTGGGGAAATCATGTAGGAAAGCAGATATCAATAGAGACATTAGGAAATCAAGCAAAGTATAAATTGTGTGATAGGGTTAGACATTTTCAACAGGTTTGAGGTTGAATAGATAATCTTAGGAAGAAACAAATATGTAGTCACCAATAGGATTGATATTTGAGAGCATTAGGCAACCTGGACATGGATGTTTTTAGTAATCCATGCTCACTTTCTATTTAGGCTTTGGAACAATTGTAAGTGTGACCTTTGCTTTTGGTGTCCAGAATATTTCTGTGATAAAATATGTATGTAGATCAGGTGACATGAGTATTTCTTCCACCATTTCTTGGAGCAATATTTTGAAGACTTATAAATTAGTATGGTCTTACAAAGATGTGTATCCTGTTTCTATGAATATACACATAATGCATGAATAGACCATACTGTGAATAAATAATATAACCGGATCCACTTTAAATAATGGATTGAATAGATATCTGAAAATATATAAGAAATGTTATATTGATATAAAATCATTCATTCCAACCAGTTATATATCTAATGATCATCTTAGGGTTATGGTTTATCATGAAGGGTTTGTGAGTTTTGTTTCAAAATTGATTATGGAAATCGAAAAAAATGTATTTGGAAAAAAAGTCTCATGAATAGACCACTGAAGAAACGTAGAGAAATTCATGTGTTCTGGAGCAGGAAGTGATTGAAAGTGAAACAAATGCCTATAAATTTGTTAACTAGTGAATAAAATATATATTCTATGATGTACATAAACTGAAGGAATAGTAATGTACCAGTGTGGAATAAAAATTAACGTCAAAATACACATCATGTTCCATAGTAACCTACATGCATTGATGTTAAACTGGGTCAGTTAATGTAGACATATTAGGATTTGTATGCACCGTTCACTGAAGTTAGTTTTCAGTACTAGGAAACAAATATGTATTTCGGGTGGATGAATATTTCTAAGAATAATCTTGTGAAAAGTTGATTATTAATCCACATACATGAACATGAATGAATTTAGGGATTGTATATAAGACACATATATTTCATATTTTTAAAAATCTGGAGAATATATATATATATATATATATATATATATATATATATATACACACACACACACACACACACACACACACACACACGAACAGAGACATTAATAAGTAGCAATATATATGCCAATCGAAATTCATCATGAAATATATATCATAAAGATGCAAAAACATTCAAATACTGAACATGGGTTTATGTATAATGTTGTTCTACTGGGAAGCTCACCCATAGGTTGAATTTTCAGTTCCAACAGGGTTTAGGAGGAGTGGTCACTTCTCACACTTTGTATCTGCTAAGTCATGTAACTCACAAGAATGTACGTGTGATATCACGCAGGATTCTATTTGTGCATATAAAAATACATGTGCTGAATAGGCTCCAGAGAATGGGAGACAGTAATTCACATATTTGTTAACTTTGAAAACACATGGAGAACTATTTCAATTAAAAATTGACTAAATTTATAACACCTACCCTTTATCATGCAAATGGCAAGTCGAACTCTGAACTGCATGTACTTATGTACTGTTTGGGTTATTTTTCTCCATCATATTAGGATTAGTAGTCAGAGTCTAGTAGAATATGGGTTAGTGTCAGGGATTCAGAATTTCGAATGGAAAATAGGAAAATTAATCCAATGTGTATGCAAATATGTGCTACAACAAATCTTCCCAGTCTCATCCAGAACCATGCCTTGACATTACCTTCGCCCCAAGTAAGACACAATTAGAGGAGAAGAGTTACAAAATCTGTGATTACATTTTTGGAATGGAAAATGCTCAAGAGTGCACAAACTTGGAGGTGGAATAGGAGTTTCCAAAAATAAGGACAGGGTACACACTCCACAAACATGGAGCTCTGCTTGCCTAAAACTTTTTGAGAAACTGCCACTGAGGTTGGGCACTGAAATATAGGTTGTTGTCACGAGTTAAGCTTCCTTTGTAGTGAGACCCTCAAAGCTGGGTCTGCATCTATGTGACCAGGAGGACAAAGTTTCTTATTTTACAATGAACACGAGGCAGCAGTGCTGAATTCTCTCTTTGTAGGTAAACTGTGGCCACTGGGGCTTAGTGTCTCCAAGTGTGGACTGTGAAGCCATATGGTCATCCTCCATTTCGTGGTGTTTCTTCCTGCTGCACTGGGAGTTTGGTATTTGCTTCACGAAATACAAGGAGTTCAACTGGGACAAAGTGCAAGAGGGAGTTCTGTCACGTGTGGTGGATCAGGGTCTGCAGGATGATACAAGAACCAGGCTTCTATCCCACATAGCTTGACCCCTTGACCATAACAACTTGATTCTGAACAATATCCTGAAATCGCTCCATATAACAAGTTGCCTTTACACAGAAGGTTCTGCTGGCTGTGCCATGTCAGTCACAAGCCATTTGGAAGCCAATGGCAGATCCACATGGCCCCACCACAGATGTTTTATCACATACCTGCCCAAAACTGCTCTAGGCCCACTACTCAACAGAGTCCAACTTACTGACATCTCTGTTCTACACCATTTACATGAAACCCAGTAAAACAAGACACTGAAATATTCATGACCAGCAACAGGTCATCCAAAGGTTCTCCAGTGCCACCTGGTGATGGGAATTTCAAAAATTTCATGGCATTTATCTAGCCATTTTTCAAGGATGAAGTTGGAGGCACTGTGAGTTTCAATTCATTCAGGAACCATTAAATGGTTAGGAAGCTCATTTCAATGAAAGCTCTTGAGAACACTCACAGGTAAGGCTTCCCAAAGAATGGTGAAAAGATCACATGATGTTTAGCTCACTTAGCTCTACAATGTGAGGTCCATATGAGTTTTGACTCTCAACGATGGGTGCCAAGTCTTTCAGAATAAAATCATGTGGTATCCTGGCTGAGAGGCCCAGTGCTCTGTGGAAAGCCACCCTGGGCCTAGAACTCAGTTTCCAAGGGCGACACTCATGCCTGGCTTCCTAAAATCTCAACACTATTCATGGCAATACTTCTCTGAGTTCAGTTGCAGAACTCAGTCTCTAAGGAAATCACACCAGAGTTCAAGCACATGTGGACCAAGTCATCTCTTCTAACCGCCACCCAAATGACCACAATTTAAACCAAAACACTCCAACGTGGCGCTCATCTTCTTCCATATAGACACACATAATAACCTGTGGCTAGAGTTTTCCATGAGGGGCACAGCTCAAGTCCGTGTCCAAAATAAGCTCTCTTGCACCTAAATTGCCTAATTCAGGGTGGCATGGACAGCCTTCTTGTGAACCAGGAGAGATCAAATAGGCCTCCCATTAATACTGCTCCACTACTTCAATTTGAGGTTAACTGACTGTGGGGTTTGGATTCTTTATGTAAATTGGAGTCTTGAGAAAACCCAAGCAACCATGGGCTAGCCTCTGCAGGGCTTTGAAGATCTCATTTGACCCAAAGGATCCCTATTCTGACTTGATGGAGTTCAGGAAAGTTACAGAGGAAGGCGAGAGACTTCATCCACAAGGACTGTTCTGTGGCCATTTTGGTCTTGGATGTACACATGGGATCTTTCTTTATATCCATCAGAAGGTGAGAATCTAAGCCACAGCCTCACACAGGGCAAATAGGCTGATTCAGACACATCCTCTCCAAAGCAATTAAGCAAAGAACCACAGGTAATACCCATTCATTTCCATTTGAAAACTGTTTTCTTCAGGCTTCACAAAGTGGTGGCCTGAGGAAAAGACCTTCCTGACATTCAGGGCAACAGAAGATTAGGTAATCAAAAGGCCCCAAGCAGGGTTTCTCCACTGAGACTTTACTGGTAACACTGATATCTGAGTTTTCTGAGATGCTCGCCATTCCCTTTAGCTATCTAGTACATGGTTATTTCAAAGAGCTTCGTGGTTGTACATATCTTAAACACAAAACCATGAGCCTATTCTGGAGAATGGCCAGAATTCAGGAAGAAAACAGGATCTTAGAAAGATAGTAAGTGTTGCCCATCAATAAGGCAAGCGGCAGTCCATTAATAAATTGGGAAGGATGAATGCTGGGAAGCTTTCTGGCTGACAGGACATATTCATTGATGCATTCTCTCTTCTAATGTCTACAACCACGGGCACAGTGGGATACACTGACATAGAAACACTCGCGTTGTCAAACGACTTACTAGAAACCGTTCACTCCAAAAAAAAAACAAACCTTCTTTCATACCTATTCTCAGAACATGAGACAAAACCACAAACTCACACCCACATCACAAAGGCACCTCCTTCCCCCATGTAGGTCTGTGACTATCCGGAGAGTCCTCTGACTGGTGGGCCATACTATGTTCCAGGAAATGGCCTGTTCTTTCTCAAATCTGGTCTTTTTGGCCAACTCTGTGAAGTTTTTAGGATCCAGTTGTGAGCCAATGCCTGCTTTCTCAGGAAAGCCCCCTCTTCATAGCTTTTCTTGCATTTGGCCATCCTCACATCAGTAGGTCCCAAGAAAGACTGAGTCTGTCCTTGGTAAATCAAAATAAGTTTGACAACTGGGACTGGGACTGGGACTGGCTCTGGGTGCCAGGCTTCCTCGTTCCCAAGTTCAGAGAGTTACATCACCATAGATGTTAGGTGAGGTCACTTTCTTCAGGAACTGAATGAGGTCACTGCCTTGACAACAACTTTGTCCTAACAGTTGCTTCCAAGGTTCCCATGAGAAGGAGGCTGCCCCTACTTTCTGTGACACTTTCACAAGTTAGAATGGTGTGTCACCCATTGGCACGCAGGAGCAGCTCTCAACACATCCCTGCTTTGGTCCATCTTCTCTACATTAAGAAGAGAGTGGCTGATTCAGACACATCCCTTCATCATGAGCAGGTTGTTTGCCATGGAAGACTTTTGCTCTCTCAGGTCCTTCATAGTTGACTACATCTTCTCCAGGGATCATTTCTTCAAGGACCTTTGAGGTTCTCAGCAGGTGGAAGATCCTCTATATTCCTGTATTTTAAGACCAGCTCTGTCCCCGCTCTTCTGTAAAATTAGATTGAGAGAACAGTGTATGGTTAGGGTTAATAACAGGTTCAATTTGGGTGAGAAAAGAAACTACATGGTTGAGCAAACAGGGTCCTACAGTTAACAATAATATGAGAATTATTAATGGACCAGCCTGGGTGGATAAAAGTGTAGTTAACTAGGTGGACTATGTGAACCAAGACTCAAACCTCCCTTTGGGGGCCTCTGTCTTTCTTTGACACTCTTCAAGTAATTTTCTTAATTTACTCATAGATTCTTTTACAACTCCAGTATTGTCGGCATAAAAAACATCATTCTTTCCTCAATGCAAGCAAAAAGGCACCCTTCTCTCATGAAGAGGAGGTCCAACACTCGCCTGCTCTGTAAACAACTTCAGAGAGATAGAGGTTAAAATTCCTGTAAAGCTGTGATGTCGGTTTTTAATGTCTTTAAGCTTTGGTCTATTTCTGCTTCTAATTGTGTCTTTGTTGTGTCTCATGGACTAGGGCAGTTGTTCCTGTGCCCACCCCGTCAGCAACTATTATTCCTAATAGGATGGCTAAAGTGAGGGATACAGGTTCCTGGTGGAACCGGGTTGTATGCCCCCCCTATTTGATCTTTAAATGAACCTGCGTCCTGATAGAGCACTCTGGAAAACATCTGCATCATTACATAATTAATCGCAACTATTGACCACTTTATGAAAACATAAATAATGTTAAAGTGTATAGAATTATACTGTTGTAGAGACGGACAAGGAAAGGAACCTAAGATAGCACCAAAGACAGGAAAGGAGTTTTATTTGTTTGCATCCGTATTGAGAGGGCATTGCTTCTGTTGTAATCAATTAATCCCCTGAACCCCAAGTTTTGGTAGTTTTAGTATTTGTACCCAACATGTAAGGGAAGGGGCTCAGAAGTTCACAGTCTGCAGAAATTCACACAAATCAGTTTTTGTTTCTGTTTTTTTTTTCCTCTGTTCTGTGCACGTTAACTTTTCAATTACACCTTGGAATGGGAGAGCTTTTTTGTCTCTTTTTTTTCCTCCTTGCCAGCTGTCACCATGGAGCCCAGTTGGTAACTTTTTTATCTTAGAAATGTAGCAATCTCTCTGAAGCCCCAGCTCAAGGCCAGAGTCCTTGTTCACATATTTTGTGAAAAACTGGTAAGGCGATGTCTAGCTTAGGGGTGGTGATTTTTCCAGCCAGTGGCCAAGTAGAACAGGGCAACATGAAGAGTGGAAGTTTATCTCCATTGAACTTTTTCAGAGGGACTCTTTTGCTGAAAGCCCTAAAGTAAGCCTTGGTAAAGACTTCTGGAGAAGGTCATTTAAGACATTTCTGTGGACCTGGTACAGAGGGGGATGACAGGGAAGGCGATGCTGAGAGCAGCTCCGTGGATCTGAGAATGAGGAAGGAGAGATGCCAAAGAATAATGGGAAAGGGGTTTGGGATTTTCCTAGAACAAAAACTTGAGCAGTAGAACAGGTAGAGCAGAGGGGAAGACGGGAGTGAGTATTCCAAAAAGCCTGTGAGGGACTTTAAATTCTTAGAAACCTGTTTTCAGTGATGACAAATCAACTTTAAAGGTCATTTTTATTACATCTTGGATAGGGGTCTGAGGGCTCTTCTCAGCTGATTTGAGCTTTGGCTAAGCTTGGTAGAGGACTTGGTGGGACCTAGTGCAGACACTGACAGGAAAAGAGAGGAGTGGGTGGAGGGGTACCTCGGTACCTGCTTCCTCAGCAAGGGGGCAATGTTCTGAGATCCAGCGGAGGTTTGGGTTTTTGATCTAGTAATTGGAGGGGAGAAATCAGGTTGCTGAGGTGGGAGTGAAAGCAGAGAGTCTAGAGCAGAAGGCTGAGGGTGAGGAACTATTGGGGAAGCATAGTACAGGATGTGAGCGAAGGAGGAAAAAGGATTCCACATAGGGGAATTTCCCCCTTTTGACCACTTGCCGAAGTTAAAAATGTCATGCAGAATTTGAGGATCTAGAGAACCCTCTGGGGGCCATAGTTTTTGGTTGTCTAATTGGTAATATGGCCAATGCTGTGTACTGAATTTGATGAGGAGTTTGGGTTCCACCAGGCAGCCCCTGTATGCTCACATCCCCATGACGTACACAAGAAGTCGGCTTTTCCCCCACACAGCCATGGCTGTTTGTCGCTTTGATAGTCTGCCGGGCATACATAGTAATATAGGCTAGCCAACCTGCATCTGGCTCGCGTGTCCCTGCATCCATAATGTTTGTTTCAATTATCTATGGTACGGAAGGGATTTAATGGAATTTTAGTGAGATCCTCTTCATCAGGCATGTCTCAATAGGAAAGACCTATACCGAGCTGAAAAATGTCTGCGTGGAGAGATAGTCACCAGGTCCCTAAGGGGGTCGTTAAGGTCTCTTTAATAGTTCTATTTATTTTTTCTACCTGTCCTGAGTTCTGGGGTATATAAGCATAATGTAACTTCCAATTAATCCACAGGGTCCTGGTTAACACCTGACTTACCTGGGCCATGAAAACCAGTCCATTATCAGTCCATTAGGCAGATCGTATCTTGGAAAAATATCTTTCAGGATCTTCTTGAAAACCATTTGCGCCGGTTTTTTTTTTTTTTTTTTGTGTGTGTGTGTGTAAGGCTTCAATCCATCCTGAAAATGTATCTACAAAGACTAGGAGATATTTAAATCCATACCTTGCTGGCTTAATTTTAGTAATGTCCACTTCCCAGAATTGTCCTGGTCTGGTTCCTCATAGGTGCTTTCCTCTAGGAAACTTGGAAGGGTAAGCATTACCCAATTGACGGACCCGACAGGCTTTTGTTACCCGTTCAGTTATTTCCTTTCACTGTGAGTTGGTTAGTGGAAAACTCTGTTCTTAATCTTACAGTAATGCCTGCAGTTTCTTTGAACCAAGGTGAGTGAGTTGATGTACATTTTTAACGTAGTGTAGGGCTTGCTCTAATTGCAGGCTGAGCTCAGTGAAGTTGAGGCGTTCAGTGTCAGTGTCCTTAGATGTTATCAAAAACTTCCTGGTCCTCAGGGTTTCATTGGAATTGGGCATCTTCCTTTAACAGCGGGTATAATGGAGCAGCTAAGGACGCAAACCCAGGCATCCATAACCTGCAAAAGCCAGCAGTCCCAAGAAATTCTCTGAGTTGTCTGCTGTAAGATGGGGGTGGTATCTACATAATGGTTTGTTTTCTGGGCTCAGTGAGCCATCGTTTACTGCCCCTAAGGGAATAGCCCAGGAAGATTACTTCATGCTAGCAAATTTGCGCCTTTTTGGTCGAAACTCTATACCCGAGTTGAGCAAGCTCATATAATAGTGCTTGGGTCCCAGACTCACAGTTTTCCTTGGTGTTGGCTGCCAGTAGCAGGACATCCACGTATTGAAGCTGGGTAAATTCAGGGTGCGTAGTTCTGAAGTTGTTGAGATCTCTGTGGAGGGCTTCATCAAAGAGAGTGGGGGAGTTTTTGAACCCCTGTGGGAGTCTAGTCCAAGTTAGTTGACCAGACGTTTTGGTTTCTGGGTCTACCCACCCGAAAGCAAAGAGCAACTGACTATCTTTATGCAGAGGCAAGCAAAAGAAAGCATCTTTTAAGTTCAGAACAGTATATAATTTCCCCTCAGGGTTCAGAGTGTTAAGCAGATTTTACCGATTAGGTACCGTGGGGTGAATGTCCTGCCCTCTTTTGTTGATCTCTCTTAGCTCTTTAATGGGGCGATAGTTCCCGGTCCCTGGCTTTTTTTTTCTAGTAGCAGGGGAGTGTTCCAGGCCGATTGACAGGGCCTTAGGACCCCTAATGCCAGATATTTCTGAATATGGGGCCTTATCCCACCTTTAGTTTTTTTGCTTAGAGGATATTATTTGACATTGACTGGGGAGACTGAGGTTTTTAACTCCACTGTTATTGGAGATTGTTTCACGGCCAGGCCTAACCCAGCAGTTTTTGCCCAGGCATCTGGGTAATCTGTTATCCATTTTTGGGGTAGCTTGCCTGTTTGATCAGACTTGGGGCATGTGAATGGTGGATGTTCATCTTCTACTAATATAGTTAAAGCCGTGACTATAGGAGTTTTTGCTGAAGTATTTAGAAATTTCATTTGGGGGCCTTCATGGTTAAAAGTTATTTTGGCCCGGAGATTGATGAGCAGATCTCTGCCCATCAATGGGTCCAGGCATTCTGGGATTCCTAGGAAGGAGTGATGGATTTTTCCTTTCCCCAGGTCCATGGTCCTCTTAGTTGTCTAAGCCTGATATTTACTGTCATCATTCCTTTGAACTAGAGACCTTTTATTTGATAGAGGGCCCAATGGGGCCTTAAGGGCTGAGTATACTGCTCCTGTATTCACTTCAAAGTTTACTGGAGTCCCCTCCACTTCAAAAGTTACCCTGAGCTAGGGGATGGGTTCTGAGCCCTGACTTTCTTAGTCATCCTCCAGAGTCAGAATGGCCAGCTGGCGTGGCTGTCTCTTTATAGGGAACTCTATGGCCCAGTATCCTTTTTCTTTAGAGTAGGCACACTGATCTGAGGCCAGGGGTGGCCTCTGGCATGGGCCCTTCCTGTCACCCTATGTCTTAATTTCTGGCCTCTTTCTTGTTGTGATCAGGACCTTAGTCAATGCCTTAGTCTGTCTTTTGGTTCTCTCATCCTCCCTTTGCTCCCTTTCTTTCTCCCTGTTTCTCTCTTATAGTATACTTTCTTGGCTTCTTTGACAAAATCTCTCTTTTAATTTTTTTTTTTTTTAATATCCATGGCAGCTTGCTCAATTAAGGCCATCGTGACAGATGCCTTTTAATCTGCTGCCTGAGGATCGAAAGGAGTATATCTCTTATATGCCTCCATGATTCTCTCTAGAAACATAAATGGAGATTCATCAGGCCTTTGAATAATTTCTCTTACCATGGCCAAATTAGTTGGTCACCCAGCGGCCACTTGGAGACCCGCTGTTAGAGCCTGGCAATAATTGAACAGATGCTCCCTATCTTCAAAGGTGTTGGGGTCCCAGTTGGGTGGGTTTAAGGAGAAGCCAGTTTTGATTATGTTGGGAAGTTGTGTTGGTCGCCCATCAGGTCTGAGGATATTTTTTTCTACATTCCAGGAGATTTTTCTCTCATTGCTCTGTCATGAAGAGAGTCGCTAGGTGGTGTTGGCAGTCACCTCAAGTAGGCAGGTGTGAAAACGTCGGTGAGTTCTCTGAGTTCTTTTAGCCGGGCCAGCTTCCTCCAGGGAAGGAGGGGCTGTGTGTGCCGCGGGACAGTCATCTGGATGACGCTGGGCCAGCCTAGATTCCTCGAATGGTGGAGAGGCTGAGTCAGCAGAAGGGGAATCACTTAGAGGGTGTTAGGGGTTGGGAGACGAGGGCAGATGATAAGGAGGGGGTGGTGAGTCCAGTAGAGTCTTGAGACTCAGGGAGAACAGAGGGTGGAGGAGGAGGAGCAGAGAGGTTGAGATAGAATCGTGGTGGAAGGAGTAGGAGCAGGTGCAGGGACAAGGAAAGGCTTGACCCATGGAGGAGGAGATTTGTAGAGGTACTGACAAGTTAAGATATATGGCTGTTGATCTGGATGTCTATGTGGCACCTGCTGAAAGACAATATCTCGGACTTTTCAAATAAGTGCGAAGTTGAAATATCCTTCTAGGAGCCATCCGACTGCAATGGTGGGTCATTCTGAGACACAGAATCTGCCAGGTCTGGCCTTTTACTGAAAAAGAAAGATTCTGAGCCCTTAAGCAGATTTTGGTCCAGTGATTAAGGGTCAGGGACAGAGGCATTGAAATGATCTGTCCCATTATGAAATATACACAGACACTGAAAGCAACGACACACAACACAGACAAGACAAGACAATAAAGACAGGCAATGGACGTCCAATACTGAGACCAGTACTGACTAGTCGGCAAAACCTGAAGGGCTGGCAATACCGAATCAGAAACAAAATATCACTGAGTCGAGGAGACTATTGTTCCACGATTTCCCGAGTCTATCCCCCAGGGACATGGCCTGTGGCTCTGTGACATGTGTGTCAGCCACCATGGGAGAGAGCTCACGCTCTTTACCAATAGCCGTTTTGCCATACCCTAACCTGAAGCCTGAAACGAGAAAGATGGGCCTTATTTACCCCCAGAGGAGCCCGTTGGGGGTATTTTGTCTGCAGCTTCCGGATCTTGCTAGGGCCACCAGATGTAAAGGTTGGGCGAGCATCTGCAGCAGAGACCACTAAGAGACTGTCTCATGCAACAGCAAAGGGTTTATTGGGAGTCCGGTATGAAGGGCTCAGAGATCACTTGAACAGAGCAGAGAGCCCTGAGAACAGCTTAAGAAATGGTTATATATTTTTCTTGGAGAGGGCAGGGAGAGAAATTTATTGATGGGTAATGGCGAGTGTCAGTTTGCGAGCAACTGGTTGACGGAGTACATTCTGCAGTTTGGCAGTTTGGGACAGCACATTCTGGGAACAAGAATAGTAAACAGTTCTCAAGATTTCAATGGTGTTTTGTTAAGCATACAGAAAAACAGGAAATGACAAGTATCTATTTTATTAACCTTTCAATATAAATATGAAAACAGAAATCTAGTTAAGATTTGAAGTCCAGAAGTTCATTTGGCCCTTGATTGGTATACTTAGCATTGAATTACGTTCTGTAGAGGTGTCCCAGAAATATGGATATACAATGTCATAGGACCTTGTACCTTCTCGGAGGTCAGTTCCAAAACACAGTCTCTAAGGGGAATCACACCAAAGTGCAAGCCAAGTTGGACCCAGTTATCTCTTCCAACTTCCACACAAATGACCGCAGTTAAAACCAAAACACTCTCACATGACACTCATCTTCTTCCATATAGACACTCATCATAACTTCTGGCAGGAGAATTCCATGAGAGGCGCAGCACAAGACAGTGTCCCAAGTAAGCTCCCTTTCCCCTCATTTACCAAAAGTCAGGGTGGCCTGGACACCCTTCCTGTGAACCAGGAGTGATCAAATATGCCTGCCGTTAACACAGCTCTGTTCTCCAATTTGAGGCCTACTGACTGTCGGTTTAGATTCTTTATTTGAATTGGATTCATAAGAAAACCCAAGAACCTATGGGCTAGCATCTGCAGGGCTTTGAATAACTCATTTGACCCATTGGATCCCTATTCTCACTTGAGGGAGGTTAAGAACCTTATGGAGGAATGCGAGAGACTTCATCCACAATGACTGATTTTTGGCCATTTTGATTTGGATCCACACATGGGATCTTTCTTACGATCCATCAGGTGCTGAGAATCTAAGCTCTAGGCTCACACAGGGCCAAAGGGCTGATTCAGACACATCCCTTTCCAAAGGAATTAAGCAAACAGCCACAGGTGATGCCCATTCATTTCCATTTGAAAACTCTTTTCTTCAGGATTCTCGAAGGCGTGGCCTGAGGCAAAGACCTTCCTGACATTCAGGGCAACAGAACAATAGGTAATAAAAAGGCCAATTTCAGGGTTTCTCCACTGAGACTATCCTGGTCACACTGGTATCTGAGTTTTCTGAGATTCTTGCCAATTCCTTCAGCTATCCAGTACATGTCCATGTCACTGTGCTTGGAGGTGCTACATATCGTGGACACAAAAGCATGAGTCTATTCTGGAGAGTGGCCAGAATTCAGGAAGAAAACAGGAACTTAGGAAGATAGCCGGTGTTGCCCATTGATAAGGCAAGCCCTAGAGTATTCATTAATTGGGCAGGATGAATGCTGGGAAGCTTTCTAATAGACAGGAAACATCCATTGATGCATTCTCTTTTCTAATGTCTACAACCACGGACACAGTGGGATACACAGACATAGAAACACTCACCTTGTCCAACAACTTACTAGAAACAGTTCACTCCAAACCAAACAAACCGACTTTCCTACCTATTCTCTGAACATGAGACAAAACCACAAACACACATCCACACCCACAAAGTCACCTCCTTCCCCCAAGTAGGTCTCTCACTCTCCAGAGTGTCCTCTGACTGCTGGGTCATACTGTGTTCCCCCGATATGGCCTGTCCTGTTTCAGATCTGGTCTCCTTGTCCAACTCTGTGAAGTGGTCAGGAGCCAGCTGTGAGCCACTACCTGCTTTTTCAAAAAAGGCCCCTCTTCAGAGTTTTCCTGGCATTTGGCCATCCTCACATCAGTAGGTACCAAGAAAGACTGACTCTGTCCTTGCTAAATCGAAGCAAGTGAGACCACTAGGACTGGGACTGGGATTGGCTCTGTGTGCCTGGCTTCCTGGATCCCAAGTTCAGAGAGTTCCATTACCAAGGAAGTGAGGTGAGGTCTCATCCTTCAGGAACTGAATGAGGTAACTGCCTTGGCAACCACTTTGTCCAAACAGTTGCTTCCAAGAGTACCATGAAAAGGAGGCTGACCCTACATTCTGTGGCGCTTTTGCAAATTAGGATGGTATATCAACCATAGGCACCAAGGAACAGCTCTCCACTCAGGCCTGGTTTGGTCCATCTTCTCTATATTAGGAAGAGAGCCTTTAGTCCCGGGAGCATTGCAGTGAACCTCTGCACTAAAACTATTAGCAAGCACCTGATGGAGGAGGCCTCCATAGGTAAGTGGCGCCTTTATAACATCTGATATCCGGTCAAGGGAGATCTCTTCTGATGACAGAGATGTGGCCTGGGGAGGCTCACATATACTCCTGTCCAGGACAGTAACAAGAATCGTTCTGTCCTCTGTTCTGTTCTGTAGGAAATTCCTCTGGAAGTGTAGAGAGGTGCCGACGGGCACGCACGCGCTCCTACCCTGGAGCTTTAGCAAGATGTTGCACTGTACCACTGTTTTTCTGTTTAGGCGCCGGGTTTCTGTTTTTCTTTTTTTGTGTGTGTGGTGTGTTTTGTTCTGCGTTCTATTTTTTTTTTGTTTGTTTGTTTGCTTTTGTTCATTTTGTTGTGTGATTTTGGTTGTAAAAACTTAAGGATATTGGACGTGAAAATGGGTAATAAAGAGAGTAAGCCTGACACCCGTTTGAACTGTGTTTTAAGGAACTGCGATGAACTTTACCCCCCTTTGTTTAGCAGGATGATAGAAGCCCCTAGCTGGCTGCCTGGAGCACAACCATTGCAGAGGGCAATGCCTGCTGGGGACCTAAGAACTGAGTATCTCCCAGGTTAACAAGTGAAACTCCTTTAAAACCCCTTGTCCCTCCAGATCAAGAGAGTCACAACATTTGGCAGAGTCCCCTGTGTTTCTCCTTTGTTAGCAAAGCAATTAGCCTCCCCTTTTCTTTTTCTCAGAACCCATTCCTCATTATTTAATTGGTATAAATTGGCTTCTAGGTCAGGAACCGAACTTTAAGTTACAAATTTGGTACCCCCCCTCCGCCCCAGAACTTTGTGAGAGCTGTCTACTGAAATGTTAGGAGATGGAGCTTGCTTGGGGTGGAACTGAACCAGAGGAGCTAATCCTGTAAGTAAAAGGAGGGACTGAGGGACCCCCAGCAGCTGCCAAAGCCCTGTTGATTCATGGAATACCCTCCTTCCTTCCGTGCACTGTAAGGATTATGCCACCTCTGTCTTGTTAAAAAAGAGAAAAAGAAAAAGGGGACACTAAATTCAGTAAAGTCACCATATAGACACTTTATTTTACATTTCAGGTTGCCCCTCTGTTAAAACATCTGGTCCCCCCCGTGGTGCCACTGGTGTAGTAGATTTTTTCTCTTATCTGCTCTGGTTTAAAGGATTCTGTCTGACAACCATAGTCTCTACCTCCTTTCTGTCTGTCTTGTGTCTTTGTTTCTGGTCCTTTAAGACATGTGCAATAATGTGTTGATATTATAATTTTTTTTTGGGAATGATCTTAGCTGAATGTGTGTCTAAATGATGATGTTTTATCATAAAAAACTGGTATCTGAATGGGTTTTTGAAGCATTGCACAATCTTGCAGTTAAAAGTCGGGTTTAGGTCATTGTTTAGTTTAAGATTTCAGGTAATTCATGCCAGAGAACTTAAATACTTAGGATGGAAAACTGAAGAACTCTACTTCCAAGTTGGCAAGTAACTTCCCAATCATTCACTTTTTTTTTTTAACCAATTTTGAATTCGGTAGCCAGAGAAAATGTCACTGTGTGTACCAGTGCATTAATTTGGACAAGGATAGTAAACCATAGTATGGTATCTGTTGACAAAATAAGATGTAAAGACATAAAATTTTGTGAATTGTATCTTGAACTTGTATCATAATTTTCAACACCCCAACCGGAAAGTTATGGTTAATATGCCTTAGGCCTGAGGTGTCTGCTCAGAATAGCAGTATTTTTCCTGCTCCTTCCAGACCTCAGCCATGACTCATGTTGAAATGCAAATGAAAAAAGCCTGCAAGCTTAGTAGGAGACTGATTTGATGCCTAATGGAAAAAAAAAGTAAATTGTATGGTATTTACTAATTACTGGCCAGTCATTTTTTCTAGGACTCTTATTGTTTTCCTTAGATACTTTATTATTTTTGAGCTCATGATTCTGAGCATACAGACCTAGGTTAATGTTTTTCTGATCAGTTCTATCTTTGACCAACTGTGGACTTTTTGAAACATTGCAATAGATATTTAACCTGTGAAAAACTACAAGGCCTTTACTATTATTATGTGTGCACAATTTTGTTATGTGTTGTCTGTCTATATAGACATATATCCGTATATCATATATATGATACACAAATTAACATATATAAGGAGCGCTCATTAAAAAAAGCGCTCATAAAAACAAATTTTAAAAAGTGGATCCAAAGATCTTTAGTTCACGTGGTTTAAATGTTTCAATTTAAATCGGATAAACAGATAAAAATAAATGTTTTTAAATTTAAGCTTACAAATTTTTCTAGGTGTTCAAAAATCTAATAAAATATTAATATCTACAAAACGTCTAATGTGCCTTGGTTCTAGAACATTTTCTTCAACATAAAAATGGTTTACACTGTTCAATACATTTCTCTAATATTTTGATAAATAAGTAAAGTAAATTTGATATGGGATTACTCATTCGTGAGTACTTTTGTTAGAAATCTGATTCATTTACTAAGGTCTGTATAAGTTTTTACTAAACTCTATATAAGGTTTTAAAAATCAGTCATGTGTTAATGAGACAAAAATTTTTTGAAACATAAGTTTACCCATAACATTGTGTTTATTAAGTTTTATTTTTTCTAGAGCAAGGAACCATAAAAATTAAAAAACTTTTAAATCAGAACTGTTATTTTAGAGCATTGTACTGCCATTTCTTTAAAAGCTAAACTTGGTTAATGTAGAAACATCAATGTAATTGTGATGCTATTAATGTTTTCATATCTTACAGGTATGCAAGTCTGTAAGGTAGAAACTTTAAAAGAGCATTATATCAAGCTGGTGTTCTGAAGTTGTATGGTAAAAAAATATATTGGAGATTTATTTACCTGTTATCAATAAGATAAGTAAAGTTTTATGTTACTTTTTACATTGTGGAACAATTTAAATGTATTTTTAAGTTAATGAGAGCCTAATCTATGTAAAAGTTGAAAACT
The DNA here is from genome assembly GCF_048772815.1 of Callospermophilus lateralis. Taxonomy (NCBI): domain Eukaryota; kingdom Metazoa; phylum Chordata; class Mammalia; order Rodentia; family Sciuridae; genus Callospermophilus; species Callospermophilus lateralis. The sequence continues at coordinate 2,104,982 of NW_027513022.1, forward strand.
TTCAGGCTTTCTTTAATTCATGTTTTAAATGTGATATCATATGGTGTTAGCTAATGTTCATGAGACCACAAACAATTTATGTAAACTTTGTCAATGTTGCTTTTAATTTTTACTTTTTAATAAAAACAACCCCATACCATTATTGTCATCTGGTAATAACAAAAGGGTAATCAAAGCAATATAAACAAATACTTTAGGATTATACTCCTAAACAAAAACACCTAAAAAAACAAAACTGCCTTCTCAATAATTCATGACTTCATTGATCATTTCTAGTTAGAGACACTTGGTAGCAGAGTAATATTATCTCCTTTTGGTACACAGTGACCCAGTTCTGTTCTTTACTTTGTTTTAAATCAATTTCTTCCTCATCATCTGATGAGAGGTTCATATACTTCTTAAAACCAATGATTGAGCCCTCAACCTGCACATTCACTTGCTCATAGAGCCAAACCTGAAATTGGGAACTATTTTGCAAGTGTCTGAAGATGAAGTTGATGGGTTACACCTTCACTGCCTGTACATTTTGACCTTGGCCACAGTACACTAAAATGGAAGTTCACAAACACCACAATGACCTAGAGGCTCCTCACAAAGAAACTTACAGATCTGGTATACTGTTTTCTAGAAACCCTTCCAAATTATAAAGTAATTCTAATAATCCATGTTTATCATAATTTTTCCTACCAAAAACCAATCCTGAGTATGAACTATTAGTTTCTTAAGGAGTAGATCTTCCCAGACCCCCAAACAAAAAAAAAATAAATAAAGATCAGCTTTAGAACTAAAATGCTTAAGATTTATAAAGAGCCCTGCCTTACCTGAGATAAGGCTGTGTGTCCCATCTTACTATATGTGAGAATGACTATGAAACAAGTACGTCAGATAATATTTCTTTAAAGTTATGTTAAAAACATAAAAAATGTCAAGATTCCTAGGATCTCAAACAGGGGATATAATGTAATACTCAGCCAAAAAATTTAGGGTAGCTATTACACGAACTAAGTATTTTTACTTTTCTTAATTTTAGTTGAAATTTTCTTATAAGTTATCTAAAGATTCCCTGTTAGTGTTTTACAAATGTGTTGCTTTAAGAACACAACATGGGTTTATTCAAGATAATAAGTCATCACCTACAATACAGACAGAATAATACAGATCCCAATTAATAAAAAGATAATTATAAAGTTATAGACATTAAAGTCCAGTACTCTTAATATAAGGCTGTTAAAATTAATTTGCTGGATGTTTAAGATTAGGATTTAAAATTAAAGTTAAATGAAAAGGGCCAAGAAAACCAATATTTGGCTCTTACCCTCTGAGTCAATCTGAATCCAGGGAACAGGGGACTTCTCTAAAGAGCTTTGCAACTCTGAGCCACATAACCTCCTGATCAGGGAGATTAATGAGACCACTGGAGAACAGAAAGCCAATCAGTGCATTTGTTATGAAGAGGAGAGTCATCAGAGAAAGGAGATATCCCTGATGCTTCTGAGGGAAGATAAATGGTCAAGCAAGACCTGGACCCACCTAGCGCAAATGGCACTAGCAGAATTGAAAATGTGCTCTCATTTTTCCAGAATTGACTCCCATAAAGCTCAGCTGACTGTTAACAATAGATAGAAACAAAAGTCCATTTGACTGCTTCATCTTAAACACTTTGGAAAGACAGTTAAGACGAAAATTAAGCCATTCCTGGGCATTTTAAATAATAATAATAATAATAATAATAATAATAATAATAATAATAATAATATTTTAAGGTATGCACTTTATTTTAGCCTCCCAAAATAAGTAAGACTGGAGGCTACAAAGAAGGATTCTCAGACAGGAATGCCTGATACTTATAAAAAGAGACTATCAAGAAGAGCTGCCACAGGCAGAAATTTTTAATTTAAGGCCTGCAGATATTCCTAACCAACACAGGTAGGCTTGGTGTTTGCTAGTACGATTATCCAGCCCTGAGTAACAGAATTAAAGGTTTCTCTATTAGACGCAGAGGTCATACTAGAAAAAGGATTTTACAAGATCAGATGACATTACATTGTTAAACTGTATCTTATGGGGAAGGACAACTGTAACACTAAAAGTTAAATATTAATTTGATAGTCCTGATAACTGGGGATATTAAAGACTGGTGAGGGAACTTCTATACAGTAACATGTTCCGGCTGCTGCAACATTTATTCAGTACTCATGGTTTTTGTTTCTCTCATAGAAGAACCCATCCCCAGATGACTTTACAACCTGTTCTTCCCCAACCAGACTTCAATCCGAAATGACTTCTAAAAGGCAACTCATGTCCCCCAACTGACTTATAAAAGGCAACTCATGTCCCTCACGCCATGCCCACTCACTTCATCCTGTCTCAGGTCAGAAGAAGAAATAATGGTTGACGCCACTCTTCTTACAACAATGGAGAGAAAGATAAGTAGACTATCAATATAAGTAATTAATTAAGTCTGGTAAAATCAGGGAGATCGGTTTTGGGTAAGTTCTAAAAATTTGGAGAATCTTACCTGAGGGATTAAAATTTCCTCAGTGCTCTTCCCCTAATCTATTAAAGATTTGAAAGGGACACAGAGAAAAGGGGGAAATGATAGACCCAACCTGATCTTTTATTAAAATTGAGAGACATCTTGCCACAAAGCCATGAAAAGGTAATTTTGGCTTTACCATAAATTACTGCAAATTCTGAACCTGCTTGAAATGCCTGCCCGTGCCTTGAACTCACGCATGCCCGGCTCTCTGACCAGATAGCAGCCCTCTCTGAAACTTTAGTGACACATCATAAATATTTGCCTTCTCTGGCCAGACAACATCCCTCTCTGAGGCTCTAATGGTCCTCTGAATTCTGATGTAGGGACAGCAAAAAAAACCTAAACTACCATTAGTGTGATGCTTGTCAGAGTTCTGTTATCTGTAACACCCCTTTTGTGTAACTTTCTGGGCTATAAAGCTGGGCTGTAGGAAAGCTGGGGTTGCTGTCTTGTTCCGGCTGTTTTGGGAGGGGAGGCAGCATGAAAGGTAGAAATAATAAGATTAATTTAATATGATTTTAATTAGAGTCAGTGGTCTTTTCTTGTGTCGTGGTCTAACAATTAACACTCCAAAAACATGGAGCTCTAAAGACTTCTTGAGGAACTTCCTCTGAGGTTGGGCACTTGAAATATATGTTGTTGTAAGGAGCTTTAGCTTCCTTTCTAGTGAGACCATCAAAGATGGGTTTGAATCTATGTGACCTGGAGGACATGGTTTCTTGTATTCTAATGAACATAAGGCAGCAGTGCTGAATTTTCTCTTTGTAGGTAAACTGTGGCCACTGGGTGCTAAGTGTCTCCCCGTGTGGACTGTGAAGCCATTTTTTCATCCTCCACTTTTCATGGTGTTTCGTGCTGCTGCACTGGGAGTTTGGTATTTGCTTCATGAAATACAAAGAGTTCAACTGGGACCCAGTTTTGGAGGGAGTTCTGTCACTTGTGGTGGGTCAGGGTCTGCAGGAGAATGCAACAACCAGGTTATATCTCACAGAGCTTGCCCCCTTGTACATAGAAATCTGACTCTGAACTTTGCCCTGGAACCTCTCCATGTAACAAGATGCCTTTACATAGAAGGTTCTGCTGGATGCACAATGTCAGTCACAAGCCATTTGGAAGGCAATTGCAAATCCTCATGGCCACACCACAGATGTATTATCACACACCTGCCCACCACTGCAATAGGCCCACTACTCAGCAGGCTCCAACTTACTGGCATCTTTGTTCTACACCATTTTCATGAAACCCGGTCAATCATGGCATTCTCTTGTACACTAATGATCAGCAACAAGACATCCAAAGGTTCTCTAGTGCCACCTGATTATTGGAATTTCAAAAATTTCATTGTATTTATCTAGCCATTTTTCATGGATGAAGTTGGAGACACTGTGGGTTTCAGTTCATTCAGGAACCATTAAATGGTGAGGAAGCTCATTTCAATGAAAGCTCTGGAGAACTCTCACAGGCAAGTCTTCCCATAGAGTCTTCAAAAGGTCACATGAAGCCAGGCCCATTGAGGTCTTCAATGTGACGTCCAAGGGTGTTCTGATTCTCAACTATGGCTGCCAAATCTTTCAGAATAAAATCATGTGATATCCTAGCTGAGATTCCAAGGCTCTGTGGAAAGCCACCCTGTCCTTGATCTCAGTTTCCAAGGGCGAATCCCATGCGTGGCCTCCTAAAATCTGAACACAGTTCATGGCAATATTTCTCTGAGATCAGTTCCAGAACTCAGACTTTAAGGGGAATCACACCAGAGTTCAAGCCCAGGTAGACCCAGTCATCACTTCCAACCGCCACACAAATGACCACAATTAAAACCAAAGCACTCCCACAAGGCCCTCATCTTCTTCCATATAGACACTCATCATAACCTGTGGTTCGAGGTTTCCATGAGGGGATCAGTCCAAGCCAGTGTACAAAATAACCTCCCTTGCCCCTCATTTGCCTAAAGTCAGGGTTGCCTGGACACCCTTCCTGAGAACCAGGAGTGATCAAATAGGCCTGCCATAAATACTGCTCTGCTTCCCGAATTTGAGGCCTACTGACTCTCGGGTATATATTCTTTATGTGAATTGGAATCATGAGAAAACCCAAGCACCTATGGGCTATCTTCTGCAGGATTTGAAGAACTCATTTGACACAAAGGATCCCTATTTTCAATTGATGGAGGTCAGGAACCTTACAGAGGAAGGCGAGAGACTTCGTCCACAATGACTTCTTTTTTGGCCATTTTGGTTTTGGAAGCACACATGTAATCTTTCTTTAGATCTATCAGGTTCTGAGAATCTATGCAACAGCCTCACACATTGCCACGAGTCTGATGCAGACACATCCCTTTCCAAAGCAATTAAGCAAAGAGCTACAGGTGATGCCCATTAATTTCCATTGAAAACCATTTTTTCAGGCTTCACAAAGGGGTGGACTGAGACAAAGACGTTTCTGACATTCAGGGCAACAGAACAATAGGTAAGCAAATGGCACAAAGCAGGGTTTCTCGAATGATATCTGAGTTTTCTGAGATGATCCCATTCCCTTCAGCTATCCAGTACGTGGCCATGTCACAGAGCCTGGAGGTGGTACATATTGTGGACACCAAACCATGAGCCTATTCTGGAGAGTGGCCCGAATTCAAGAAGAAAACAGGAACTTAGGAAGATAGTAGTTGTTGCCCATCTATAAGGCAAGCCACAGTCCATATATAAATTGGGCAGGATGAATGCTGTGAAGCTTTCTACAAGACAGGAAACATCCATTGATGCATTCTCTTTTCTAATATCTACAACCACAGACACAGTAGGATAAACAGACATAAAAACACTCGCCTTATCAAAAGACTTACTAGAAACGATCCAATCCAAACCAAACAAAGCGACTTTCCTACCTATTCCCAGATCATGAGACAAAACAACAAACTCACACGCACACCCACAAAGTCACCGCCTTCCCCCAAGTAGGTCTGTAACTATCCGGAGTGTCCTCTGACGGATGGGCCATACTATGTTCCCCCAAAATGGGCTATCCTATCTCAGATCTGGTCTCCTTGCCAACAATGTGAAGTTGTCAGGTGCCAGTGGTGAGCCACTACCTGCTTTCTCAGGAAAGGCCCCTCTTCAGAGCTCTCTTGGCATTTGGCCATCTTCACATCAGTAGTTACCAAGAAAGACTGACTCTGTCCTTGGTAAATCCAATCATGTGAGACCACTGGGACTGGGACTGGGACTGCCTCTGGGTGCCTGGCTTTTTGGATCCCAAGTTCAGAGAGTTCCATCACCAAGAAAGTGATGTAGGTCACTTCCTTCTGGAACTGAATGAGGTCACTGCCTAGGCAATCACTTTTTCCTAACATTTGCTTCCAAGTGTCCCAATAGATGGAGGCTGCCCCTACTTCCTGTGACACTTTCACAAGTTAGAATGGTATATCAAACATAGCACCCGGAAGCAGCTCTCCACACAGGCCTGGTTTGGTCCATCTTCTCTACATTAAGAAGAGAGAGATTGCTTCAGACACACCCATTCATCCTGACCAGGTTGTTTGTCGTGGAAGATAGCTTTTGCTCTCTCAGGTCCCTCATAGCTTCCTCTATCTTCCCCAGGGTTCATTTCTGCATGGACCTTTGAGGTTCTCAGCAGGTGGAAGATCTCTTATGTTCCTGTATTGTAAGACCAACTCTGTCCCTGCTCTTCTGTAAAGTTAGATGGAGGGCAAAGAGTATGGTTAGGGTTAATAACATGTTTGATTTGGGTTAGGAATCATTCTCCTGGATGAATAATGGTATTGGGAACCTGCGATATTTGTAAGTATATATAGAGGTGAAATATATGTATGAAAACAGAAATCTAGGTAAGATTTGAAGCCCAGAAGGGCATTGGATCCTTGATTGGGATACTTAGCTTTGAATTATGTTCCGCACATGTGTCTCAGATAAATCTATACACAATGGTATAGGACCTTGTACTTGGATGATTGAATGTCGAAGAGAACATCCAGTCTAAAAAGGATAGTTGGTAGGATTAGGAAGATAGTTGGTAGAATTAGAAAAAAAGAGTGAGTATAGGATTTGAAAAAAAAGTTCTTTAGCAATAGGGTTTCAGGTAGAGAGAAAATGTAAATGTCAGCACATGTGAAGAGTTGGTCACAATGATGAATTGGGGAAAATATGTAGGAAAGCAGATATCAATAGAGACATAGGAAATCAGGCAAATGATAAAGTGATTGATTGGATTAGACATTTTCAGCAGGCTTGAAGTTGAATATATAATCTTAGGAAGAAACACATATGTAGTCACCAATAGGATTGACATTTGAGAGCATTAGCCAACCTGGACACGGGTAATTTTTATAATCCATACTCATATTCCATTTAGGCTTTGGTACAATCGTAAGTGTGACTTTGCATTTTCTTGCCAGAATATTACTGTGATAAAATGTATATGTAGATCAGGTGACATGAGTATTTCTTGCACCATTTCTGGGAGCAATATTTTGAAGAGGTATAAATTAGTATTGGGGGCACAAATAGGTGTACCATGTGTGTATAAATATAGAGAGAATGATTGAATAGACCATACTGTGAATAAATAATATAACTTGTTCCAACTTTACAAATTGGAATAAATTAATATCTCAAAATACATAGCAAATCTTATATTGATATACATACATTCATTCCAACCAGTTATACATCTAATGGTAATATTAGAGTTGTAGTTTATCATAAATTCTGTGTGAGTTTTGCTTCAAAATTGATTATGGAAATCGAAAATAATGTGTTTGGAAAGAAGTCTCATGAAATGAGCAGTCAAAAACAAGTAGGATAATATGTGTTCTGAAGCAGGAAGTGATTGAATGTGTTACAAATGTCTTTAAATTTGTGAACTTGTGGATGAAATGTACATTTTATGATGTACAAAAACTGAAGAAATAGAAATGTACCAGTGTTGAATAAAATTGAACGTCAAAATACACATCATGTCCCATAGGAATCTAGTAGCATTGATGTTAAAGTGGGTCAGTTACTGTAGAAATATAAGGATTTGTTTGCACCATTCACTGAAGTAAGTTTTCAGTACTAGAAAACAAATATGTATTTCAGGTGGATGAATGTTTCTGAAAATAATCTTATGAAAAGTTGATTATAAAACCACATACATGAACATTAGTGAATTTAGGGAGTGTATAATAAGACACATGTATTTCATATTTTGAAAAATCTAGAGTGTATATATATATATATATATATATATATATATATATATATATATACACACACACACACACACACACAAATACATTGGAAAGTAGAAAATATATGCCAATCAAAATTCATCATGAAATATATATCATCCACAGATCCAAAAATATTAATTTTACTGAACATGGATTTATGTATAATGTTGCTCAACTAAAAAGCTCACTCATAGTTTGAATTTTCAGTTCCAAAAGCATTTAGGAGGAGTGATTTCTTCTCATACTTTGTATCTGCCAAGTTAGCCACCTCACAAAAATGTACATGTATTCCAGGTAGGAATTTGTATGTGCATATAAAAATACATGTGCTGAATTGGCTACAGAAAATGGGAGACAGGAATTCACATGTGTGTTAACTTTAAAAACACATGGAGAACAATTTCAAGAAAAAAATTGACAAGATTTATAACTCCTACACTATATCATGCAAAAGGCAAGACCAACTATTCACCATGCCTCCTCTGAACTGCTTGTATTTCTATTCTGTTTGGGTTATTTTTCTCCATCATATTAGGATTAGTAGTCAGAGTCTAGTAGGGTATGGGTTAGTGTCAGAGTTTCAGTATTTCGAATGAAAAATTGCAAAATGTATCCAATGTGTATGTAAATATGTGCTACACAAAAATCTTCCCACTCTTATCCAGAACAATGTCTTGACAATACCTTCGCCCCAAGTAAGAAACAATTAGAGGAAAAGAGTTAGAAATTCCGTGAATACATATCTGGAAAGGAAAACAATCAGGAGTTCACAATCTTGGAAGTGGTAGAGGAGTTTTCAAAAGTAAGGGACAGGGTAAACACTCCACAAAAATGGAATTCTGCTGGCCTAGAGACTTCTTGGGAAACTCTCTGTGAGGTTGGGCACTTGAAATATATGTTGTTGTCAGGAGCTTTAGCTTCCTTTCTAGTGAGACCATAAAAGCTGGGTCCGCATCTATGTGACCTGGTGGACATTGTTTCTTTTTTTCCCAATGAACATGAGGCAGCATTGCTGAATTCTCCCTTTGTAGGTAAACTGTGGCCCCTGGGGGCTAAATGTCTCCCCATGTGGACTGTGAAGCCATATGGTCATCCTCTATTTTCGTGGTGTTTTTTGCTGCTGCACTGGAAGTTTGGTACTTGCTTCACGAAATACAAGGAGTTTAAATGGAACACAGTACGGGAGGGAGTTCTTTCACGTGTGGTGAGTCAGGGTCTGCAGGAGAATACAAGAACCAGGCTTCTATCCCACATAGCTTGCCCCCTTGACTATAGCAACCTGATTTTGAACAGCGTCCTGAAACCTCTCCGTATAACAAGATGCCTTTACATATAAGGGTCTGCTGGTTTGACCATGTCAGTGACAAGCCATTTGGAAGCCAATGGCAGATCCACATGGCCCCACCACAGATGTTTTATCACACACCTGCCCACCATTGCTCTAGGCCCACTACTCAGCAGGATCCAACTTTCTGGCATCTCTGTTAAACACCATTTTAATGAAAACCAGTCAATCAAGGCACTGTCTGGTATACTCATTGTTGGAAAAAGTATAAACGGCAGCCATACCCCAGAGAAAAATCCCAACATGGCGCCTAAGGACTTCTTCTTCCTACCTTCTTCTTTTCTGAAGTGGCGCGAAAAGTTCCCGCCCGGGTGAACTCTCCCACTGGTGCCAATTTCAAATCTTGCTGGCGGGGAACCTTAGCCCCAATGAGAACTAACTCCTGGGCTCCGGAGCTGATATCTGAAAGAACTTGCCAATAAACGGGTTGCCTGCCATTTATCTAAGTCCTTTCATCTCCTCCTTAGTTCTATATAAGCACACAGCTTTTTGCAATAAAATTGGAATTCTCCCGGCGAAGTGCCTTTGAGTAGGGAGTTCTTTCATTCTGGTGCCCCGTTTGAGGATACGGGTGAGCTCTTTCCAACAAGAGCCCCGTCCCCCGTTCCGCCCAGACACTCCGTCCTGGTCCGCTCTTTTCAGACGCCAGCTTCCTGCACTCACCACTGATCTGATGTATGTAAGCTTCCCCTGACCCCGGCTCGCCAACTTCCTTCGGGCTACCGCTAGTTTTGTGACCCTGGTCGTCCAGCACACTCTAGACGCCCGGTAGGGGAGAGGGAATTCCTCCCACCAAGACCTTTACTGGTCACAGTGGACCCTCTAGTGATCCGTTTCCCTTTGGGGCATGAGGGTTCTGAGTTTACACGAGAGGCTCTGTGGTTTTTCCTCCTTTGCTGCCACTGCTGCTGCCGGCTAGATTTGCTGTTTCCTGCAGGGCTGCTGTGTCTGGCTGAAGCTGCCTCTCTGCTCAGGGAAAACTGAACTCCCGTCCTAGAACTGCATTCTGCTGGAGCTGGAGTTCTGTTTTCATTACTGACTTCTTCAGCTGCGTTCGAAAACTTTCCTGACGTCAGGTTGCCCATGGCTCCAAACCCATTGGGTCTTCCAGATCGCACTTCACTGGTGACGACCAGGTAGTACCCTCTGTATTTCCTCGCGACAGCTGGTCATTTTGGGGACACCCACGTGACCCCCATTCGCCCTGAATTTCCTGGAAGCCGTTCCAGCTCGGGTTTTCTCTTTGTCTCTCTCGCTTACTCTTATTCTCCCTCTTCTCTCTCTCTCTCTCTCTCTCTCTCTCTCTCTCTCTCTCTCTCTCTCTCTCTCTCTCTCTCTGTCTCTCTCTTCCATCTCTCCCTGTGACAATGGGAACCTCTTCATCTGTACCTGAAGCCTCACCTCTCAAATGTTTAATAAAAAATCTGGCCACACTCTCCCTCACACCAGACATCAAGCCCAAACTTTTAATTAAATTCTTTACCCAAGATTGGCCTCCATATCCACTGGATAATGGCAATCATTGGCCTCCAGAAGGCTCCTTAGATCCAAACCTCCCCTGGGACCTTTTTAACTACTGCCAGCGTCTGGAAAAGTGGAGGGAGATTCCCTGCATTGAAGGTATTAGCCTTCCCACACAGCACCTTGTCTCTGCTCCTCCTGCCCTCCCCGTCAGGTCCTCCTTGCTTGCAATCCCCTCTCTTTCCCTACTTCTACTTCTGACTTCACAGATTCTTCCTCATTCAACCCAGCAGATGAACCCCCACCTTCTCCCCAGCCCCATCTGCCCCTTCTCTTCTGCAATACCCTCCTCATCCTCTGCCTGATTCCATGGATCCTCAGCCTTCCATTTTATCCCCCTCCCCTCCGTCCTCTTCTGCCTGCTCCACTTCCTCCTCTTCCAAAGAGACACTCCCTTCCCCTCCCTCTCCTTCCTGTCCTCCGCCTGCCTCTCTCAGTCCTCCTTTTACCAGGTCTAAAGGACTCCTTCCCACCCCTAAGACAATCACACCCCTTCGTGAGGTAGCTGGTCCCGAGGGTGTCATCAGAGTCCACGTGCCCTTCTCCAGGTCAGACATTACTCAGCTAGAGAGCAAGTTAGGCTCAATCACCACTAAACCCACCACTTACATTCGGGAGTTTCAATGGGTCCTGCAAGCATATAGCCTCACTCATCATGACATATACATGCTCTTGGCGAATACACTTCTCCCCGAGGAAAGGCAATGGGTCTGGGAGCTAGCCCAAGCCCATGCTGATGAAAATCATAGGACCAATCCTGACCACCCCACAGGCTCTCATGCTGTCCCAGAGCAGGAACCCTATGGGATTACAACACCCCTGAAGGCTTACAGACTCATGACCTTTTTACATCCTGCCTCTTGGCGGGCCTGAAAAAGGCGACCCACAAGGCTGTTAACTTTAAAAAGGTGCAGGAGGTCATTCAAAGGAAGGAGGAAACACCTTCAGAATTCCTGGATAGACTAACCAAGGCCCTTCAACACTGCACATAACTCGACCCAGAAACCCCTGATGGCCGTCATCTCTTAATGACATATGTTCTGGCCCAAAAATACTCTGACATTAAAGCCAAGCTTAAAAAGCTTGAACAGGGCCCTGCTACTCCTCAGACCGAAATCCTCGCTGTCTCTTTAAAGGTTTTTCATGGTAGAGAGGATGAAAGTGAATGCCGTAGGCAGAGAGCTGAAAATGCCAAATTCCAAATGTTGGCCCAGGTCATTCAGAGAAGGCCATCACCACGCCGTCCCAATGTGACACCCCCTGGAGCTTGCTTTAAATGTGGTAAGGATTGTCCTTGGCCGAGAACACCCTACAACCCCTGTCCAACATGCCATCAAAGGAGAAACTGGGGGGCAGACTGCCCAACAACCCGGAAGGGAGGTTGGTCAGCCACCCGGCAACCCCAGCCTCTCCTGGGCTTGGCAGAGGAGGAATGATGGAGCCCTGGGCCTTCCCTCCAGACTATTACCATCAAGAATCAAGAACCTAGGGTCACCTTTCTGGTGGATGGACGCTTCATTACCTTCCTTTTGGATACTGGTGCCACTTTTTCGGTCTTGAGGGAGTATTGGGGTTCTACCACACCCTCAAAAACTCCTATTGTCATGGTAGGAGGTAAACATATTTTCCCTCAAAATCCCTTTTGTCCTTCACTCACTCCTTTCTCGTTATGAGCCATTGCCCCATTCCCCTTCTGGAAAGGGACATACTCTCACTATTAAAAGTCACCATTCACATATCACTCCACACCTCTCCTACCTCTCAATTCCTCATGATGTTCCTAGGGGCAGATACACCTCCTCCATGCACTCTCCCACGACTGTCTAAACCAGTTAACCCTGAGTTTTGGAACACAACTACACCCTTTATGGCTAAATGCAGTCCTATTCATATTGTCTTACTGGACCCTTCAAGATATATCAGTCAACCATGATATCCACTCACAACCACAGCCTTCCTCGGATTAGAATCCATCATCCAGGATTTATAATGAAAGGGGTATCTTAGGCCTACACACTCTCCTTTCAACACCCCCATTCTGGCAGTTAAGAAACCTAACGTGTCCTACAGGCTGGTTCTAGACCTTCCCCTTGTCTACTCCTCTGTGGTCCCCATCCACCCGCTAGTGTCCAACCCTTACACCCTCCTCTCTCAGATCCCTGCCACTACTACCCACTTCTTGGTTCTAAATTTGAAACATGCATTCTTTTCTATTCCCTTGTTCTCAGAATCTCAGGATATCTTTGCTTTTACTTGCACTGACTCTCACACCTGCCATTCTCATCAGCTTACCTGGACTGTCCTCCCACAGGGATTCAGGGATAGCACCCATCTCTTTGGCCAAGTTCTTGCCCAGGACCTCACATCCTTTCACCCAACCTGTCCTGACTACTCTCCTTCAATATGTCGATGACCTTCTTCTATGTAGTCCCTCTGGGAACACTCTCAATCCCACACTGCTCAGCTTCTTAATTTCCTAGCAGACAAGGGAAATAGGAAGTCTCCCCACAAGGCCCAGGTTTCCCAGTCTTCTGTCACCTTTCTTGGTTTTTGCCTTACACCCAGAAAAAAGGAAATAACACTGGATAGGAGGCAACTCCTCTCTGATCTTCCAGTGCCCCATACAAAAGCCAAAATACTATCATTCCTAGGACTAGCAGGTTATTTTAGGGCCTGGATCCCAAGTTATTCTCTTCTATACAAATCCTGTATGAACTAGCAAAGGGACCCCCTAGTGAATCTCTTGCCTCCTCCCCAAACTACCACTTGCGCAGGCTTCAGCAACTTGTCTTAAAGGCACTTGCCCTTCACCTACCTGATCTTTCAAGACCATTTCATGTATATGTCCATGAAAAAGGGAGGCAAGAACTTGGGGTCTTAGGTCAAAACTATGGGCCTACATTTGCACCTGTGGCATATTTGTCCAAGCAAAATGACCCTACCATCCGTGAGTGGGCCCCTTGCTTAAGAGCTCTGGCTGCTGGACAAATTTTACACAAAGAAGCCTCTAAGCTTACTTTTGGGGCCCCTTTAACTATCCACTCCCCACATCACTTGAAGGATCTTTTAGCTTATAAGGGCTTTCAAACCCTTCCTCCATCCAGAGTTCTGTCACTCCTCACTTCCTTTCTGGAAAACCCTAATAATACTTTCCTCCCCTGCTCTGCACAGAACCCTGCCTCACTGCTCTCAATGACTCCCATGTCTAACACACCAACTCATAATTGGTTGGAAACCTTAGATGATTTCCTCCCGTGTCATTCTTCCATTTCTGAGAGACTACTAGCCAAGCCTGACCTTATCTGGTTTACTGATGGCAGTTCCTTTAGGCAGAATTGCACTCATTACTTTGGATACACTGTAGTTTCAGCCACTGAGATTATAGAGGCCAAAGCTCTGCCTTCAGGAACTACCAACCAGCAGTCTGAACTTATAGTAGCCACTCGTGCCTGCCTTCTAGCACAAGGCAAATCCCTAACCCTTTATACTGATTCAAAATATGTCTTCCATATCTTATCCCATGCTGCAATATGAAAGGAGCGAGGCCTACTTACCACCAAAGGTAATGTGATCACTAATTCGGCTCTTATAACCAATCTGATAAAGGCCTCCCACTTACCCACCCAGGTGGGTGTTGTCCATTGTAAGTCTAATTAGAAGGACGTCTCTCTTATTACTGAGGGCAATGCCAAAGCTGACCAGGCGGAACAAATGGCTGCTACCACTTCCAATGATGGACCCCCTGGGGGACATATAATGGCCACTTTAGACAGCTCATCTGAAGCCCCTACTTCTTCCAGTAAGTACAAGGATCTCTTCAAGTTCCTTCATACTCTATTCCTTTCCAATTCTCAGTCTTTGACCCTCTTTTTACAGAGCTTCTTCTCGCTCACCCTCTCTGACAAAGCCATGCTACAGAATATAGCCTCTAATTGTCAGATCTGTCAGTGGACCAACACTTATACTCCTTTAAGGCCCAAACCTTTTCCTTCGCACCAAGCCCGGGGACACATTCCCACTGCTGACTGGCAGGTAGACTTCACCAACATGCTCACAGTATGGCGCACTAAATACCTCCTTGTCTTTGTGGACACTTTCTCTGGTTGGATTGAGGCATTTCCCACTTCCAATAAAACGGCTTCCACTGTAGCTTTAATCTTACTGACAGACATCATCCCCAGGTTTGGTATGCCCACTTCTCTACAATATGACAATGGCCCTGAGTTTATTTCTAGAATCACACAAAAGGTCTCTCAAGCCCTCTCCTTCAAGTGGCATTTCCACTGTCCATATTATCCCCAAGCTTCAGGGAAAGTGGAAAGGGTAAATTGTACTATAAAGGAAGTCCTTACCAAATTGACAATGGAATTAAACTTAGACTGGGTCAAACTCCTTCCCTTGGATTTGCTTCGAATCATAGCTCTCCCTAAAAACCATCTTCACTGTCTCCCTTTGAGATAATGTATGGAAGACCTCTTATACCCCCTGGGTTGGTCATTTCACAAGGACCTCTCACCCGAGATTTGTCTTTGCCTCTTTTGTATCATCTCTGCTCGGAACTCTGGAAATATCAGGACTGGCTTCATCCGGACCCAGTGTCCTCTCCAAACACTCCTCCCTTAACACCTGGGAGTCTAGTATATTATAATACCCCAGAGGAGAAAGGGACTCTTGCCCCAAAATGGGAAGGCCCCTATCCTGTCATTCTCTGTACCCCCACTGCCGCCAAACTCTCCTTACCAGACAACTGTCTAACTCCCTGGATTCACATTTCTAGGTTGAAGCCATATCACCAGGAGGCCCGACCTGCTGACGACAGGACCAACCCAGAGGAACTCCAAGAATCACCTCCTGAACCTCCCATTAACTCCTGCTCTCCACACTCATCTCACCCATTTAAGTTGCGGCTCACACGGTGTTCCATGCAGCCCAATTCCTCTTAAAAAAGTCACAATGGGCTCTCTCAACACCCTAATCTTCTGTAACTGCTTGTTTTTTGTGCTCTGCTTATTTTCTGTGCTCTATCGGGACTGGTCTTTACCCTCCTCTCTTACCATGTATTTATTCACTCTTCAGGAACGATACTCAGAACATGGCATGTAGAAGGTCCGTGCAGTGGATGCAACTACTTGCTTCATCCACAACTGCACCTCTATTTCCCTAAAATTGTCACCTTCAAGGACCTTCGTCCCTGGTAGCTGGAACTGGCTTTTCATTTGCTTCCTTTTTGATCAAACAAAAGACTATTGTCATTGGTGGCCTGAGATATATAATGGGTGCCCCTGTTGGTCATGCAGGTTCCATGATGAACATGGTAGCTATTCTTACCACTCACTTTGTTACCCTAAAGTGTGGACTTCTAGTTACCTAAAGTGGGATAAAGTCTCTTTATCTGATAACAATGGATGGTATACTTTAGATATACCTGACCCCAAGGCCAAACGTTGGGACTATGTTGAGTTTGCTGTCTATGCTCGGACAACCTCAGCCAGACCCACAGGGTGGATGACAGTTGGCCACACCCTGATTATGCCACCTAAGGCAACCATCCAGGTAGTCGAACACATTAAGGAGTCAGAATCAAAACTTTTAGATCTTATCCATAGCTCATCCACAAAGGATTCAGACCCTTCAACCCCCTCAGGTCCCCCTGACACATGGCTCAATTTGTTACACCAATCCTTCTCAGTGCTTTCTCTGTGCTTCACTTAGTCCCATTAGCGGCAGAAAATATTTCAGCAAAAACCTACAATTTCTCTAAGAAAGGACAACCCCTACATGTGACACGTATCCCACTGTGGGAAAGTTATTTCACCAATACTTTATTTGCTTTCATCTGTTTCCACCTGCCAATAATGAATCCTTTACCCATTTGTTCCTTGAGCTTAAGCACCCAATCGAGCCCTGCATTTATGCAACCTGAACATTTCCTCTGGTGTAATGGGTCTTTAAGTACCTCAACGATCAATGTCTCTGGCACCTGTTTCTTGGTTACTGTAGTTCCTCAGCTGTCTTTGTATACTCCCACCGAATTCCAACAGTTGGCCCTACCTTCCTGAACCCGTAGGGCAGTCTTTCTGCCGGTTCTGGTAGGCCTCACTTTAACAACCCCAGTGGAGGGTCTCGGACTCTCTGGTGGAGCTGTAGGTCATGCTCTATGGGCATTCAAAGACCTGCAACAAAAACTGCAGGAAGCACTCGATACCACTGCTGAGTCTCTGGGCTCCTTGCAGCGCCAGGTTACTTCATTGGCACAAGTGGCTTTACAGAACCAAAGGGCAATTGATCTTCTCACTGCAGAAAAAGTGGGTACATGCCTATTCCTCAGAGAGGAATGTTGCTCTTATGTTAATGAATCTGGGCTGATAGAAAAAAATGTTGTTAAATTGCAGAAATTATTGACCAAATTGCTCAAACCTAGCTCCTCCAATCCCATAACAGGGTTCTTCCAATCCTATCTTGCCATGTACTTACTACCTATCTTGGGGCCCCTTATTGGGATGCTCCCTTTTTTTGCTCTCTTGCCATGCATAATGAAGTTCCTTCAAACCCAACTGCAAAAAATTTCTAATCAAAATTTCAACCAGCTTTTGCTTAGGCACTACCATCCTCTGATGACCGATGAACCCCTAACATCTCCAAGAGAACAGTTCACTCAGTGATGAAGCTCACTACCAGGCACGATGGAATGCAACATACATCAGACAGCGGGAGGCAACGAGCTTGGAGAACCTCTTAATCTGCCATCCTGGATTCATGAGTCTTTATGACCTTCTAAGCTTCCTCATGGCCCTTGGCCTCTTCTATGTCAGTCCCCCAACATGGAACTTCTGCCAAAAATTGACCTTTGCTTTAATTTTTATCTTCATTCTGTTTTTATTTGCTCTCATCTTCTTCAAGTGCTGGTGACGCCATGACCAGGCAACGCTTCCAGTATTTCCTAGAGTCTCTGTTACAGGACCAGTAGCTGATACCAACAATCTCCTCCATCCAGGACTGGTTTCATGCCATCGACAACTTGTGGCATCAGGGAACTTTCATAGACTTTACCCTTACTGAAGTAGCTATCTATACCACTGGCTTTTATTTCTGGATGCCATGATATCCCCAGACCTGGCCCCTGAGCATTTGTCCACTTCCCTTTCTAGGCCCCACAGCACCCCCACACAGCAGGCAGCAGCCAGAAATGACAAACAATGCCCCACTTTCTAAGAAAACAAAAAGGGAGGAATGTTAGGAAAAGTATAAATGGCAGCCATACCCCAGAGAAAAACCCCAACATGGCACCTAAGGACTTCTTCTTCGTACCTTCTTCTTTTCTGCAGTGGCGTTAAAAGTCCCCGCCCTTGTTAACTCTGCAGCCAGCGCCAATTTCAAATCTCACTGGTGGGGAACCTTAGCCCCAATGAGAATTAATTCCTGGGCTCCGGAGCTGATATCTGAAAAAACTTATTCTCAGAACATGAGACCAAATCACAAACCCACAACCACACCCACAAAGGCACCTCCTTCCCCCAAGTAGGTCTGTGACTATTCTGAGTGTTCTCTGACTGCTGGGCCATACTATGTTCCTCCGAAATGGCCTGTCTTGTCTCAGATCTGGTCTCCTTGGTCAACTCTGTGAAGTTGACAGGAACCAGTGGTGAGCCACTACCTTCTTTCTCAGGAAAGGCCCCTCTTCAGAACTCTTCTGGCATTTGGACATCTTCAAATCAGTAGGTACCAAGAAAGACTGACCCTCTCCTTGGTAAATCCAAACAAGTGAGACAACTGGGACTGGGACTGGGACTGGCTCGGGGTGCCTGGCTTCCTGGATCCCAAGTTCAGAGAGTTCCAACACCAAGGAAGTGAGGTGAGGTCACTTCCTTCAGGAACTGAATGAGGTCACTGCCTTGGCAACCACTTTGTTTTAGCAATTGCTTCTTATGGTCCCTTTAGATGGAGGCTGCCCCTACTTCCTGTGACCCTTTCATAAGTTAGAATGGGATATAATCCATAGGCTCTCAGAAACAGCTCTCCAAAAGGCCTGGTTTGGTCCGTCTCCTCTACATTAAGAAGACAGAGGCTGATTCAGACACCAAACTTCATCCTACCAGGTTGTTTTCCATGGAAGATGACTTTTGCTCTCTCAGGTCCTTCATAGCTGCCTACATCTTCTCCAGGGATCATTTCTGCACATACCTTTGAGGTTCTCATCAGGTGGAAGATCCCATACATTCCTGTATTGTAAGACCAACACTGTCATTGCTTTTCTGTAAAGTTAGATTGAGGGAACAGTGTATGGTTAGTGTTAATAACATTTTCAATTTTGATTAGGAACCATTCTGCTCGATGAACAATGGTATTGGGAACCTGTGATATTTATAAGAATATAGAGGTGAAATATATGAACGAAAATAGTAATCTAAGTAAGATTTGAAGCCCAGAAGGTCATTGGGTTCTTGATTGGGATACTTAGCATTGAATTACGTTCTGCACAGATGTCTCAGATAAATCGATATACAATGGCATAGGACCTTGTACCTTGGATGATTGAATGTAGAAGAGAACATCCAGTCAAAAAGGGATAGTCGGTAGGATTAGGAAGACAGTAGGTAGGTTTAGGAAGAAGAGTGAATATAGGATTTGGACCAAAGTTTTTTAGCAATAGGGTTTCGGTTAGAGAGTGAATGTTAGTGATAGCACATGTGAAGATTCAGTCACAATGATGAACTGGGGAAAATATGTAGGAAAGCAGATATCAATAGACACATTACAAAATCATTCAAAGTGTAAAGTGAGTGACAGCTTTAGACGTATTCAAAGGGTTGAGTTTGAATATATAATCTTTGGAAGAAACAAATATGTAGTCACCAATAGGATTTTCATTTGAGATCATTAGGCAACCTGGACATGGATGTTTTTAGTAATCCAGGATCACTTTCCATTTAGGTATGGTACAATCATAAGTGAGAACTTCGCTTTTTCTGTTCAGAATATTACTGTGATAAAATGTATATGTAGATCAGGTTACATGTATTTGTTCCACCATTTCTGGGAGCAATATTTTGAAGACGTATAAATTAGTATTGGGGATACAAAGAGGTGTACCCTGTGTCTATGAATATAGAGATAATACATGAATAGACCATACTGTGAATAAATAATATAACTGGTTCCACTTTAAATAATGGATTTAATTGATATCTGTAACTAAGTAAGAAATCTTATATTGATATACAATCATTCTTTCCAACCACTTATACATTTAAAGGTAATATTAGGGTTATGGTTTATCATGACGGGTGTTTTGCTTCAAATATGATAAAGGAAATCGAAAATAATGTGTTTGGAAAGAAGTCTCATGAAAAGAGCAGTCAAGAAACATGGAGGAATACATGGGTTCTGAAGCAGGAAGTGATTTGAAGTTAAACAAATGCGTATAAATTTGCTAAATTGTGGATGAAATAGTTATATATCCATTGATGTGCATAAACTGAAGAAATAGTAATGTTCCAGTGTTGAATAAAAATGAACGTCAAAATGCACATCATGTCCCATAGGAATCTAATCTACTTGCATTGATGTTAAACTCGTGTCAGTTACTGTAGAAATATTATGATTTGGCTTTTTTTTTTTGGTGTTATAATACAATTTATTTTAGTACTAGCATGCCACAGAATGTAGAGGAAGGAACAATGGATTATTATTATCATTGTGATAATTTAAGGTTTTATATCACATTAAGCTATAATATGGCATAATATATCTTATGAATTAGAGAAAAATTTTTTTAAAAAACCTATTATTTAAGGACCATATGCACTGACAATTTAAATGGCTTTCTCATGATTTCAATTTCTATCAATTGTGTATTAATTGCCAAATATTTATTTTATTACTTTTCATATTCATAATTGATATAAAGTCAATTGTTTAATTCTTCTTGTAAGTAGTTACATATTACAGCAGGGACATTATTAATAATTCTAAATCTTTATAAGAAAAATGATACAAAGTTATTTTCATGCAAAATTAAGAATAATTGCCTTCTCTGAATGTTTGATTGTTAATACATATAACAAAGAGCTTTTGATGAGTCTCTTCCCCAGTAAAACATAAAATGCAAAGATATAGTTGGGTATGTATGTCCAAATAAAGATAAGAAAAAATACACATTATTAGCTAGAAACAATTAAATAAAAGATGAAAAGAAAAATCCAATACATTGTACGAACTTGTCAGATGAGGTAGTATTCTGGAAGAATAGCCTAAGGCTAGACATGGTCCATGACAAAATATTAACTAAAAAAATGAAATATGAAAAATATAGGAAATGCTATGAATTTTTCATGAAGGTAGGTGAATTATCCTTTAATCTCATTTTATGTGCATTTTCAAAAGCCAAATTTCTGGTAAAATAAATTTGTGATAGTTACAACTACACAAAACAAAGTCTCTGCTTAGCAAAATGAATGCATCTCAACCCTTTTTTAGCTGATTTCTTCCCACTCAATTTTAAACCTTTATTTATTTATTTATTTTTATTGGTTGTTCAAAACATTACAAAGCTCATGATATATCATCTTTGATACATTTTTCTCATTTGGTTTATGAACTCCCATTTTTTCCCCAAATAAGAATTGCAGAAACACATTGCTTACACATTCACATTTTTACATAATGGCATATTAGTGACTGTTGTATTCTTCTACCTTTCCTATCCCCTACTATCCCCCCTCCCCTGCCCTCCCATCTTCCCTCTCTACCTCATGTGCTGTTGTTTAATTCTCTCCATTATTTCCGCCCCATTTCCCCTCACAACCTATTATGTGTAATTTTGTGTATCATTGAGGGTATTCTACCATTTCCATATGCTTTCTCTTCTCTCTCCCTTTCTCTCCCCCCACACGTCTTTGTATAATGTTAATCTTTTCCTCATGCTCTTCCTCCCTTTCTGTTCTTAGTTGCTGTCTTTATATCAAAAAAGACATTTGGCATTTGGTTTTTTAAGGATTGGCTAGCTTTGCTTAGCATAATCTGCTCTAATGCCATACATTTCACTGCAAATTCTATGATTTTGTAATTTTTTAGTGCTGCGTAATACTCCATTGTGTGTAGATTCCACATTTTTTTTATCCATTCATCTATTGAAGGGCATCTAAGTTGGTTCCACAGTCTAGCTGTTGTGAATTGTCCCGCTATGATCCTTGATGTGGCAGTATCCCAATAGTAAGCTGTTTTAAGATCCTCAGGGAATAGTCCAAGAAGTGTGATAATTTGGTCAAATGGTGGATCCATTCCCAGCTTTCCCAGGAATCTCCATACTGCTTTCCAAATTGGCTGCACCAATTTTCAGTCCCACCAGCAGTGTACAAGTGTCCCCTTTTCCCCACATCCTCGCCAACACTTACTGTTGTTTGACTTCCTAATGGCTGCCGATCTTACTGGAGTGAGATGGTATCCTAGGGTGGTTTTGATTTGCATTTCTCTGACTGCTAGAGATTGTGAGCATTTTTTCATGTACTTGTTGATTGATTGTATGTCCTCCTCTGTGAAGTGTCTGTTCAGGTCCTTGGCCCATTTGTTGATTGGGTTATTTGTTACCTTACTTTTTATTTTTTTGAGTTCTTTGTATATTTTGGATATTAGGGCTTTATCTGAAGTGAGAGGGGTAAAAATTTGTTCCCAGGATGTAGGTTCTCTATTTACCTCTCTTATTGTTTCTCTTGCTGAGAAAAAAAAAACTTTTAGTTTAAGTAAGTCCCATTAATTTATTCTTGTTATTAACTCTTGGGCTATGGGTGTCCTATTAAGGAATTTGGAGCCCAATCCCACAGTATGTAGATCGTAGCCAACTTTTTCTTCTATCAGATGCAGTGTCTCTGATTTGATATCTAGCTCCTTGATCCATTTTGAGTTAACTTCCTTGCTTGGCGAGAGAAAGGGATTCAGTGTCATTTTGTTGCATATCGATTTCCAATTTTTCTAGCACCATTTGTCCTTCATATATTGCAGGTTTTTAGCCCCTTTTATCAAATATAAGAAAGTTGTAATTTTGTGGAATGGTTTCTGTGTCCTCTATTCTGTACCATTGGTCCACCTGCCTGTTTTGGTACCAGTACCATGCTGTTTTTGTTACTATTGCTTTGTAGTACAGTTTGAAGTCTGGTATCGCTATACCTCCAGATTCAAACATCCTGCTTAGAATTGCTGTTGCTATTCTGGGTCTTTTGTTTTTCCATATAAATTTCATGATTGCTTTATCTTTTCTACAAGAAATGTCATTGGGATTTTGATTGGCATCAATTTAAACCTGTAGAGAATTTGGGTAATATCGCCATTTTGATGATGCTAGTTCTGCCTATCCATGAATTGGGTATATTTTTCCATATTCTAAGATCTTCTTCTATCTCTTTATGTTTCTGTAGTTTTCCTTTATAAATCTTTCACCTCTTTTGTTAGGTTGATTCCCAACTATATAATTGTTTTTCCAATTATCTTATTTTCTTTGAGGATATTTTGAATGGAGTGGTTTTCCTCATTTCCATTTCAGAAGTTTTGCTGCTGATATACAGGAATGCCTTTGATTTATGCGTGTTGATTGTATATCTTGCCACTTTGCTGAATTTATTTATTAACTCTAGCAGTTCCTCTGTAGACCCTTTTGGGTCTGTTAAATATATTATCATGTCATCCGCAAATAGCGATAATTTAAGTTCTTCTTTTCCTAGTTTTATGCCTTTAATTTCTTTTGTCTGTCTAATTGCTATGCCTAGTATTTCAAGAACTGAATTAAATAGAAGTGGTGATAGAGGGCATCCCTCTTGTTCCAGATTTTAGAGGGAATGCCTTCAGCTTTTCTCAATTTAGGATGATGCCAGCCTGAGGTTTAGCATATATAGCTTTTACAATCTTGAGGTAAGTTCCTGTTATCCCTAGTTTTTCTAGTGTTTTCAACATAAAGGGATGCTGAACTTTGTCGAATGTTTTTTCTGAATCTATCCATACGATCATATGGTTGTTGTCTTTAAGTCTATTGATGTGGTGAATAGCATTTATTGATTTCCGTATAATGAACCAGCCTTGCTTCACAGGGATGAATCCTACATGATCATGGTGCATAATTTTTTTGATATGCTTTTGTATTCGATTCACCAAGATTTTATTGAGAATTTTTGCATCCAAGTTTATTAGAGATATTGGTCTGTAGTTTTCTTTCTTTGAAGTGTCTTTGTCTGGTTTTGGGATCAGGGTGATATTGGCCTCATAGAATGAATTTGGAAGAGTTCCTTATTTTTCTATTTCTTGAAATAGCTTGGAAAGTATTGGTATTAATTCCTTTTTGAAGGTTTTGTAGATCTCTGCTGTATACCCATCCGGTCCATGGCTTTTTTTGGTTGGTAGTATTTTGATGGCTTCTTCTATTTCTTCCTTTGTTATTGGTCTGTTTAAATTGTGTGTGTCTTCCTGACTCAATCTGGGCAGATCGCATGACTTAAGAAGTTTATTGATATCTTCACTATCATCTATTTTATTGGAACATAGGGTTTCCATATACTTTCTAATTATCTTCTTATTTCTGTAGTGTCTGTTGTGATATTGCCTTTTTCATCCCGTATGTTAGTAATTTGAGTTCTCTCTTTTCTTCTCTTCCTTAGCATGGCTAAGGGCCTGCAAATCTTATTTATTTTTTCAAAGAACCAACTTTTAGTTTTATCAATATTTTCAATTTTTTTTTGTTTCAATTTCGTTGATTTCTGCTCTAATTTTAATTATTTCTTGTCTTCTACTACATTTGCTGTTGTTTTGCTCTTCCATTTCTAGGTTTTTGAAGTGTAGTGTGAGTTCATTTATTTGCTGATTTTTCTTTTTTTTTTTTGAGGAAAGAACTCCAAGAAATGAATTTCCCTCTTAAAACTGCTTTCATTGTGTCCCATAGATTCCAGTATGTTGTGTCTGTATTGTCATTTGTCTCTACGAATTTTTTTATCTCCTCCTTTATGTCTTCTGTAAACCATTGATCATTCAGTAGCATGTTGTTCATTTTCCATGTGATGTAGGATTTTTCCTTCCTTCTTTTATCATTGATTTCCAGATTCATTCCATTATGATCAGATATTCTGCATGGTATTATCTCCACGACTTTATATTTACTAAGAATTGCCCTATGGCATAATATATGGTCTATCTTTGAGTAGGATCCATGTGCTGCTGAGAAGAACGTGTATCCACTTTTTGATGGTTGATATATTCTATATATGACGGTGAAGTCTAGGTTACTGATTTTGCTGTTGAATTCTATAGTTTCTTTATTCAGTTTTTGTCTAGAGGATCTGTCTAATGGCTAGAGCGGTGTGTTGAAGTCACCCATAATTATTGTGTTGTAGTTTATTTGACTCTTGAACTTGAGGCGAGTTTGTTTTATGAGTGTTGCAGCTCAATTGTTTGGTGCATACAAATTGATAATGGTTATGCATTGTTGGTGCAAGGTTCCTTTTAACAGTATATAGTGTCCTTCTTTATCTCTTTTGATTAACGTAGGTTTGAAGTTGATTTTATTCGATATGAGTATGGCCACTCCTGCTTGCTTCCGAGGGTCATGTGAGTGGTATGATTTTTCCCAAACTTTTAATTTCAGCCTCTGTATGTCTTTACCTATCATATGAGTCTCCTGAAGGCAGCATATTGTTGGATTTTTTTTTTTTTTGATCAAGGTTACTATCTTTTGTCTCTTGATTGGTGAGTTTAGGCCATTAACATTTAAGGTTACAATTGAAATATGATTTCTACTTCCAGTCATGTTTGTTTGTTTGTTTATTTATTTATTTATTTATTCATTTATTTATTTATTTTGGTTAGTTTTTACTTTTTGGTTATTTTTCTCTCCCTTTACTGAGATACCTCCTGCTGCTAGTTTCAGGCATTACTTTTCAAATCCTCTTCTTGTAGTATTTTGCTCAAAATGCTTTCCACTGCTGGTGTTCTGGCTGTGAATTCTTTTAGCTTTTGTTTATCGTGAAAGACTTAAATTTCATTGTCAAATCTGAAGCTTAATTTTGCTGGATACAGTATTCTTGGTTGGAATCCATTATTTTTGAGCGTTTGAAATACTTTGTTCCAGGATCTTCTTGCTTTCAAAGTTTGTGATGAAAAAAATCAGTCGTTAACTTAATTGGTTTACCCCTGAATGTAACCTGCCTACTTTCTCTCGTAGCTTTTAATATTCTCTCTTTGTTCTGTATGTCCTTGTTCTGGCTATCTTCATAAATATTTGTCTTGGAGTTGGTCTATTATGGTTTTGAATGCTTGGGGTCCTGTAGGCTTCCAGGATTTGGCAATCCATTCCATCTTTCATCTCTGGGAAATTTTCTAGAATTATTTCATTTAATATGTTGTCCATTCCTTTGGTTTGAATCTCTATGCCTTTTTCTATTACGATGACTCTCAAATTTGTTTTTTTTTTTATGACATCCCATATCTCTTGAATAGATTGCTCATGGGATTTAAGCATCTTTTCTGTGTTTACTCTATTCTTTTCAAGTTGATAAACTTTGTCTTCATTATCTGACGTTCTAACTTCTACTTGATCTAGTCTATTTGTAATACTCTTTGTTTGAGTTTTTAATTTGGTTTATACTTTCCTGCATTTCTAGGATTACTGTTTGATATTTCTTTTTAATGTCTCTATCTCCTGGTAAAGCTCATTCTTTGCCATTTGAATTTGTTTGTTTATTTGATTTTCAAAATATACTTTTATTGCTTGGACTTGCTGCCTCATGTCTTCTCTAATATTCCTTTCCATCTGAGTTAGGTATGCCTTGAGTTTTTTCCCTATCCCTATTTCTGATGCTTCACGGTCCTCCTTTTGAATTTAGTTGTCCTGCATTTTTTGCACACCTTTTTTTCCCTTGTTTTTTCATGATGTTCACGTTACTTTTCAGCTCAATTTGATTGCTGTGTTTCTGCTTTCTTCAATAGATTTGTTTTGGTTTTATATATCTCTGTTGTCTCTCTTTTGTGTTTGTAGACTATGCCTGCAAAAGTGGATTCCACTTGGAAGGAATTCCGACAGCTGAGCTCCAGTGATGTCACCTGTCTGCTATGGCGGGCCCCAGGCTCCTTTCCGGGGTGTTTGAATGGGGGGGTGGGACTGGACTGTCTCTGGTTGGTTTCACCTCCCGGTCGCTGGCGGGCGGGCGGTCTCCAGCCATCCAGTCGTGCAATCAGCGAATGGGCTGTCACCGGCGGGCGGGTGATCTCTAGCTGCCCAATTGCGCAGGCAGCCAGCGGGTGATTGGTTGCTGGTGGGCAGGCGTTCTCCATCCTCCTAGTCACGCGTGTCTGTCCTCTGCTCCCCTGGTTTCCTCTGCGAGTCCTGATTTCCCCTGCTACACCAGATTTCCCCTGAGTGATGCCTCTTGGCAGCTCAAACTGTACTCTTTGCCTGCCGTTCCTTGGGTGTGGAGGGTGTCTATTGGGAACACTGGCACTCTATTGTTTTGATTTTTTCCGCTTGCCCCACCCATTGCGCTGGCTAGAAAAGTTTTGTTTTCACCGGTGATGGGAGGGGAAGTTGAAGGTCAGGTGCCACTAGTTTTCCCCCCGTCTTTATGAAGGCTTTCTCTGGTAATCCCTCCCCCGAAAAGCCTAAGAGAGAATTTTTGCGAGTTACCTGCTGTATGGGAGATAAGCTGAGTAACACACACCTGTTTTGTTGTTGCAATCTGTCGGAGAGTGGTGGTGGATACTTCAGCTCTCCAAGATGGTGGCCGTTGGTTTCCTCGGTGGAGTTTCGGTTGTGGGGGATAGAACTGTAACTCTTTCTTCCCCATCTGAAATCCCGAACTCAGCCCCGGGCTCAGTGGTGGGTGAGCCAGCCGGATTCCACAGAATCCGCAGCAACGTTTCTCCCTGCATGATGGTCACTTCACAGTGGAGGCCCGCCGTCTGTAGCCACGGCATGGGCCACACGGATCAGCCACCCCAGATCTTCGGTCGCATAGTTGGCTCTTGTTTGAGACTCAATTACAGGACCTCGGTGGTGGAAATCATTCTTCTAGGTTCCAGGCACACCCATTTTTCTGTAAGATTCTAACAAGATACTTTTTCGTCATTCTAAATCCTTATTCACATGTGAAGTTGCGCAGTACAAAGGGTGTGATGCACTCTATTCATGGCCATCTTGCAATGTCAAAATATTAGGATTTCTATGCACCATTTACTGAAGATAGTTTTCAGTACTAGTAAACCAAAATGTTATTTCAGGTGGATGAATATTTCTGAGAATAATCTTTTGAAAAGTAGATTATAAATCCACATACATGAATATGAATGAAATTTGGGAGTGCATAATAAGACACATATATTTCATATTTTGAAAAATCTGGAGGATATATATATATATATATATATATATATATATATATATATATATACAGACACACACAGAGAGACATTAAAAAGTAGCATTATATATGCCAATCGAAATTCATCATGAAATACATATCATCCACAGATTCAAAAATATTTATTTTACTGAACATGGATTTATGTATAATGCTATTTAAATAGGAGGATCACCCATAGGTTGAATTCTCAGTTCCAACAGCTTTTAGAAGGAGTGATATCTTCTCACAATTTCTATATGCCAAGTCAGCCACCTCACCAAAAATATACGTGTGATACCAGGTATGAATCTATATGTGCATATAAAACTACATGTGCTAAATAGGCTACAGAGAAAGGGAGACAGGAATTCACATATTTGTTAACTTTAAAAAAAACATGGAGAATTCTTTCAACCAAATAATTGACTAGATTCATAACTCCTACCCTATATAATGCAAAAGGCAAGTCCAACTATACACTATGCCTCCTCTGAACTGCTTGTATTTCAATTCTGTTTGGGTTATTATTCTAGTCAGAGTTTAGTAGCGTAGGGTTTAGTGTGAGGGATTCACTATTTTGACTGGAAAATTATAAAATGAATCCAATGTGTATACAAATATGTTCTACAAAAAATTGTTCCCACTGTCATCCAGAACAATGGCTTGACATTACCTAGTCCCCAAGTAAGACAAAATTAGAGGAGAAGAGTTAGAAAATCTGTGAATACATATTTGGAATAGAATATGCTAAGGAGTTTCCAAAAGTAAGGGACAGGGTAAACACTCCACAAACTGGAGCTCTTCTGGCCTAAAGACTTCTTGTGGAACTGCCTCTGAGGTTGGGCACTTGAAACATATGTTGTTGTCAAGTGCTTTAGCTTCGTTTCTAGTGAGACCAATAAAGGTGGGTCTGCATCTAGGTGATCTGGAGGACATGGTTTCTTATTTTCCACTGAACATGAGCAGCAGTGCTGAATTTGCTATTTGTAGCTAAACTGTGGCCCCTGGGGTCTAAGTGTCTCCCCGTGTGGACTGTGAAGCCATTTTGTGATCCTAAAGTTTTCATGGTGTTTCTTGCGGCTTCACTGGGAGTTTGGTATTTGCTTCACAAAATACAAAGAGGTCAACTGGGACACAGTGCTGGAGGGAGTTCTGTCACGTGTGGTGGGTCAGTTTCTGCAGGACAATGCACCAACCATGCTTCTATCCCACATAGCTTTCCCCATTGACCATAGCAACTTGATTCTGAAACTTTCCCTGAAACTTCTCAATATTACAAGATGCCTTTACATAGAAGGGACTGCTTGCTGCACCATGTCAGTCACAAGACATTTGGAAGCTAATGGCAGATCCACATGGCCCCACCACAAATGTTTTATCACACACCTGCCCACTACTGCTCTAGGCCAAGAACTCAGCAGGCTCCAATTTATTGGCATCTCTGTTCTACACCATTTTCATGAAACTCAGTCAATCAAGGCACTGTCTGGTATACTCATGATCAGCAACAGGACATCCAAAGGTTCTCCAGTGCCACCTGGTCATGGGAATTTCAAAAATTTCTTGGTATTTATCTAGCCATTTTTGAAAGATGAAGTTGGAGGCACTGTACGTTTCAAATCAATCCAGAACCATTAAATTTTGAGGAAGCTCATGTCAATGAAAGCTATGGAGAATTCTCACAGGCAAGGCTTCCCAAAGATTGGCTAAATGGTCACGTGAATCCAGGCCCATTGAGGTCTACAATGTGAGGTCCATGTGTGTTTTGACTCTCAACTATGGCTGCCAAGTCTTTCAGAATAAAATCATGTGATATCTTGGCTGTGATTCCCAGTGCTTTGTGGAAATACAACCTGGGCATACATCTCAGTTTCCAAGGACGACTCTCATGCGTGAACTCATAACATCCCAACACAATTCATGGCAATACATCTCTGAGGTCAGTTCCAGAACTCAGTCTCTTAGGGTAATCACACCAGAGTTCATGTCAAGGTGGACCCAGTCATCTCTTCCAACCACCACACAAATGACCACAATTAAAACCAACACACTCCCACATGGCCCTCATGATCTTTCATATAAACACTCTTCATAACCTCTGGTTGAATGTTTCTATGAGGGGTGCAGACCAAGACAGTCTCCAAAATAATCTCCCTTGCCCCTAATGTGCCTAAAAACAGGGTGGCTTGGACACCCTTCCTGTGAACCTGGTGTGATCACATAGGCCTGCTGTTAATACTTCTCTGCTTCTCCAATTTGAGGACTACTGACTGTGGGGTTTAGATTCTTTGTCTGAATTGGAGACATGAGGAAACCCAAGCTCCTACGGGCTAGCCTCTGCAGGGCTTAGAAGAAATTATTTGACCCAAAGCATTCCTATTCTAACTTGATGTAGGTCTAGAACCTCACAAAGGAAGGGGAGAGACTTCATCCAGAATGACTGCTCTTTTGGCTATTTTGGTTTTGTATGCACACATGGGATCCTTCTTTAGATCCATCAGGTGCTGAGAATCTAAGCCTAAGCCTCACACAGGGCCAAAAGGCTGATTCAGACACATCCTTTCCAAAGGAATTAAGCAAAAAGCCTCAGGTGATGCCCATTCATTTCCATGTGAAAACAGTTTTTTTCAGGCTTCAAAAAGGGGTGGCCTGAGGCAAAGACCTTTCAGACATTCAGGGCAGCAGAACAATTGGTAATTAAAAGGCCCAAAGCAGGGTTTCTCCACTGAGACTCTCCTGATCACACTGATACCTGAGTTTTCTGAGATGCTCGCCATTCCCTTCAGCTATCCAGTACATGGCGATGTCACAGGGCTTGGAAGTGGTACATATATTGGACACAAAACCATGAGCCTATTCTGGAGAGTGGCCAGAATTCAGGAAGAAAGCAGAAACTTTGAAAGATAGCAAGTGTTGCCCATCGATAAGGCAAGCTGAAATCCATTCATAAATTGGGCAGGATGAATGCTGGGAAGCTTTCAACTAGACAGGACATATCAATTGATGCATTCTCTTTTCTAATGTCTACAACCATGGACACCGTGGGATACACAGACATAGAAACACTCGCCTTGTCAAACGACTTACTCAAAACAGTCTACACCAAACCAAACATACCGACTTTCCTACCTATTCTGAGAACATGAGACAAATCCACAAACTCACACCCACACCCACAAAGGCACCTCCTTCCCCGAAGTAGGTCTGTGACTATCCATAGTTTCTCTAATTGTGGACCATATTTTCTTCCCCCAAAATGGCCTGTCCTGTCTCAGATCTGGTCTCTTTGGTCAACATTTTGAACTACTGAGGAGCCAGCGGTGATCCAATACCTGCTTTCTCAGTAAAGGTGACTTTTCAGAGCTTTCTGGCATTTGGCCATCCTCACATCAGTAGGTACCAAGAAAGACTAAATCTGTCCTTGGTAAATCCAAGCAAGTGAGACCCCTGGGAGTGGGACTGGGACTGGATTTTGGTGACTGGCTTCCTGGATCCCAAGTTCAGAGAGTTCTGTCACCAAGGTTGTGAGGTGAGGTCACTTCCTTCAGAAAGTAAATAAGGTCACTGCCTTGGCAACCACGTTGTCCTAACAGTTGCTTCAAAGAGTCCCATGAAATGGAGGCTGCCCCTACTTCCTGTGACACT
Source organism: Callospermophilus lateralis (assembly GCF_048772815.1). Taxonomy (NCBI): domain Eukaryota; kingdom Metazoa; phylum Chordata; class Mammalia; order Rodentia; family Sciuridae; genus Callospermophilus; species Callospermophilus lateralis. The sequence goes on from NW_027513022.1 coordinate 2,136,628, forward strand.
TTCACAACTTAGAATGGTATATCAACCATAGGCACCCAGGAACAGCTCTCAACACAGGCCTGGTTGGGTCCTTCTTCTCTAAATTAAGAAGACAGAGGCTGATTCAGACACATTTATTCATCCTGACCAAGTTTTTTACAATGAAAGATGACTTTTGCTCTCTCAGTTCCTACATAGCTGCCTACAACTTCTGCAGGGATCATTTTTGCATGGACCTTTGAGTTTCTCAGTAGTTGGAAGGAATCCTACATTTTTGTATTGTAAGACCATCTCTGTCCCTGCTCTTCTGTAAAGTTAGATTGAGGCAACAGTGTATGGTTAGGGTTAATAACAGGTTTGATTTGGGTTAGGAATCATTCAGCTGGATGAATAATGGTATTGATGACCTGCGATAATTACAAGAATATATAGGTAAAATATAAGTATGAAAACAGAAATCTATGTAAGATTTAAAACCCAGAAGTGTATTAGGACCTTGATTGTGATACTTAGCTTTGATTTATTTTCTGCACAGATGTCTCAGGTACATCAATATACAATTGCATTGGACCTTGTGCCTTGGATGATTGATTGTCAAAGATAACTTCCAGTCAAAAAGTGATAGTCGGTAAGATTAAGAAGATAGTCGGTAGTTTAGAAAGGAGAGTGAGTATAGAATTTGCACCAAAAGTTCTTTAGCTATAGCTTTTCGGGTATAGAGTAAATGTAAATGTCAGCACATGTGAAGAGTCAGCCACAATGATGAACTGGGAAAAATATGTAGGAAAATAGATATCAATAGATACATTAGGAAATCTGGCAAAGTATAGTCGTTAGTGAAAAGTTAGTAAAATAGGTAGTTGTCTCTTCATGTTTTTCTGTATACTTAACTTCCCTCCCTGCCCTCCCCAAGGAAAGTATATAAGCCCTGTTTAAGCTGTTCTCAGGACTCTCTGCTCTATTGAAGTGAGCTCTGAGCCCCAGCATGCTGGACCACCAATAAACCCTTTGCTTTTGCATGAGACAGTTTCTTAGAGGTCTCTTCGCCTGACACTCATCCGACCTTTACATATGGAGGTTCCACCGAGTTCTGGCAGCAGCGGACAAGAGACCCCAACTGGCTCCTCAAGGGATTTGTAAGGCGCCTCTTTCTGGTGTCAGGTTTCAGGTTAGAGCTTGGCAAAATGGCTGTCAATGAAGAGTGTGAGCTCTCTCTCACGGTGGCTGACAGATGTGTCACAGAGCCACAGGCCACCACCCTGAGGGACACCCCAGAGGACTCTGAAAATCAAGGAACAATAGTCTCCTCAACTCAGTGATATTTTGTTTCAGATTCGGTATTGCCAGCCCATCAGGTATTGCCGGCTACTCAGTCCTCGTCTCAGTGTTGGACGTCCATTTCCTGTCTTTATTGTCTTGTCTTGTCTGTGTCATGTGTCGTTGCTTTTACTGTTTGTGCATTTTTCATTATGGAAAAGAGCACTTCAATGCCTCTGTCCCTGACCCTTGATCACTGGACCAAATTCGGCTTAAGGGCTCAGAATCTTTCTTTTTCAGTAAACCGCTGGACCTGGCAGACTCTCTGTGCCTCAGAGTGGCCCACCTTTGGATTCGGATGGCCCTTAGAAGGATTTTTCTACTTCTCACTAATTTAAAAAGTCAGAGATATTGTCTTTCAGGAAGGGCCACATAGCCATCCAGATCAAAAGCCATATATCTTAACCCGGCATTACCTCTGCAAATCTCCTCCATGGGTGAAGCCTTTCTTTGCCCCTGCCCCCGCTCCTAATCCTTCCCCCACGATCTCTCAAACCCTCTGCTCCTCCTCCTCCTCCACCCTCTTTTCTGCCTAAGTCACAAGATTTAACTATATTGGACTCTCATCCCTCTCCTTATCCCTTGCCCTGGTCTCCCAACCCCCAACACCCTCTAAGTGATTCCCCTGCTGCTGACTCAGCCTCTCCGCCATTGGAGGAAGCTAAGCCAGCCCAGCACCCTCCAGAAAACTCCCCCTCGGCACACACAGCCCCTCCTCCCCTGGAGAAACCTGGCCCGGCTAAAGGAACTCACCATCAATGAAAGATTGAAAACCCTGGAACTCCCGTGATGCTCCCCCTCCGTCCCTATGTGCCAATGATTGATGATGGCCATGGGGAAAAATTGCAAGCCTACCAGTATTGGCCTTTCTCCTCTTCAGACCTATATAACTGGAAAAATAACAATCCCCCCTTTTAAGAGGACCCCACTCGTGTCTCAGGTGTGGTTGATTCATAGATGTTTTCACACCAGCCTACTTGGAATGACTGCCAACAACACCTAGGGACTCTCTTCATGACAGAGGAACAAAAGAGAATCCTCCTGGAAGCTAGAAAATAATATCCTCGGACCAGATGGGTGACTGACACCACTTCCCAACATATTCAACCCGCCTTTCCCTAGAATCGACAAAACTGGGACCCCAACACCTTTGAAGGTAGGGAGCATCTGTCCACTTATCTCCGGGGTCTAATAGCGGGTATCTTAGTGGCTGCTAGGCGACCAACTAATTTGGCCAAGGTAATAGAGTTTATTCAAGGGCCTGATGTATCTCCCTCTATGTTTCTAGAGAGAATTATGGAGGCATATAGGAGATATACTCCTTTTGATACTCAGGCAGAGGCTCAAAAGGCATCTGTCATGATGGCCTTTATTGGGCAAGCTGCCATGGATATTTAAAGAAAGTTACAACACTTAGATGGATTACAAGATATGACTTTGAGAGATTTAGTCAGAGAAGCCAAAAACGTATACTATACGAGAGAAACTGAGGAAGATAAGGAAGCAAAGGGTGGATAAAAGAAACAAAAGACAGACTAAGGAATTGACTCAGGTCCTGGTCACAACAACAAATAGGCCAGAAATAAGAAACATGGAGACAGGAACGGATACTGGGCCCAAACTAGAGGCCACCCCTGGCCTCAGATCAATGTGCCTATTGTAAAGAAAAAGGACACTGGGCCAAAGAGAGCCCTAGAAAGAGACAGCCACGCCAGCCAGCCATCCTGACTCTGGAGGATGACTAAGAAAGTTGGGGATCAGATCCCCTCCCCGAGCTCAGGTTAACTTTTGAAGTGAAGGGCACCCCAGTAAACATTGAAGCGGATACAGGGGCAATATACTCAGCCATTAAGGCTCCATTTTGCCCTCTATCAAATAAAAGGTCTCTAATTCAAGGGGCTAATTGCAGTAAATATCGGGCTTGGACAACTAAGAGGACCTGGGACCAGGGGAAAGGAAAAATCCATCACTCCTTCCAAGTAATCCCAGAATGCCCGGCCCCATTGATAGGCAGAGTTCTGCTCACCAAGCTCCGGGCCAAAATAACTTTTAACCCTGAAGGCCCCCAAGTGGAATTTCTAAATCCTTCAGTAAAAACTCCTATATTCACAGCTCTAACTATGTCAGTAGTTAATGTACATCAAATCACTCACCTTAGTTTAAAGAAACTACATTCATTTATGAAGGATCAAGAACAGAGTTTTCCACTAACCGACTCACAGTTAAAGGAAATAACTGAATGGTTAACAAAAGCCTGTCAGGTCCATCAAATGGTTAATTCTTATCCTTCCAAGCTTCCTACAGGAAAGCACCTATGAGGAACCAGACAAGGACAATTCTGGGAAGTGTACTTTACTGAAATAAAGCCAGCAAGTTATGGACTTAAATATCTCCTAGTCTTTGTAGATATATTTTCAGGATGGATTGAAGCCTTTCCCACCAAAAAAAAAAAAAAAAAAAAAGAAAAGGAAAAAAAGAAAAAAAAAGAAACAGTGCAAATTGTGGTGAAGAAGATCCTGGGAGATATTTTTCCAAGATACGGCCTGCCTAAAGTAATAGGGTGTGATAATGGACCGGCATTCATAACCCACATAAGTCAGGGGTTAGCCAGGACCTTGGGGATTTATTGAAAGTTACATTGTGCTTATAGACCCCCGAGTTCAGGACAGGCAGAATGAATGAATAGAAACATTAAAGAGACCATAACGAAATTAAGCTTAGAGACCGGCATAAAATATTAGACTATGCTCCTGCCTTATGAACTGTTTCATGCAAGAAATACTCCCTCTGTTTCTTTGTGTAACCTCACCCCCTATGAAATTTTCTATGGTGCCCCTCCTCCAGTAAGGGACCTAACCCCAACTCTAAGACCTAACGATTTCTTTCACACCCATTTGCTTTACAGACTTAAAGCTCTTGAAAGAACTCAGGATACCTGTGAAAACAGATGGCCACTGCCTAACAACCTGGGGACGAGAGGACTCCAAATCAACATCAATTAAGATACTTCTTCTATGTAAGACGACATCAGGTGTCATCCCTGGAACCCCGCTTGAAAGGACCATACCAGGTGCTACTTATAACACCTACAGCGGTAAAGGTAGACAGAATCATTTCCTGGATCCATACCTCTCATCTCAAGCCTGCGGCCTGTTGAGACTCTGGCTGGAAACTGGAAAAGACTGGTAACACTTTCAAATTGTGTATTCGCCATGTGGATAAAGCTATAGACTCTCCCCTTGACCACCAGTAGTCCTAACCCTCATCAGCCCGTTCAGCAGCGATGGCTGATCACAAATCCTACTGGAAAAGAATTATGGTCTATCTCGTATACAGCCCAATTAGGTAACTAGTGACCATCTCTCTACCCAGACATTTATTAGCTGGCTATACGTCTTTCCTATTGGGATATCCCTGATGAAGAGGATGCCACTAAAATTCCATTAAATCCCTTCCAAACCATAGACAATGGAAACAAACCTAATGGATGTAGGGACAAGTGAGCCAGATGCAGGTTGGCTAGCCTAGATTACTATGATTGCCTGGTGGACTATCAAAGCCACATGAAATCACGGCTGTGTGGGGGGAAAGCTGACTTCTTCTCTAAGTCATGGGGATGTGAGCATACAGGGACTGCCTGATGGATCTCAAGCTTCTCATCAAATTCTGTAGAGAAAAGGGAAAGAAAAGAGAAATTGGATGGAAATGGAAGGAGACCCTCATTGTTATACAAAATTACATATAAGAGGTTGTGAGGGGAATGGGAAAAAAATAAGGAGAGAAATGAAATACAGTAGATGGGGTAGAGAGAGAAGATGGAAGGGGAGGGGAGGGGGGATAGTAGAGAATAGGAAAGGTAGCAGAATACAACAGTTACTATTATGGAATTATGTAAAAATGTGGATGTGTAACCAATGTGATTCTGCAATCTTTGTAATGTTTTGAATAACCAATAAAAAAATTCTGTACACAGCATTGGCCATATTACCAATTAGATAACCAAAACCGATGGCCCACAGTGGGGTCTCTAGGTCCTCAAATACTGCGTGACATTTTTAACTTCTGCAAATGCTCAAAAGGGTGAAAAAAGATTCCCCTATGTGGAGGCCTTTTCCCTCCTTCGCTCACATCCTGACCTATGTTTCTCCAATAGATCCTCACCCTTAGCCTTCTGCTCCAGTCTCTCTGCTGTCACTATCACCTCAGCAACATGATTTCTCCCCTCCAATTACTAGATCAAAACTCCAAACCTCTGCCAGTTCTCAGACCATTGCCCAATTGCTGAGGTAGCAGGTAATGAAGTACCCCTCCACCAACTCCCTCCTCTCTTCTCCTATCAGTGTCCGCACCGGATCCCACCAGGTCCTCTTACCAGCTAACCCAAATCTCAAACCAGCTGAGGAGAGCCCTCAGACCCCTATCCAAGATGTAATGAAAATGGACTTAAAAGTTTCTTTGTCATCACTGAAAAAAGGTTACTCAGAATTTAAAGTCCCTTACAGCCTTTTAGTGATACTAACTCCAGTCTTCTCCTCTGCTCTACCTGTTCTACTGCTCAAGTTTTTTTTGCTAGGAAAATCCCAAACCCCTTTTCCATTATTCCTTTACATCTTTCCTTCCTCATTCTCAGATCTTCAGAACTGCTCTCAGCCCCACCTACCCCATCTGCCCCCTCTGTACCAGGCCCACCGAAAAGTCTTATCTGACCTTCTTCAGAAGTCTTCATCATGGCTGACTTTAGGACTTTCAGCAAAAGAGTCCCTATAAAAGACTTCAGAGTAGATAAAATTCCTCTTTACGTGTTGCCCTGTTCTACTTGGCCACTGGCTAAAAAATCTGCACTCCTAAGGTAGACACCCCCTTACTAGTTTTTCACAAAATATGTGTACAAGGCCTCTGGCCATGAGGTAGGGATTCACAGAGATGGCTACATTTCTAAGATACAGAAGTTACAAACTGGGCTCCATGGTAACAGCTGGCAGGGTGAAAATTAAAGGGAAGAAAGAGCTCTCCCTAACCCAGGTGTCCTTGAAAAGTTAACTTGCCAAGAACAGAGGAAAAAAACAGAAAAATAAACTGCTTTTTGTGAACTTCTGCAGACTGTGAACTTCTGCGCCCCTTCCTTTACATGTTGGGTACAAAATTCTGAAACTACCTAAACTTGGGTTTCAGGGGATTTATTGATTACAACAGAAGTAATGCCCTCTGAATCTGGTTGCAAACGAATAGGACTGTTTCCCTGTCTTCGGTACTATCTTAGGCGCCTTGCCTTGTCTGTCCCTACAGCAGTATAATTCTATATACTTAAACATTTTTTATGTTTTCATGAAGTTGTCAACAGATATGATTAATTGTGTAATGGTGCAGATGTTTCCCAGAGTGCTTTATCCTGATGCATGTTCATTTGAAATTCAAATAGGGGGAAATAAAACCTGGTTCCACTGGGCACATATATCCCTCACTTTAGCCATCCTATTAGAAATAGGAGTTGCAGCAGAGGTGGGCACAAGAACCACTGCCTTGGTCCATGGGACACAACAAATGACACAATTAGAAGCAGCAATAGACCAAAACTTAAAGATATTAGAAACCTCCATCACAGCTTTGCAGAAATCTTTAACCTCTCTCTCTGAAGTTGTTTTACAGAACAGACAAGGGTTGAACCTCCTCTTCATGAGAGAAGGGGGCCTTTGTTCTGCATTGATGGAAGAATGTTGTGTTTATGCTGACCATTATGGAGTTGTAAAAAAATCTATGAGTAAATTAAAAGGACAACTTGAAGAGTGTCAATGAGAGAGAGAGGCCAAAAAAGGGTGGTTTGAGTCTTGGTTCACACAGTCCCCCTGTTTAACTACGTATTTATCAACCCTGGCTGGTCCAATAATAATCCTCATATTATTGCTAACTATAAACTCTGTTTGTTCAACCATGTAATTTCTTTTCTCCAATCTCAAATTGGACAAGTTAAACTTATGTTAATACCCCACTAGCATACATAAAATGTGACACCCCCCAATGATCACTTTTATGACTAAAAGTAGCCAGAAGAAAAAGTGGGGAATGAAAGGTTAATAAAATAGGCACTTGTCACTTTCTGTTTTTCTGTACGCTTAACAAAACACTGTTGAAATCTTGAGAAATGTTTGCTAATCTTGTTCCCAGAATGTGCTGTCCCCAACTGCCAAACTACAGAATGCACTCACTCACCCGGTTACACGCAAACTGCCCACTCGCCTTGATCCATTAATAAAAATCCCTCCCTGCCCTCTCCAAGGAAAGTATATAAGCTCTGCTTAAGCTGTTCTCAGGGCTCTCTGCTCTATTCAAGTGAACTATGAGCACCAGCACGCTGGACCCCCAATAAACCCTTTGCTGTTGCATGAGGTAGATTCTGGGTGGTCTCTTCCTCCGACGCTCACCTGACATTTACTTGGATGACTGAATGTAGAAAAGAACATCCATTCAAAACGGGATAGTCAGTAAGATTAGGAATATAGTTGGTAGGTTAAGGAAGAAGAGTGAATATAGGATTTGGAAAAAAAAGTCCTTTAGCAATAGGGTTTCATATAGAGAGTGAATGTAAATGTCAGCACATGTGAAGAGTCAGTCACAATGATGAACTGGAGAAAACATGTAGGAAAGCAGATATCAATAGAGACATTATGAAATCAGGCAAAGCATAAAGTTAGTGATAGGATTACACATTCAACATGTTTGACTTTAATTATATAATCTAAGGAAAAAAGAAATATGTAGTCGTCAATAGGATTGACATTTGAGAGCATTAGGCAAGTGGACATGGATGATTTTAGTAATGCAGGTTCACTTTCCATTTAGGTTTTGGTACAATCATAAGTGTGACCTTTGCATTTTGTTTTCAGAATATTACTGTGATACAATGTATATGTAGATCAGGTGACATGAGTATTTCTTGTACCATTTCTGGGAGCAATATTTTGAAGACGTATAAATTAGTATTGGGGGTACAAAGAGTTGTACCCTGTGTCTATGAATATAGAGGTTTCCTGGCCTAAAGACATTTTGAGAAACTGCCTCTGAGGCTGGGCACTTGAAATATATGTTGTTGTCAGGAGCTTTAGCTTCCTTCGTTTTGAGACCATCAAAGCTAGATATGCATCTATGTGACCTGAAGGACATGTGTTCTTATTTTCCAATGAAAATGGTGCAGCAGTGATGAATTCTCTTTTTGTAGGTAAACAATGGCCATTGGGGCTAAGCGTCTCCCCGTGTGGACTGTGAAGCCCTTTGGTCATACTCCACTTTTAATGGTCTTTCTTGCTGCTACAATGGGAGTTTGGTATTTGCTTCACAAAATACAAGGAGTCCAAATTGGTCGCAGTGCTGCACGGCATTCTGTCACATGTGGTTGGTCAGTGTCTGCTGGAGAACGCACCAACTAGGCTTCTACCCCACATAGCTTGCACTCTTTTCCATAGCAACCTGATTCTGAACATTCCCCAGAAACGTCTCCATATACCAAGATGCCTTTTCATATAATTGTCTGCTGGCTGCACCATGTCAGTCACAGGACATTTGGAAGCCAATGGCAGATCTACATGGCCACAGCACAGATGTATTATCACACACTTGCTAACCACTACTCTAGGCTCACTACTCAGAAGGCTCCAACTTACTGGCATCTCTGTTCTACAGCATTTTCATGAAACCCAGTCAATCAAGGCACTGTCTGGTATACTCCTGATCAGCAATAGGACATGGAAATGTTTTCCAGTGCCATCTGGTCAAGGGAATGTCCAAAATTTCATGGTATTTTTCTCGCCATTTTTCAAGGATGAATTTGGAGCCACTGTGTGTTTCCCATTCATCCAGGAACCATAAAATTTTGAGGAAGCTCATTTGAATGAAACCTCTGGAGAACTCTCACAGGCAAGGCTTCCCAAAGAGGGGGCAAAAGGTCACATGAAGCCAGGCCCATTGAGGTCTACAATGTGAGATCCATGTGTGTTTTGTCTCTTAATTATGGCTGTCAACTCTTTAAAAATAAAATCATGTAATATCCTGGATGAGATTTCCATGGCGATGTGGAAAGCCATCCTGGGCCTAGAACTCAGTTTCCAAGGGCGATTCTCATGCGTGGCCTCCTAAAATCCCAACACGACTTCATGGCAATACTTCTCTTAGTTCAGTTCCAGAACTCAGTCTTATGGGGAATCACACCAGTGTTGAAGCCCAGGTGGACCCAGTCATCTCTTCCAACCACAAACAAATGACCACAATTAAAACCAAAACACTCTCAAATGGCCTTCAGCTTCTTCCATATAGACACTCAACATAAATTATATAACTGGTACCAACTTTAAATAATGGATTGAATTGTTATCTGAAAATATACAGGAAATCTTATATTGATATACAATCATTCATTCCAAAAGTTATACATCTAATGGTAATATTAGGGTTATGGTTTATCATGAAGAGTGTGGGAGTTTTGCTTCAAATTTTTATGGAAATCGAAAACAATGTGTTTGGAAAGAAGTCTCATGAGAAGAACAGTCAAGAAACCTGGAGGAATACATGTGTTCTGAAGCAGGAAATGATTGAAAGTGAAACAAATGCCTATTAATTTGTGAACCTGTGGATGAAATATATATCCTATGGTGCGCATAAACTGAAGAAATAGTAATGTACCAGTGTTAAATAAAATGAACTTCAAAATACACATCATGTCCCATAGGAATCTATTTGCATTGATGTTAAACTGGGTCAGTTACTGTAGAAATATTAGGATTGTATGCACCATTTACTGAAGTTACTTTTCAGTACTAGGAAACAAATATGTATTTCAGGTGGATGTATATTTCTGAGAATAATCTTGTGAAAAGTTGATTATGAATCCACATACATGAACATGAATGAATTTAGGTAGTGTATATAGGACACATATATTTTATATTTTGAAAAACTTGGAGAGTATATATATATATATATAATATATATATATATATATATATATATATACACACACACAAAACACAAACACAGACAATGAAAAGTAGCAATATATATGCCAATCGAAATTCTTCATGAAATATATATCATCCACTGATGCAAAAATATTAATTTTACTTAGCATGGATTTATGTATAATGTTTTTTTTTACTAGGAGGCTCCCCCATAGGTTGAATTTTCAGTTCTAACAGCGTTTAGGAGAAGTGATCTCTTCTCACAATTTGAATCTGCTAAGTCAGCCACCTCACAAGAATATACGTGTGATACCACGTAGGATTCTATATGTGCATATAAAATACATGTGGCAAGTAGGCCACAGAGAAAGGGAGACAGGTATTCACATATTTTTTAACTTTAAAAACACATGGAGAACTATTTCATTTAAAAATTAGCTAGATTTATAACACCTACCCTAGATCATGCAAAAGGCAACTCCAACTATACACCATGCCTCCTCTGAACTGCTTGTATTTCTATTCTATTTGGGTTATTTTTCTCCATCATATTAGGATTAGTAGTCATAGTCTAGTAGGGTATGGGTTAGTGCCAGGTGTCCCGGCCGGCAGGACACATCAACGTGGGCATCGAACATAGTTGGGAAGGAATGAAGGGACAAGAGACAGGACAGATGACACCCAGACAAGAGTTCTGATCAAGCTGCAAACTTTTATTGTTCTCACAGGGTGTTTATATGCTGCTGATGGGAAAGCTCTCTTATCGGCAGTTGCTGGATGTCTTCACAGGGTTAGATAACCTCAGGATATTTCAGGAAGACAGATGGCGACAGGATGTCTCAGGGAGATAGATGGTTGTGGGATATCTCCCAGGCAGGATGTCTCCCAGGGGGCTGTTTCTTGTAAGTGTCAGGCTATTCTTTGAAGGAGAACTTCCTTTTAGCCCCTGACATCTCCCCCTTTCTTATATAAAATATTTGACCTACCTTACCGGCCATGTTTTTAGGGGGGGGGGGTTAGAGGCTCTGTTTCTCTAGGAGGCCTTAGAATATCTCCTGATCCGAGCGAGCATCTTTACTAGCAGATTTCGTGGTGGCCTTGGCATGTTTTTGGAGGAGATGGCCTTGAAGGGGAAGCATGCCAACCGCCATGCACCAGAGCATGTCACTCACAGGTCTTGTGTTTGGGGATCCGTGGATCCATCCTTTTGCAATCCTTCCTGCACCCTCCGATATTATGGCCTAACGTCCTCACTCCATGGGTGCGTCTTCCCCCAAGCCGAAGGGCCCATGTAGACGAACCCTTATGGCAAGGGCAGAAGATGGTTTGTCAGAGCTGTTACTTATAGTTTTATGTAAGAAAGAGAGATTTGTGGGCATGTAAACTTAAGAAATAAGCCTGTGAGAAGGGTAGAACATCCTTTTAAAAGTTGACAGCGTGGTCTTCCATCTCCAGATGATGATAGTGGATTTGTAGGGGCTTAGAGGCCATAATATTAATGTGTTCTTTAATAAATTGTACCACACTGTTTATAATGCAGGGTCCTATGGTCACCATTAAACGTAAACCCAACAAAGGGCCTAATAGGGGAAGAAGGTAGGGTAGAAATCCATTAAGCTTTGTCCAGAGGGGATTTTCAAATAGTTCCCTTCATCTCTTTTCTAGATCTTCTTGAAGCTGCTTAAATTTAGTGCATACTATGACTGATTTATTGGCATAAAAGCAGCATCGTTCCCCTAAGGCCAATCAAATATCTCCCTGGTTAGCAGTTAGCAAATCTAAGCCTCGTCTGTTTTGAAGGAACACTTTTGCCAGGAAGTCTATTTGGTCCTACAAATCTTTAATGGTTTCTGATAGAGTTTGTACATCATTTTAAGTTGTTGAGACAGGCGATGGTAAGGGTGTATTGCCGTGCCTAAGCCAGTGTACCTGTGCCCACAGCAGCTGTTATTCCAAGGCTGGCAATAAGTGATAAGGCCTGTATCGCCCGCCTCTGTCTTTTGACTAAGGTGTCTAGGCTAGAGGTTCGTCTCCTGGGACAATTGTTATATCAGGGAGTAATAAGGCAAGAACACAGCCACTGTTCCAATTCGCTGGAAGCCTGGGGAAGGCCACATTTCCTCCACACATAACAACTGTGCCATTGGGGGGACAAAGAGATGGGATGGGTGAGGAATAATTTTGTACTGTTGAGCAATTTCCAAAGGAAGCAATTCCAAAATCCATATCATAGGTATTATTCTGCATCACGCCTAAAAGACATAATGTAAAAGTGCCTATAGGCTGTACTTTAAAGGGAAATCCGGGTTGGCATGTATTATCATTGTCCATAGTAGAATTAATAGGAACTGCCATAGGCATGCTTGCCCCTGTTGTCATGCAGAGCCAGCAATTACCAGCAAGGGTGGGGTTGGAATTATTAAGGAAGGAGAAGGTAGTTTGCAAAATATCTAATGTATTGGTATCTAAACCTGGGAACTGGGATTTCGGCTACATTAAGGGATGATATGTGAGCTCAGGGATTTGGGGTTTCAAAAGTTTGATTATCTGAGGATGCTTGACTGCATCAGTGGGTCCTCTACCATCAGAGACCCCTGTAGGGTCCTTAATGGGCCAGTAGGAAGTTTTTCTGACAGTGCCTTGGCACCCAGCTGACTGTAGCTTGGTGTATTTGCCTTCTCCTCCCTGGTCAAAGAGAACGGGGGTATAATGAATAGTGGTCCACCCTGCTTCATGAGTTTTAGTTAGGGAGGCTTCAAAAAATCATTCTCCCTGCTTGTTAACACAAATTGAGGCCGACACAAAACAAGAGACATGCATCGCCTGGGTATGCGTACGGGTTGCAGAACAATTTTGGAGAGCTTTACTTGTACTAGGGGGAATAATCTTTGGCTTGTTAACACATACTCATTTAGGCTGATGAACTCCTTTGAATTTATGGTCAACCTCGGCACGGAGGTAAGCCACCTTAGTCATGCAGTCAGCAGTCTGGTTCCAACTAGTGGGAGCCTGAGTCCAAGATCCTCCCTTGCCTTCACGGGGGGAGGGGGGGGAAGGTACTCCATGATGTTGGAAGGTGGAGGGACCAGGCCTCCGTGCACAAACCTGTTCAGCAGAAGTGCCTTAAGCAGGATCCTCACACAGATTGTTGGATGGATCCGAAAAAGGGGAAAATTTGTACTCAGGGAGAGGGCCTCCGTCCCCGGTTTGAGGTAAGTCATTAACCTGTTTAACCAGGCATTCTGGTAACCATCTTGGGGCTGCTAGCTCTTGGTCCAAAACACAAGCTGAGCCACATTCCCAGATGAGGACAGGATGTGGGCATTTCCATTTATTTGTAAGGGGATTTCGCCACATAACAGGTGGCTGATCAGAATTGGAAAAGGGATGCCAGTGTGTGTCTGCAGCCGAAAGGCCTTCACTGTCTAGGGTAAGAAAAGAAAGGGCAAATAATGCATGGTTAAGGCAATGCCTGTGAGTGGTAAATACAAGGGCGGAAGCCTTAAGGTGAAATAGCCAAGTCTTTAAGGTAAGGTGGAACATTCCAGAATGCCTTGGCCCTGAGGTTTGTATTGAATTCCAGTAGGATGACAAAATTGCAAGGTAGCACAAAACTGTTTAAACTTGGCACTGGTATATGGAGGACAATTATCTGTTTTAATATGTATTGGTTTACCCATTATGGAAAAGGCTGAAACAAGATGAGAAAGGACATCTTTGGTAGCCTCTCCAGAATGTGGTGATGCAAAAATAAAACTGCTGAAGGTATCGATAGAAACGTGTATATATTTGGTTTTTCCAAATTCAGGAAAATGAGTAACATCCATTTGCCAAACCTGATTTGGCAGTAATCCTCGGGGGTTAACTCCCAAGTGTTGAATGGGGAGGGAGAGAGCGCAAGCAGGGCATTCTTTTACTATTTCTCGTTTCTGTTGCCTGGTAATTTTACAAAGTAATCGAAGGCTCTGGGAATTTAGTTGGTGAAGATTGTTTAGCTCCGTGGCCTATTGAATGGAGCCACCAAAAATTGGAAAGATGGTAGGAGTTGCTGCATCAGCTTGAGCATTACCTGTGTTAGAGGGCCGGAAAGATCAGAGTGTGCCCTGATGTGTCCTAAGAAAAATGGGTGTTGTCTGGCCTGAATTAGCTGCTGAAGCTGGTGAAACAGACAGGCCGCATTGGAAGAAGCTTTAATGGCGGGTGAAATCTCCAGCAGGGGCACAGAATGAGCAATGTAGGCACTGTCTGTATGAATATTAACAGGATTATCACAAAATGTTATAAAAACTTGTGTTATGGCAAACAATTTCACAAACTGTGCTGAATGATAGACAGTATCAAAGGTTGTAGGCTGGTTATTGACAACAAAGACCGCACAGCCATTACTGGAACCGTCTGTAAAGACAGTAAGGGCTTGGAACTGGGAGCCTTTTGAGTAATTTTGGGAAAAATAAATGGATGTATCTGGACAAAATGTAAAAGGGTGTCATTGGGGACGTGGTTATCAATTGTTCCCAAATGGCCTGATTGGGCAATACCCCATTCATCCCCTCTCTGTAGTAAAAATTGGGTTTGGTCATTAGTATATGGAATTAAAATATTATCAGGGTCTTTGCCAAAATGTTGTCGAGAAAGCAAACGACCTTTAATAATAATAGAAGCTACCTGAGCAAGATAAACGGTAATAAACTTGGAGGATTTGGTGGATAAATGGACCCAAAGCAAGGGGAAGCCTTTATTTTTAAAATATGGATATCACTGCCAAAATTTTCCTGAGGGTATATGAGGAGTGTGTAAAAGAACCAGAACCAGAGGAAGGTTATAAGAAATTTGTGTAACAAACTGTTTGGAAATGGCCTCTGTGACTTGGTTTAATGCCTGTCATGCCTCGGGAGTAAGCTTTTGAGGGGAGGAAGTTTAGGAATCACCTCTCAAAATATCATTAAGGGGCAAAAGTACACAAGTGGATAATTTTAAATATGTTCTTAGCCATTGAATATCTCCCAGTAATTTTTGAGAATCATTAAGGGTGTGAAGATGGTTCACACGCAGTTGTATTTTATGAATTTGGATCTGATTATCTTGAAGTTTAAGGCCCAAATAGGTATAAGGGTCCTGTGTTTAAACCTTATCAGGAGCTATCCGTAGTCTCAAGGTAGTGAGGGTTTTCTAAAGGTCCAAGTAACAATTATTAAGGTCATGGTAATTAGGTGCAGCAATTAAAAATTCATCCATATTATGTAAAACATAAAATTGTGGTCATCACTCTCTCACAGGGTCTACTGCTTGAACAGCTTATATTTAGCAAAGACTAGGGCTGTTGGCCATACCTTGGGGAAGAACCTTCCATTGAAATCTCTGCATAGGGCCGTGGAAATTAATGCAAGGGAGACTAAAGGCAAAATAGGGTCTATCCTCAGGATGTAAAGGAATGGTAAAAAAGCAAACTTTTAAGTCAATAACCATTTTACAATAGTTTTGGGAATAGCCATTGGTGTGGGAATTCGAGGCAGTAGTGCTCCCATCAGGCACATAACTTTATTACTGGCACACAAATATTGTAAAAGATGCCGCTTGTCTGATTTTTTCTTGATAACAAAAATAGGAGTAATCCATGGTGAGGTTGAGGGCTCTACATGGCCGGCTGCCAGCTGTTCCTGCACTAACATGGAGGCAGCCTCCAATTTTTGGGGGGGGTAAGGGGCCACTGATCCACCCACACAAGAGTCTGAGTCTCCCAAATAATTTTATCTGCATGGG
This sequence comes from Callospermophilus lateralis, assembly GCF_048772815.1. Lineage (NCBI taxonomy): Eukaryota > Metazoa > Chordata > Mammalia > Rodentia > Sciuridae > Callospermophilus > Callospermophilus lateralis. Next base: position 2,152,629 of record NW_027513022.1, read on the forward strand.
GTACAGGAGGGTCAGGAACCGACACTAAAAATCAGAATACCCAAGTCCATATGTATTTGTTTTTTTATGGGTTTTATAGTCCCCACCAGTCCTTGTCTCAGTCTCACAAGGCCTGTACAAGGGACAAAACTTATACGAAGCATTTGATGAGTCACCATGGAATTGGGACTGGCAAGAATGACTTCCATTTGACTCAAAATATCTCGGCCCCATAGGTTAACAGGGAGGTCAGGAACAATGAAAGGAGTGACAGTCACCTTATTACCCTCTTTATCAGTAAAGCTAAGAGCCCTAGAACTGACATGGGGATTTTTTGACTCTTAACCCTTTTAGGTCATTCAAGGATGGGGTGATGGGCCAACATGATGGCCAGTATTTGTGAGAAATAATTGTGGCATCAGCTCCAGTATCTAGAATTCCTTGGAATTCCTTTTTTTCAATAAGTAAGGTAAGGGTGGGTCTATTGTGAGAAATGGGCTGAACCCAATATACATCAGAGGAGCCGAGGGAGGCTGTCCCCCATTGTATGTTTGGGCGGTGGAAGTGCCTCCTGAATCCAAGGGAAGGAATATTAATTGTGCAAGTCTTGTTCCTGCTGGGATGGCCGCAACTCCATTAATAGCTGTTGCTAGTATTTTGATTTCTCCAGTGAAATCATTATCATTAATGCCAGGGAAGACCTGAACACCATTTAAGGTAGCAGAGGCTCTTCCAAGAATAAGGGCACTCGTATGAGATGAAGGGGGACCCATAATTCTAGTGGGTATTATCTGGTGCCCTTGCATTGAGTCTAATATTGTATCGGTGGTGGCACAGAGGTCCAATCCTGCGCTGCCTGGGGTGGCTAGTTGGAGGGAGGCAATTGTGGGGAAGAATTTTGTGGTAGGTTTGGAGTTTGGAAGGGAATAAACCTTATTGCCCCTGGTTTTGTCCTGGGGGATGTCGTGGCCAGGGGCTGGCCCCGCAGGGGGTTTCCTGAGAAGCAGGAAGAAATAGGCTGTCTGAGGCCATTTGTCTTAGATCTACACTCACTGGCCCAGTGATGACATTTACCACATCTAGAACAAAGGGTAGCTGGGGGCGGTTTAGCCCCAGTTTGAGGAGACGATATTCCTAGGCTTTGTTTGTCTTTCAGACACTTGCGTGCAAAATGGCCAGGTTGTTTACAAGTAAAGCAAGTACATGAGCCACGATTGTGAAAGGCCTTGGTAAAGGGGGCATGTAGGGCGAGACCCATGGCATGGGCTGCACCCACCCCTGCACAGAGTCTAATAAAGTCCGAAAGTTTCCCTTTTTCCTTATGTGGTCGAAGAACATCCTGACATGCCGGGTTGGCGTTTTCAAAGGCAAGATGTTTTACAAAAGTTCTTTTGCTTTCGCTTGGTCCAAGCAAGCATTCTGCAGCTAGGTTAAGCCGGGGAACAAGGTTTCTATAAGGGTCGTTGGGTCCTTGTCAAATTTTTGCCAAAGAAGTGGTAGCCGAGCCAGTTTGAGGGAGGCATCTCCAAGCATGTAAGCAAGCCATCTGAATCTGCGCCAAAATTCCAGCAGGGAAACGTGCCTATTTAGTTTTAGTGTCAAATGGCGCATAGCCCACTAGCTTAGCATAAGTTCAGGATTTAGAGGAGGCCTTAGTTAATTTTTTTTTGAGCAGTTTCCTGACAGTGCTCCTCGAAATCTGCATTCCATAACAGGAAATCTCCGGCACTGAGGGTAGCTCGGTCTAAAAATTTCCAATCATTGGGAGTAAGCCATTGTGCGCTGTGGCTTTCTAATAAAGTCAACTTGTAGGGCACAGTGGGGCCATTGTGAGCACAAGTCTTTTTATGTTTTTCAAGAAAACGCAGGCTTAATTTTTTTGTAGACACTCTGGGTTCCTTCCTGCCTAGGGGTGAACTCCTCATCCTCTGAGTCCTGATCTCCTTGATCCATTTCCCCCACTTCCTCCTCTTGATCCTCGTCTAAGTCTTTGACCTCAGCCTGGGCAGGCTTATCTATCTGACTGCGGGTGACTGGGAAGGCGAGAACAGGCTGATGGAGTGGCTTAGCCTTTGTATTAGACCGCCGTGGGCCAGCTTGCATTGACTCCGTGCCTAAGGCTAATGAACAGAGCTCAGAGTCTAGGGATCTTAATTCTTTTAAAAGTTTGATCTGTTCCCGTCTATGTTGGAGAGACTCTCACAAGGGAGCCAGGCTAGGCAAGGGAAGTGGGGAAAAATATCTGGGTTGCATTTTGCTCCTGAAAGGCTGGATCACAAAAGGCAGGAGGGATATAGGAGGTAGGTAGATGTGTAAGTCCTATAGGCTGTGGCAGGGTCCTGAGAGGTGGCGCATCTTCTGAATGGTAGCTTGCTGCTTCCTTCTCCAAGGTAGCCTCCGTCCCAGGGGTCAATGTGTCTCTGGGATTTAAAACTCGATAAAGGTGTTTGGTAAACAATGGAGCCTTATTCATTAGGGTGGTATTTTGAGGGGGACTAGGAAGGTTCCCAGGGTCCTGGGGAGACTGAGAAGGGTCAATGTCTATACTAACTGATGGGCATGCCGTGGGGAGACGAGAGGTGTTTTGCATAGTCTCTTCTCCAATCCTGACAAGTTGTAAGGTACCATTGTCAAAGGGTGAACTTTTAAGAATTTCATTAATTAAGTTCCAGTAAGAAAATGTGGGAACTGGCACTTTTTCTGGGCCAAAGGTTTCATAATAATCTTTTAAACAGTCTCTTACTCTAAGCCATCTTTTGCCATCAATGGTCACTTCAATGTGAAACCATGGACACAATTGTCCTATGTATTAGAAGAAAAATTTTAAGTCCTTTTTCTTAACACGCACCCCTCATGTCTTGAAGGACTCTTTGAGGCCTGACAAAAACAAATCATGTGGCGAAACTGCTTGTCCCATGGTGGGTCACTCACCGTGCGTCATCCCCACTCTCCTCCTGGATCTGTCTCTTTGTGGTGTCTGCTGAGGCAATCGCGAGCTCCACTTGATGAAGTCTTCCAGGAGGACGGGGTTCCCAATCAGTCAAAGGCTCGAGCCCCAGTCAGTGGGTGCCAGTAGTCACGGCTGGAAAGACACATCAACAGGGGCAGCGAACCTAGATGCGGAGGAATGAAGGGACAAGAGACACGAGAGATGACAGCAAGACAGGAGTTCTGATCAAGCTGCAAACTTTTATTTTTCACACAGGGGCATTTATATGCTGGAGATGGGAAAACTCTCTTATCCAAAGTTCCTGGATGTCTTCACAAGGTGAGATAAACTCAGGATGTTTCAGGAATACAGATGGCAACAGGATGTCTCAGAGACACAGTTGGCTACAGGATGTCTCCCAGACAGGATGTCTCCATGGGGGCTGTTTCTTGTAAGTGTCAGGCTATTCTTTGAAGGTGAATTCTTTCTACGCCTGACAGTCAGGGATTGAGTATTTCAAATGGAAAATTGGAAAAAGAATCCAATGTGTATTCAGAACAATGCCTTGACTTTACCTTCATCCCATGTAAGACACAATTAGAGGAGAAGAGTTAGAAAATCTGTGAATACACATCTGGAATGGAAAATGCTCAGGAGTTCACAACCTTGGAGGTGGTATAGGAGTTTCCAAAAGTCAGGGACAGGGTAAAAACACCACAAACATGGAGCTCTGCCGGCCTAAATATTTCTTGAGAAACTTCATCTGAGGTGGTTTTTAGGAGCTTTAGCTTCCTTTATAGTGAGACGATCAAAGCTGGGTCAGCATCTATGTGACCTAGAGGACATTGTTTCTTATTTTCCAAAGAACATGAGGCAGCAGTGCTGAATTCTCTCTTTGTAGGGAAACTGTGGCCACTGGTGGCTAAGTGTCTCCCAGGGTGGAATGTGAAGCCATTGGTCATCCTCCAATTTTTGTGGTGTTTCTTGCAGCTGCACTGCGAGTTTGATATTTGCTTCACAAAATACAAGAAGTTCAACTGGGACACAGTGATGGAGGGAGTTCTGTCACGTGTGGTGGGTAAGGGTCTGCAGGAGAATGCACCAACAAGGCTTCAATCCCACATAGCTTGCCCTCTTGACCATAGCAATCTGATTGTAAACATTGCCCTGAATCCTCTCCATATAACAAGATGCCTTTACATACAAGGATCTGGGGCTTGTACCATGTCAGTCACAAACCATTTGGAAGCGAAGGGCAGATGCAGATGACCCGACCACAGATGTTTTAACACACACCAGCACACCACTGCTCTAGGCCGACTACTCAGCAGGCTCCAAATTACTGGCATCTCCGTTCTACACCATTTTCATGAAACCCAGTCAATCAAGGCACTGTCTGGTACACTGATGGTCATCAATAGGACATCCATAGGTTCTCCAGGCCCACCTAGTCATGGGAATGTCAAAAATTTAAAGGTATTTATCTAGCCATTTTTCAAGGGTGAAGTTGGAGGCACTGTGGGTTTCAATTCATTCAGGAATGATTAAATGGAGAGGAAGCTCATTTCAATGAAAGCTCTGGAGAACTATCACACGCAAGTCTTCCCAAAGACAGGCCAAAAGGTCCCATGAAGCCAGAACTATTGAGGTCTACAATTTGAGGTCCATATGTGTTTTGACTTGCAACTATGGCTGCCAAGTCTTTAAGAATAAAATCATGTGATATCCTTCCCAAGATTCCCAGTGCTCTGTGGAAAGCCAACCTGGGCATAGATCCCAGTTTCCAAGGGCGACTCTCATGCATGGCCTCCTAAAATCCCAACACAATACAAGGCAATACTTCTTTGAGGTAAGTTCCAGAACTCAGTCTCTAAGGAGAATCACACCAGTGTTCAAGCCCAGGTGGACCCAGTCATCTATTCCAAGCGCCACACAAATGACCGCAATTAAAATCAAGACACTCCCACATGGCCCTCATTTTCTTCCATATAGACACTCATCATAACCTCTGGCTGGAGGTTTCCATGAGGGGCACAGCCTAAGACAGTGTCCAAAATAAGCTCCCTTGCATCCATTTGCCTAAAGTCAGTGTGGCCGGGACATCCTTCCTGTGAACCAGGAGTGTTCAAAGAGGCCTGCCGTTAATATTGCTCTTATTCTCAATTTTGAGGCCTACTGACTGTGGTGTTTAGATTCTTTATGTTAATTGGAGTCATGAGAAAACCCAAGAACCTATGGTCTAGTGTCTGCAGGGCTTTGAAGAACTCATTTGACCCAAAGGATCCATATTCTCAATGATGGAAGTCAGAAACCTTACAGAGGAAGGCGAGAAACTTCATCCAAAATGACTGCTCTTTTGGCTTTTTGATGTGCATGCACACATGGTATTTTTCTTTAGATCCATCAGGTGCTGAGAATCTAAGCCACAGCCTCACACAGGGCCAAGAGGCTGATTCAGACACATCCCTTTCCAAAGCAATTAAGAAAGAGCCACAGGTAAAGTTTATACATTTCCATTTGAAAACTGTTTTCTTTAGGCTTCAAAAAGGCATAGCCTGAGGCAAAGACCTTCCTGACATTCAGGGCAACAGAAGGATATGTAAGCAAAAGGCCCAAAGCGGGGTTTTTCCATTGAGACTTTCCTGGTCACACTGATATCTGAGTTTTCTGAGATGCTCATCATTTCCTTCAGCTCTCTAGTACATGGCCGTATCACAGAGCGTGGAGGTGGTTCATATCTTCGACACAATACCATGAGCGTATTCTGGAGGTTGCCCATAATTCAGGTAGAGAACAGGAACTTTAGAAGATATTAGGTGTTGCCCATCCATTAGGCAAGTCACAGACCATTCATAAATTGGGCAGAATGAATGCTGGGAAGATTTCTACTAGAAAGGACACATGTATTTATGCATTCTCTTTTCTATTGTCTACAACCATGGACACAGTGGGATACACAGATATAGAAAGACTAGCCTTGTCAAACGACTTACTAGAATCAGTTCACACCAAACCAAACAAACCGACTTTCTTACCTATTCTCAGAACATGAGACAAAACCACAAACCAATACCCACACCCACACCCACACAGACCCCCAAGTACCTCTGTGACAATACGGAGTGTCGTTTGATGGTGGGCCATAAGAAATTCCCTCATAATGGGCTGTCCTGTCTCAGATCTAGTCTCTGTGGCCAACTTTGTGAATCTGTAAGGAGCCAGTGGTGAGCCACTATCTGCTTTCTCAGGAAAGGCCCCTCTTCAGACCTTCCTGGCATTTGGCCATCCTCACATAAGTAGGTACCAAGAAAGACTGACTCTGTCTTTGGTAAATCCGAAAAATTTTGACCACTGGGACTGTGACTGGGACTGGCTCTGGATGCCTGGCTTTCTGGATCCCAAGTTCAGAGAATTCCATCACCAAGGAAGTGAGGTGAGGTCACTTCCTTCAGGAACTGAATGAGGTCCATACCTTGGCAACCACTTTGTCCTAACAGTTGCTTCCAAGGGTCCCATGAGATGGAGGCTGCACCTACTTACTCTGACATTTTCACAAGTTAGAATGGTATAAAACCATAGGCACCCAGGAACAGCTCTCCACACAGGCCTGGTTTGCTGCATCTTCTTTACATTAAGAAGAGAGAGGCTGATTCTGACACAACCCTTCATCCTGACCAGGTTGTTTGCAATGAAAGATGACTTTTGCTCTCTGAGGTCCTTAATAGCTTCCTACATCTTCTCCAGGGATCATCTTTAATGGCCTTTGAGGTTCTCAGCAGGTGAAAGATCCCTTAACTTCTGTCTTGTAAGACCAACTCTGTCCCTGCTCTTCTGTAAAGTTAGATTGAGGGAAGAGTGTATGGTTAGGGTTAATAACATGTTCAATCTGTGTTAGGAACTATTCTGCTGGATGAATAATGTTATTGGGAACCTACGATATTTATAAGAATATGTAGGTGAAATATATGTATGAAAACAGAAATCTAAGATTTGAAACCCTGAAGGGCATTGGGCCCTTAATTGGTATACTTAGTGTTGACTTACTTTCTGCACAGATGTCTCAGATAAATAAATATACAATGGCATAGGACCTTGTACATCGGATGATTGAATGTGGAAGAGAACATCCAGTCAAAAAGGGATAGTAGGTAAGATTAGGAAGATAGTTGGTAGGTTTTGGAAGGAGAGTGAGTATAGGATTTGGAAAAAAAACTTCTTTAGCAATAGGGTTTCTGTTAGAGGGTGAAGGTAAATGTCAGCACATATGAAGATTCAGTCACAATGATGAACTTTGGAAAATATGTAGGAAATCAGATAATAATAGAGACATTACAAAATCAGGGAAAGTACAAAGTGAGTGATAGGATTAGACATTTTGAACAGGGTTGAGTTTGAATATATAATCTTAGGAAGAAACAAATATGTAGTCACCAATAGGATTGACATTTGAGAGCATTAGGCAATGTGGACATGGATGTTTTTAGTAATACCTGTTCACTTTCCTTTTAGGCTTTGGTACAATCATAAGTGTAACCTTTGCATTTTGTGTCCAGAATATTACTGTGATAAAATGTATATGTAGATCGTGTGACATTAGTATTTCTTCCAGCATTTCTGGGAGCAATGTTTTGAAGTCCTATAAATTAGTATTGGTGGTACAAAGAGGTGTACACTGTGTCTATGAATATAGAGATAGTGCATGAATAGACCACATTGTGAATCAATAATATAACTGGTCCCACTTTAAATAATAGATTGAATTCATATCTGAAAATATATAAGAAATCTTATATCGATATACCATCATTCATTCCAACCAGCAATACATCTAATGGTAATATTAGGGTTATGGTTTATCACGAAGTGTCTTTGAGTTTTGCTTCAAAAGTGATCATGGAAATCGAAAATAATGTGTTTGGAAAGAAGTCTCATGAAAAGACCCATCAAAAACATGGAGGAATACATGTGTTCTGTAGAATAAAGTGATTGAAAGTGAACAAAATGCCTATAAATTTGCAAACTTTTGAATGAAATATATTTGCTATGATGAGCATAAACTGAAGAAATAGTAATGTACCAGTGTTGAATAAAATAAATGTCAAAATGCACAACATGTCCCATAGGAATCTACTTGTATTGATGTTAAACTGGTTCAGTTACTGTGGAAATATTAGGATTTGTATGCACCTTTCACTGAAGATAGTTTTCAGTACTAGGAAACAAATATGTATTTCAGGTGAATGAATAATTTTGAGAATACTCTTGTGAAAATTTGATTATAAATACACATACTTGAATATGAATGAGTTTAGGGAGTGTATAACAAGACATATATTTCATATTTTGAAAAATCTGTAGAGTGTGTATATATATATATATATATATATATATATATATATATATATACATACACAAACACACAGACATTAAAAATAGCATAATATATTCCAATTGAAATTCACCATGAAATATATGTCATCTACAGATCCAAATGTATTTATTTTATTGAATATGGATTTATGTATAATGTTCTTAAACAAGGAAGCTCACTCATAGATTGCATTTTCAGTTCCAACAGCTTTTAGGAGGAGTGATCTCTTACAATTTGTATCTGCCAAGTCAGTCACCTCACAAGAATGTACGTGTGGTATCAGGTAAGATTCTATAATTGCATGTAAAAATACATGTGCTGAATAGGATACAGAGAAAGGGATGCCTTGTCATTACAATCACGGAGACTAAGGCACAATTAGAGGAGAAGAGTTAGAAAATCTGTGAATAAATATCTGGAATGGAATATGCTCAGGAGTTCACAACCTTGAAGACGGAAGAGGAGATTTCAAAAGTAAGGGACAGGGAAAACAGTCCACAAACATGGAGCTCTGGTTCCCTAAATCCTTCTTGAAAAACTCACTCTGAGTTTGGGCACTTGAAATATATGTTGTTGTCGGGAGATTTAGCTTCCATTGTAGTGAGACAATCAAAGCTGTGTCTGCATCTATGTTACCTCGAGGACATGGTTTCTTATTTTCCACTGAATATGTGGCAGCAGTGCTGAATTTTCTTTAGTAGGTAAACTGTGGCAACTGGGGGATAAGTGTATCCACATGTGGACTGTGAGGCCATTTGGTCATCCTCCACTTTGCGTCGTGTTTCTTGCTGCTGCACTGGGATTTTGGTATTTGCTTCATGATATACAAAGAATTCAACTGTTACCCGGTGCGTGAGTGAGTTCTGTCACTTTTGGTAGGTCAGGGTCTGCAGGAGAATGCACCAACCAGGCTTATATCCCACATGACTTGCCCCCTTGACCATAGCAATCTGATTCTAAACATTGCCCTGAATCCTGTCCATATAACAAGATGCCTTTACATACAAGGGTCTGCTGGCTGCACCATGTCAGTCACAAGTCATTTGGAAGCCAATGGAAGATCCACATGGCCCCACCACAGTTGTTTTATTGCACACCTGCCCAGCACTGCTGTAGGCCCACCTCTCAGCAGGCTCCAACTTCCTGGTATCTCTGTTCTGAACCATTTTTATGAAAACCAGTCAATCAAAGCACTGTCTTGTAATCTCATGATCAGCCACAGGATATCCAAGGATTCTCCAGTGCCACCTGGTCATGGGAAGTTTAAAAATTTCTTGGTATTTATCTACCCATTTTTCAAGGTTGAAGTTGGACGCACTGTGTGTTTCATTTCATTCTGGAACTATTAAATGTTTAGGAAGCTCATTTCAATGAAATCTCTGCAGAAGTCTCACAGGCAAGGCTTCCCAAACAGTGGCCAAATGATCACATGAATCCAGGCCCATTGGGATCTACATTGTGACATCCATGTGTGTTTTGACTCTCATATATGGCTGCCAAGTCTTTCAGAATAAAATCATGTGGTAACCTGGCTGAGATTCCCAGTGCTCGGTGAACAGCCACCCTGGGCCTAGATCTCATTTTACAAGGGTGACTCTCATGTGAATCCTCCTAAAATCCCAACACAATTCATGGCAATACGTCTCTGAGGTGAGGTCCACAACTCAGTCTCTAAGGGGAATCACAACAGAGTTAAAGCCAAGGTGGACCCAGTCATCTATTCCAACGGCCACACATGACCACAATTAAAACCAAAACACTCCCACATGGCCCTCATCTTCTTCCATATGGACACTGATCATTACCTCTGGCTTGAGGTTTCCATGAGGGGCACAGCCCAAGACAGTGTCCAAAATAACCTCCATTGCCCCTCATTTGCCTAAAGTCAGGGTGTCCTGGACACTCGTCCGGGGAACCAGGAGTGATCAAATAGGCCTGCTATTAATATTGCTTTGCTCCTCCAATTTGAGGCCTACTGACTGTCAGGTGTAGATTCTTTATGTGATTTGGATTCTGGAGAAAACCCAAGCACCTATGGGATAGCCTCTAAAGGGCTTTGAAGAACTCATTTGATCCAAAGGTTCCTATTCTCACTTGATGGAGGTCAGGAACCTTACAGGGGAAGGCGAGAGACTTCTTCCATAATGACTGCTCTTTTGGCCAATTTAGTTTTGGATGCAAACATGGGATTTTCTTTAAATCCCTCATGTGCTGAGAATCTAAGCCAAAGCCTAACACAGGACCTAGAGCCTGATTCAGACATATCCCTTTCCAATGCAATTAAGCAAAGAGTCACAGGTGATGCCCATTGATTTCCATTTGAAAACTGTTTTCTTTAGGCTTCCCAAAGGGGTGGCCAGAGGCAAAGACCTTCCTGACATTGAGGGCAACAGAACAATAGGTAACCAAAGCAGTATTTCTCCACTGAGACTTTCCTGATTACACTGATATCTGAGTTTTCTGAGTTGCTCGCCATTCCCTTCAGCTATCCAGTACATGGCCATATCACAGAGCTTGGTGGTGGTATACATCTTGGACACAAAACCATGAGCCTATTCTGGAAAGTGGCCAGAATTCAGAAAGAAAACAGGAACTTAGGAAGATATCAGGGGTTGCCCTTCAATAATGCAAGCCACAGTCCATTCATAAATGGGAAGTATGAATCCGGGGAAGCTTTCTACTAGACAGGACACATCCATTGAAGCATTCTCTTTTCTAATGTCTACAACCCCTGACACAGTGGGATACACAGACCTAGAAACACTCGCCTTTTCAAACGACTTACTAGAATCAATTAACTCCAAACAAAACAAACTGCCTTTCTTACCTATTCTCAGAACATGAGACAAAACCACAAACACACACCCACACCCACAAATGCACCTCCTTCCCCCAAGTAGGTCTGTGACTATCCGAAGTGTCCTCTGACTGGTGGGCCATACTATGTTTCCATGAAATGGCCTGTTCTGTCTCAGATCTGTTCTCCTTATCCAACTCTGTGAAGTTGACAGGAGCCAGCGGTGAGCCACAACCTGGTTTCTCAGGAAAGGGCCCTCTTCAGAGCTTTACTGGCATTTGGCCATCCTCACATCAGTAGGTACCAAGAAAGACTGACTCTGACCTTGGTAAATCCAAACAAGTGAGATCACTGGGACTGGGACTGGGACTGGCTGTGGGTGCCTGGCTTCCTGGACCACATGTTCAGAGATTTCAAACACCAAGGAAGTGAGGTGAGGTCACTTCCTTCAGGAACTGAATGAGGTCACTGCCTTGGCAAACACATTGTCCTAATTGTTGCTTCCAAGGCCCCATGAGATGGAGGCTGCCCCTACTTCCTGTGACACTTTCACAAGTTAGAATGGTATATCATCCATAGGCACTCCAGAGCAGCTCTCCACACTGGCTTGTTTTGGTCCATCTTCTCTACATTAAGAAGAGAGAGGCAGATTCAGACACAACCCTTCATCCTGACCAGGTTGTTGGCCATGGAAGGTGACTCTTACTCTCTCAGGTCCTTCATAGCTGCCTACATCTTCTACAGGGATCATTTCTGCATGGACGTTTGAGGTTCTCAGCGGGTGGAAGATCCCCTAAATTCCTGTATTGTAAGACCAACTCTTTCCCTGCTCTTCTGTAAAGTTAGATTGAGGGAACAGTGTATGGTTAGGGTTAATAACATGTTCGATTTGGGTTAGGAATTGTTCTGCTGTATGAATAATGTTATTGGGAACCTGCGATATTTATAAGACTATAGAAGTGAAATATAAGTATGAAAACAGAAATGTTCTAAGGTTGTATGGTAATTCTAGGCTTAAAATAAAAACATGTTGGAGATTTATGTGTATCATTTGTGTTGTATAATTGGACTTGTTATCAAAAAGATATGTACAGTTACATGTTACTTTTTACACTTAGATAAAATTTAAAAGTATTTTTAAGTTAATGAGAGCCTAATCTCTGTGAAGGTTTTATTGTAAAACACAAAGGTAAAATGCCCATTCATTTCCATGTGAAAACTGTTTTCTTCAGGCTTCAGGAAGGAGTAGCCTGAGGAAAAGATGTTCCTGATATTCAGGGCAACATAACAATAGGTAATCAAAAGGCCCAAAGCAGGGTTTCTCCACTGAGACTTTACTGGTCACACTGATATCAGGGTTTTCTGAGATGCATTCCCTTCAGCTATCCAGTACATGGCCATGTCACAGAGCTTGGAAGTGGTACATATCTTGTACACAAAATCATGAGCCTATTTTGGAGAGTGGCCAGAATTCAGGAAGGATACAGGAACGTAAGAAAATAATAGGTGTTGCCCAATGATAAGGCAAGCCACAGTCCATTTATAAAATGGGCAGGATGAATGCTTGGAAGTTTTCTCTTTGACAGGACACACCCATTGAGGCATTCTCTTTTCTAATGTCTACAACCATGGACACAGTGGGATACACAGACATAGAAACACTCGCCTTGTCAAAGGACTAACTAGAAACAGTTCACTCCAAACCAAACAAACCCCCTTTCCTAACTATTCTCAGAACATGAGAAAAAACCACAAACCCACTCAAACACCCACGAAGTCACCTCCTTCCCCCAAGTAGGTCTGAAACTATCCAGAGTGTCCTCTGACTGGAGGGCAATACTATGTTCCCCAGAAATGGCCTGTCCTGTCTCAGATCTGGTCTCCTGGGTCAACTCTGTGAAGTTGTCAGGAGACAGCAGTGAGCCTCTAACTTCTTTCTCTGGAAGGGCCCCTCTTCAGAATTTTCCTGGCATTTGGCCATCCTCACATCACTAGGTACCTCAAAAGACTGACTCTGTCCTTGGTAAATCCAAACAAGTGAGACCACTGTGACTGGAGCTTGGACTGGGTCTGGATTCCTGGCTTCCTGGAACCCAAATTCGGAGAGTTCCATCAACAAGGATGTGAGGTGAGGTCACTTCCTTCAGGAACTGAATGTGGTCACTGCATTTGCAACCACTTTGTCCTAACATTTGCTTCCTAGGGTCTCATAATATGGAGGATGCGCCTACTTCCTGTGACACTTTCACAAGTTCGAATGGTATAGAAACAATAGGCACCTGGGAACAGCTCTCCACACAGGCCTAGTTTGGTCAATCTTCCCTACATTAAGAAGAGAGAGGATGATTCAGACACATGCTTTTAACCTGACCGGGTTGTTTGCCATGGAAGATGACGTTTGCTCTCTCAGGCCTTTCATAGCTGCCTGCATCTTCTCCAGGGATCATATCTGCATGGACCTTTGAGGTTGTCAACAGGTGGAAGGTTCCCTACACCCCTGTATTGTAAGACCAACTCTGTCCCTGCTCTTCTGTAAAGTTGGATTGAGGGAAAAGTGTATAGTTAGGATTAATAACATGTTCGATTTGTGGTAGGAATCATTCTGTTGGATGAATAATAGTATTGGGAACCTGCAATATTTATAAGAATATACAGGTGAAATGTAATTATGAAAACTGAAATCTAGGTAAGATTTGAATACCAGAAAGGCATTGGGCCCATGATTGGGATACTTATCTTTGAATTATGTTCTGCACAGATGTCTCAGATAAATCAATATACAATGGCATAGGACCTTGTACCTTGGATGATTGATTGTTGAAGAGTTCATCCAGTCAAAAAAGGATAGTCGGTAGGATTAGGTAGATAGTCGGTAGGTTTAGAAAAAAGAGTGAGTATAGTATTTGGACAAAAAGTTCTTTAGCAATAGGGTTTCGGATAAAGAGTGAATGTAAATGTCAGCACATGTGAAGAATCAGTCACTATGATGAACTGGGGAAAATATGTAGGAAAAGAGATATCAATAGAGACATTAGGAAATCAGACAAAATATAAAGTGAGTGATAGGATTAGACATTTTCAACATGGTTGAGGTTGAATATATAATCTTGGGAAGAAACAAATATGTACTCACCAATAGGATTGACATTTGAGAGAATTAGGCATCCAAGACATGGATGTTTTTAGTAATCCATGTTCACTTTCCATTTAGGCTTCGGGACAATCCTAAGTGTGACCTTTGCATTTTGTTTCCAGAATATTACTGTGATAAAATGTATATGTAGATCAGTTGACATGAGTCTTTCTTCCACCATTTCTGTGAGCAAAATTTTGAAGATATACAAATTATTATCGAGGGTACACAGAGGTGTACACTGTGTCTATCAATATAGAGACAATGCATGAATAGACCATACTGTGAATAAATAATATAACTGGTTCCAAATTAAACAATGGATTGAATTGATATTTGAAAGTATACAAGAAATCTTATATTGATATACAATCATTCATTCCCACCAGTTTTACATCTAATGGTAATATTAGGTTTACGGTTTATCATGACGGGTGTGTGAGTTTTGCTTCAAAAATGATAATGGAAATCAAAAATAATGTCTTTGGAAAAAAGTCTCATGAATGGAGCAGTCAAGAAACGTGGAGGAATACATGTGTTCTGAAGCAGGAAGTGATTGAAAGTAAAACAAATGCGTATAAATTTGCTAAATTGTGAATGAAATATACATACTATGATGTGCATAAACTGGACAAATAGTAATGTACCAGTGTTGAATAAAAATGAACGTCAAAATACAATTATATCCCATAGGAATCTTCTTGCATTTATGTTAAACTGGGTCAGTTACTGTAGAAATATTAGAATTTTTTTTGGTGTTATAATACAATTTATTTTAGCACTAGCATGCCACAGAATGTCGAGGAAAGAGCAATGGATTTTTAGTTATCGCACTAGTAATCTATCATTAAATGACTATTTTGGGGAGTCTAGAAATTACATAAGGCTATGTAACATTTTTTTTTATTTAGCATTCATAAAAACTTAGAATTTTGGTAATATTTCTACTTTTTTATTTTTTTTTATTTTTACAGTTGTTGATCGACCTCATTTTATTTATTTATATGTGGTGCTGAGAATATAACCCAGTGCCTCACACATGCTAGCCAAGCATGTTACCACTGAGCCAGACACCCAGACCCTCCACATTTATCTTATAATCAAACACTCCTCTCCCTCTTCTTTACTCACTTTCTTCCTCATTTTCCCCCTTCTCTCTCTTCCTTTTTCATTTTCCCTCCATAGGAGTTTTTCTCTCATGTCATTACAAACAGTAATATGCTATGAAATTTACATTTAAGAATTTTTTTATAGTCATTCTTTTTTCTTGAGAAAATTTAATAATTATAATAACCTATAGATATATTACAATACATTTATTATACATATGTATCTATATTCATGCATATGTATTACATATGATATATATACATATATATTTAAAAGTACTTTGATTAGCCTGTTAGAAATAATATAGACCAAGTCTTTCTTAATTTTCAAGTCTTCTAGAATTAACAGCTTACAGTGAAAATCAAATAAACATATTTAAGTAAACAGGTATCATTCTTATTTATCAATACTTATCATTTAAGTTTTTATATTACATTAAGCTGTGATATGGCATATTAACTCTTATGAATTAGTGAAATTTTATTTGAACAACCTTTTATTAAAGGACCATATGCACTGACATTTTAAATGGCTTTCTTGTGATTTTAATTTCTATCAACTGCATATTTATTGCCAAATACTTATTTTATTAATTTTCATATTCATGATTGATATAAAATCAATGGTTTAATTCTTCTTGTAAGTAGTTACTTATTACAGTAATAATTCTACATCTTTATAAGAAAAATGGTACAAAGATATTTTCATGCAAAATTAAGAATAATTGCATGCTCTAAATGTTTCATTGTTGATACATATAATAAAGAGCTTTTGATGAGTCTCTTCCCCAGTAAAACATAAAATGCAAAGATATAGTTGGGTATGTATGTCCAAATAAAGATAAGGAAAAATACACATTATCAGCTACAAACTATCAAATAAAAGATGAAAAGAACAATCCAACACATTGTACGAACTTGTCAGATGAGGTAGCCTAAGACTAGACCTGGTCCATGACAAAATATTCACGAAAAAAAATGAAATATGAAAAATATAGGAAATGATATGAATTTTTCATGAAGGTAGGTGGATTATCCTTTAATCTCAATATATGTTCATTTTCAAAAGCCAGTTTTCTGGTAAAATAAATTTGTGATATTTACAACTACACAAAACAAACTTTCTGCTTATCAAAATGAATGCATCTCAACTCCTTTTTAGCTGATTTCTTCCCACTCAATTTTAAACCTTTGTTTATTTATTTTTATTGGTTTTTCAAAACATTACAAAGCTCATGATATATCATCTTTCATACATTTGACTGAAATGGGTTATGAACTCCCAATTTTCCCCAAATACGAATTGCAGAATCACATCAGTTACACATTCACATTTTTACATAATGTCACATTAGTGACTGTTGTCCTCTGCTACCTTTATTATCCCCTACTATCCCCCCTCCCCTTTCATCCTATCTTCCCTCTCTTCCTCATCTGCTTTTTCACTTCTCTCTCTTGTTCCCGCCTTTCCCCTCACAACGTCTTATATGTAATTTTGTGTAACAATGAGGGTCTCCTACCTTTTCCATATGTTTTCCCTTCTCTCTCCCTTTCTCTCTCCCACTTGTCTTTGTTTAATATTAATCTTTTCCTCATGCTCTTCCTCCCTGTTCTATTCTTAGTTACCCTATTTTTATCAAAGCAGACATTTGGCATTTGTTTTTTTAAGGATTGGCTAGCTTCTCTTAGCATAATCTGCTCTAATGCCATCCATTTCCCTGCAAATTCTATGATTTTGTCATTTTTTAGTGCTGCATCCATCGTGTATAGATGCCACATTTTTTTATCCATTCATCTATTGAATTGCATCTAGGTTGGTTACACAGTCTAGGTATTGTGAATTGTGCCACTATAATCATTGATGTGGCAGTATCCCTTTAGTACACTCTTTTAAGATCCTCAGGGAATAGTTCGAGAAGGGCGATAGCTGGTTCAAATGGTGGATCCATTCCTAGCTTTCCCAGGAATCCCCATACTGCTTTCCATGTTGGCCTCACCAATTTGCAGTCCCACCAGCGGTGTACAAGTGTCCCCTTTTCCCCACATCCTCGTAAACACTTGTTGTTGTTTGACTTCATAATGGCTGCCAATCATACTGGAGTGAGATGGTATCTTAGGGTGGGTTTGATTTGCATTTCTCTGACTGCTAGATATGGTGAGCATTTTTTCATGTACTTGTTGATTGATTGTATGTCCTCCTCGGTGAAGTGTCTTTTCAGGTCCTTGGCCCATTTGTTGATTAGGTTATTTGTTATCTTATTGATAATTTTTTTGAATTCTTTGTATATTCTGGATATTAGGGCTCTATCTGAAGTGTGAGGGGTAAAAATTTGTTCCCAGGATGTAGGCTCTCTATTTACTTCCCTTTTGTTTCTCTTGCAGAGAAAAAAACTTTTAATATAAGTAAGTCTCATTTTTTTTATTCTTGTTAAGAACTCTTGGGCTATGAGCGTCCTATTAAGAAATTTGGAGCCCGACTCCACAGTATGTAGATCGTAGCCAACTTTTTCTTCTATGAAACGCAGTGTCTCTGATTTTATATCTAGATCCTTGATCCATTTTGAGTTAAATTTTGTGCATGGCGAGAGAACGGGATTCAGTTTCATTTTGTTGCATATGGATTTCCAATTTTCCCAGCACCATTTGTTGAAGATGCTATCCTTCCTCCACTGCATGCTTTTAGCCCCTTTATCAAATATAAGAAAGTTGTAATTTTGTGGATTGGTTTCTGTGTCCTCTCTTCTGTACCACTGGTCCACCTGCATTTTTCGGTACCAGTTCCATGCTGTTTTTGTTACTATTGCTTTGTAGTACAGTTTGAACTCTGGTATCGCTATACCTCCAGATTCACACTTCCTGCTTAGAGTTGCTTTTGCTATTCTGGGTCTTTTATTTTTCGATATGAATTTCATGATTGATTTATCTATTTCTACAAGAAATGCCGTTGGAATTTTGATTGGCATTGCATTAAACCTGTAGAGAACTTTGCGTAATATTGCCATTTTTATGATGTTAGTTCTGCCTATTCATGAACAGGGCACATGTTTCCATCTTCTGACATCTTCTTCTATTTCTCTCTTTAGATTTCTGTAGTTTTCATTATATAAATCTTTCACCTCTTTTGTTAGGTTGATTCCCAAGTATCTTATTTTATTTGAGGATGTTGTCAATAGAGTGGTTTTCCTCATTTCCATTTCAGAAGTTTTTTTTCTGTTATACAGGAATGCATTTGATTTATGCGTGTTAATTATATATCCTGCCACTTTTCTGAATTCATTTATTAACTTTAGCCATTTCTTTGTAGACATTTTTGTGTCTGTTAAATATATTATCATGTCATCTGCAAAGAGTGATACTTTAAATTCTTCTTTTTCTATTTTTATGCCTTTAATTTCTTTTGTCTGTTTAATTGCTCTGGCTAGTATTTCAAGAACTAAATTGAATAGAAGTGGTGATAGAGGGCATCCCTGTCTTGTTCCAGATTTTAGAAGGAATGCCTTCAGTTTTTTCTCCATTTAGGATGATGCTAGCCTGAGGTTTAGCATATATAGCTTTTACAATGTTGAGGTAAGTTCCTGTTATCCCTAGTTTTTATAGAGTTTTGAACATAAATGGATGCAGAACTTTGTCAAATGCTTTTCTGCATCTATCGAGATGATCATATAGTTCTTGTCTTTAAGTCTATTGATGTGGTGAATGGCATTTATTGATTTTCGTATATTGAACCATCCTTGCATCACAAGGATGAATCCTCCTTGATGATGGTGCACAATTATTTTGATATGCTTTTGTACTCGATTTGTCAGAATTTTATTGAGAATTTTTGCATCCAAGTTCATTAGAGAAATTGGTCTGTAGTATTCTTTCTTTGAAGTGTCTTTGTCTGGTTTCAGGATCAGGGTGATGTTGGCCTCATAGAATGAATTTGGAAGAGCTCCTTCTTTTTCTATTTCTTGAAAAAGCTTGAAAAATATTGATTTTAATTCTTCTTTGAAGGTTTTGTAGAAATCCGCTGTATTCCCATCCGTTCCAGGGCTTTTTTTGGGTTGGCAGTCTTTTGATTGCTTCTTCTATGTCTTCCTTTGTTATTGGCCTGTTTAAATTGTTTGTGTCTTCCTGACTCAATCTGGGCAGATCGTATGACTTAAGAAATTTATCAATATCTTCACAATATTCTATTTTATTGGAATATAGTGTTTCAAAATACTTTCTAATTATCTTCTATATTTCTGTAGTGTCTGTTGTGATATTGCCTTTTTTATCCCACATGTTAGTAATTTGAATTCTCTTTCTTCTTCTCTTCCTTAGCGTGGCTAAGGGCCTGTTGATCTTATTTATTTTTTCAAAGAACCAACTTTTAGTTTTATCAATTTTTTCAACTTTTTTTTTGTTTCAATTTCGTTGATTTCTGCTCTGAATTTAATTATTTCTTGTCTTCTACTACATTTGCTGTTGTTTTGCTCTTCCTTTTCCAGGTTTTTGTGGTGTAGTTTAAGTTCATTTATTTGTTGTTGTTTTTTTCTTTTTTTGAGGAAAGAACTCCAAGAAATGAATTTCCCTCTTAAAACTGCTTTCATTGTGTCCCATAGATTCCGGTATGTTGTGTCTGTATTGTCATTTGTCTCTAAGAATTTTTTATCTCCTTCTTTATGTCTTCTGTAACCCATTGGTCATTCAGTAACATGTTGTTCATTTTCCATGTGATGTAGGATTTTTCCTTCCTTCTTTTCTCATTGATATCCAGTTTCATTCCATTATGATCAGATATGGTGCACGGTATAATCTCCATGCCTTTATATTTACTAAGAATTGCCCTATGGCATAATATATGGTGTATCTTTGAGTAGGATCCATGTGCTGCTGAGAAGAACATGCATCCACTTGATGATGGTTGATATATTCTATATATGTCTGTTAAGTCTAGGTTATTTATTGTGCTGTTGAGTTCTATAGTTTCTTTATTCAGTTTTTGTCTAGAGGATCTCTCTAATGCTGAGAGTGGTGTGTTGAAGTCACCCATAATTATTGTGTTGTAGTCTATTTGACTCTTGAACTTGAGGAGAGTTTGTTTTATGAACGTTGCACCTCCATTGCTTGGTGCATACAAATTGATAATTGTTTTTTTCTTGTTGGTGGATGATTCCTTTTAACAGAATATAGTGTCATTCTTTATCCCTTTTGATTAACTTTGGTTTGAAGTTGATATTATTCCATATGAGTATGGCAAATCCTTCTTGCTTCCGAGGGCCATGTGAGTGTTATGATTTTTCCCAACCTTTTACCTTCAGCCTGTGTATGTCTTTTCCTATCATATGAGTCTCCTGAAGGCAGAATATTGTTGGATTTGTTTTTTTGATCCAGGTTACTAGCACATGTCTCTTGATTAGTGAATTTAGGCCATTAACATTTAAGGTTACAATTGAAATATGATTTGTACTTCCAGTCATGTTTATTTATTTATTATATTTTAGTTTGGATAGTTTTTACTTTTTTGGTTACTTTCCTCCCGCTTTACTGAGATACTTCCCACTGTTAGTTTTGGGCACTATTTTTTAACTCTTCTTCTTGTAGTATTTTGCACAAAATGCTTTGCAGTGCTGGTTTTCTGGCTGAGAATTGTTTTAGCTTTTGTTTATCATGAAAGACTTTAATTTCATTGTCAAATCTGAAGCTTAACTTTTCTTTATATGGTATTCTTGGTTGGAATTCTTTTTTTTTTTTTTCAGCATTTGAATTACACTGTTCCAGGATCTTCTCACTTTCAAAGAATGTGATGAAAAATCAGTTGTTAACCTAATTGGTTTACCCCTGAATGTAATCTGCCTCCTTTCTCTTAAAGCTTTTAATATTCTCTCCTTGTTCTGTATGTTGGCTATCTTCATAATTATATGTCTTGGAGTTGGTCTATTTTGGTTTTGAATGTTTGGGGTCCTGTAGGCTTCCAGGAATTGGCAATCCAATCCATCATTCATCTCTGGGAAGTTTTATAGAATTATTTCATTTAATATGTTGTCCATTCCTTTGGTTTGAATCTCTATGCCTTCTTCTATCCTGATGACTCTTAATTTTGTTTTTTGTTTTTTTATGACATCCCATATCTTTTGAATAAATTCCTGGTGGGATTTAAGCATCTTTTCTGTGTTTACTCAATTCTTTTCACGTTGATAAACTTTGTCTTCATTATCTGATGTTCTGACTTCTACTTGATCTAGTCTATTTGTAATATTCTCGTTTGAGTTTTTAATTTGGTTTATATTTTCCTGCATTTCTAGGATTACTGTTTAATATTTTTTTTAAGATCTCTATCTCCTGGTAATGCTCATTCTTTGCCATTTGAATTTGTTTGTTTAATTCATTTTCAAAATATACTTTTATTGCTTGGACTTGCTGCCTCATGTCTTCTCTAATATTCCTTTCCATCTGAGTTCGGTATGCCTTGAGTTCTTTCCCTATCCCTGTTTCTGATGCTTCAAGGTCCTCCTGTAGATTTAAGTTGTCCTGCATTGTTTGTACTCCTTTTTTGCCCTTGTTTTTTCATGATGTTCACGTTACTTTCCAGCTCTATTTGATTGCTGTGTTTCTGCTTTATTCTTTAGATTTGTTTTGGTGTTGTATATCTCTGTTGTCTCTCCTTTGTGTTGGTAAACTATGCCTGCTAAAGTGGATTCCGCTTGGAAGTAATTCCGAAGGCCGAACTCCAGTGATGTCACCTCTCTGCTTTGGCCGACCCCAGGCTCCTTGCCGAGGTGTCCGAATTTGGGGGTGGGACTTGACTGTCTCTGGTTTGTTTCAGCTCTGGGTCACTGGCAGGCGGGCGGTCTCCAGCCGCCCAATTGCGCGGTTGGTCGCCAGCGGGCAGGCAGTCTCCAGCCGCCCAGTCACGCGGGCAGCAGGTGGGCTGTCGCCGTTGGGTTGGCAATCTCTAGCCACGCAGTCTCACGCTCGGTTGCCGGCGGGCGGGCATTCCTCAGCCCCCCAGTCACTCAGGCAGTGGGTGGAATGTCACGTGCAGGCCTGCGGTCTCCAGCCGCCCAGTCACAAGGGCCTGCCTTCTAGTCCTTTGGTTTCTCCTGCTTGTCCTGTTTTCTTTTTCTAGACCAGATTTCCCCTGAGTGATGCCTCTCGGCAGTTCAAACTGTACTCTGTGCCTGCCGTTTGTTGGGTGTGGAGGGTGTCTTTTGGGAACCCAGACACTCTATTGTTTTGATTTTTTCCGCTTGCCCCTCCCCCAGCACTGGCTATACACGTTTCGTTATGGCCACTGATGGTAGGGGGAGTCGAAAGTCAGGTGTCTCTAGTTTTTCTTGCGTCTTTATGCAAGCTTGCTCTGATTAACCCTCCCCCAGAAAGCCTAGGAGACATTTTATGCGAATTCCCCGCTGTATGAGAGATGAGCTGAGTAACACACATCTGTTTTATTGTTGCAGTCTATTGGAGAGGGGCGGTGGTTACTTCAGATCTCAAAGATGGTGGCCGCTTGTTTCCTTGGTGGAGTTTCTTTTGTGGGGGATAGAACTATACCACTTTCTTCCCTGTCTGAATTCCCAAACTCAGCCCGGGGATCAGTGGGAGCTCAGCCGGCAGGATTCCACAGAATCCGCAGCAACATTTCTCCCTGCTTCAGGTCACTTCTCGGTGGTGCCCCGCCATCTGAAACAGCAGGCCTGGCTGCATGATTCAATCAGCCCGGATCTCTGATTGCACAGTTGGCTATTGGGAACCCCGGCACTCTATTGTTTTGATTTTTTTTTTCCACTTGCCCCTCTCTCAGCGCTGGCTAGACAGGTTTTTTTTCACCACTGATGGGAGGGGGAGTTGAAAGTCAGGTGCCTCTAGTTTTCCCCTATCTTTATGCAGGCTCCCTCTGATAATCTCTCCCCCAGAAAGCCTAGGAGAGATTTGATGCAAATTCCCCGAAGTATGGGAGATGAGCTGAGTAACAGTAACAGAATAACAACATTTTATTGTTGCAATCTGTAGGGGAGTGGCTGTCGTTACTTCAGCTCACCAAGATGGTGGCCGTTGGTTTCCTTCGTGGAGTTTCTATTGTGGGGGTTACAACTGTACCACTTCCTTCCCCATCTGAAACCCTGAACTCAGCCCAGGGCTCAGTGGGGACTCTACTGGCAGAATTCCACAGAATCTGCATCAATGTTTCTCCGTGATTATTGATCGCATCTCGGTGGTGCCCTGCTGTCTGTAGCCACTGGACGGGTAGCGCGGATCAGTCAGACAGGATCTCCGGTCGCAGAGTTGGCTCATGTTTGAGACTCATTTACCGAACCTCAGTGCTAGAAATCATTCTTCTAGGTTTCAGTGCACCCCCATTTTGCTGTAAGTTCCTAACAAGATAGTTTTTTGTCGTTCTTAGTCGTTAGTCACCTGCGCAGTGGCGCGGTACACTGGGTATGATGCTCTCTATTCGCGGCCATCTTGCAATGTCAAAATATTATGATTTGTATGCACCATTCACTGAAGTTAGTTTTCAGTATTAGGAAACAAATATGTATTTCAGGTGGATGAATATTTCTGAGAATAATCTTGTGAAAAGTTCATTATAAATCCTCATACATGAATATGAATAATTTTAGGAAGTGTATAATAAGACACATATATTTCATATTTTGAAAAATCGGGAGAGTATATATATATATATATATATATATATATATATATATATATATACACACACACACACACACAAACACACACACCGAGACATTAAAAAGTAGCAATATATATGCCAATCGAAATTCATCATTAAATATATAACATCCACTTATCCAAAAATATACATTTTACTGAAAATGGATTTATGCATAATGTTGGTCAACTTGGAAGCTCACCCATAGGTTGAATTTTCTGTTCCAACAGAGGTTAGGAGGAGTGATCTCTTCTCACAATTTTTATCTGCCATGTCAGCCACCTCAGAAGAATGTACATGTGATACCAGGTAGGATTCTATTTGTGCATATAAAAATACATGTACTTAATAGGCTACAGAAAAAGGGAGAGAGGAATTCACATATTTGTTAATTTTAAAAACACATGGAGAACTATGTCAATAAACATTAACTACATTTATAACTCCTACACAATATAATGCAAAAGGGATGTCCAACTACATACCATGCCTTCTCTGAATTGCTGGTATTTGTATTCTTTTTGGGTTACTATTCTCCATCATATAAGGATTAGTAGTCAGAGTCTAGTAGGGTATGGGTTAGTGTCAGAGATTCAGTATTTCAAATGGAAATTAGGAAAGTAAACCCAATGTGTTTGCAAATATGTACTACACAAAAATCTTCCCACTCACATTAAAAACAATCCCTTGATATTACCCTCACTGGAAGAAATACACAATTAGAGGATAAAAGTTAGAAAATCTGTGAATACATACCCGGAATGGAATATGCTGAGGAGTTCACAACCTTGGAGGTGGTAGATGAGTTTCCAAAAGTAAAAGACAAGGTAAACACTCCACAACATGGAGCTCTGCAGGCCTAAAGACTTCTTGAGATACTGCCTCTGAGTTGGGACACTTAAAATGTATGTTGTTGTCGGTAGCTTTAGCATCCTATGTAGTGAGACCATCAAAACTGGGTCAACATCTATGTGACCTGGAGGACATGGTATCTTATTTTCCAATGAAAATGAGGCAGCAGTGCTGAATTCTCACTTTGTGGGTAAACTGTGGCAACTGGGGGATAAGTGTCTCTCCGTGTGGACTGTGAAGCCATTTGGTCATACTCTACTTTTCGTGGTGATTCTTGCTGCTGCACTGGGAGTTTGGTATTGGCTTAATGAAATACAAGGAGTTTAACTGGGACACAGTGCTGGAGGGAGTTCTGTCACGTGTGGTGGGACAGGGTCTCCAGGAGAATGCACCAACCAGGCTTATGTCCAACATAGCTTGCCCCCTTGACCATATCAACCTGATTCTGAACATTGCCCAGAAACCTATCCATATAACAAGATGCCTTTACATATAAGGGTCTGCTGGCTGCATCATGTCAGTCACAAGCCATTTGAAAGCCAATGGCCAATCCACATGAAACCACCAGAGATGGTTTATCTCACACCTACCCACCTTTGCTGTAGGCCCACTACTCAGCAGGTTCCAACTTACTGGCATCTCTGTTCTACACCATTTTTGTGAAACCCAGTCAATCAAGGCACTTTCTCGTACACTCATGATCAGCAACAGGATCTCCAATGGTTTTCCAGTGCCACCTGGTAATGGGAATTTCAAAAATTTCATGGTATTTATCGAGCCCATTTTTTAAGGTTGAAGTTGGAGGCACTGAGGGTTTCATTTAATTCAGTAACCATTAAATGGTGAGGAAGCCCATTTCAATGAAAGCTCTGGAAGACTCTCTCAGGCAAGGCTTCCCAAAGAGTTGCCAAATGGTCACATAAAGCCAGGCATATTGAGGTCTACAATGTAAAATCCTTGCGTGTTTTGACTCTCAACTATGGGTGCTAATTCTTTCAGAAAAAAATTATGTGATAACCTGGCTGAGATTCCCTGTGCTCTGTGGAAAGCATTCCTGGGCACAGATCTCAGTTTCCAAGGGTGACTCTCATTCATGGCCTCCTAAAATCCCAACAAAACTCATGGCAATACCTCTCTGAGATCAGTTCCAGAACTCAGTCTCTAAGGGGAATCACACTAGAATTCAAGACCAGGTGGAGCCAGTCATATTTTTCAACAACCACACTAATAACCACAATTAAAACCAGAACACTTCCACATGGCCATCATCTTCTTCCATATAGATACTCATTTTAACCTCTGGCTGGAGGTTTCCATGAGGGGCACAGCCCAAGACAGTGTCCAAAATAAGCTCCCTTGCCCCTCATTTGCTTAACGTTGGGGTGGCCTGAACACCTTCCTGTGAACCATGACTTATCAAATAGGCCTGCCGTTAATACTGCTCTGCTTCTCCAATTTGAGGACTACTGACTGTTGGGTTTAGATTCTTCATGTGAATTGGAATCATTGGAATCACCTATGGGCTAGCCTCTGAAGGGCTTTGAAGAACTCATTTGACCCAAAGGCACCCTATTCTCACTTGATAGAGGTCAGGAACCTTACAGAGGTAGGGAGAGACTTCATCCACAAAAACTGCTCTTTTGGCCATTTTGGTTTTGGATGAACACGTGGGATGTATAAGGTGCTGAGTATCTAACCACAGCCTCACACAGGGCCAAGAGGCTGTTTCAGAAACATCCATTTCCAAAGCAATTAAGCAAAGAGCCACAGGTGATGCCCATTCATTTCCATTTGAAAACAGTTTTCTTCAGGCTTCACAAATTAGTGTCCTGAGGTAAAGACCTTCCTGAAATTCAGGGCAACAGAACAATAGGTAAGCAAAAGGCCCAAAGAAGGGTTTCTCCACTGAGACTTTCCTGGTCCCACTGATATCTGAGTTTTCTTAGATTCTCGCCATTCCCTTCAGCTATCCAGTACATCACCATTTCACAGAGCTTGGAGGTGGTACATATCTTGGACACAAAACCATGAGGCTATTCTGGAGAGTTTCCAGAATTCAGGAAGAAAACAGAAACTACTGAGAGCAGATGTTGCCCTTCAATAAGACAAGCTGCAGTCCATTTGTAAATTGGGCAGGATGAATGCTTGGAAGCTTTCTACTAGACAGGACACATCCATTGATGCATTCTCTTTTCTAATGTCTACAATCACGGACAGAGTGGGATACACAGACATAGAAGCACTCGCCTTGTCAAACGACTTACTGGAAACAGTCCACACCAATCCAAACAAAGAGCCTTTCCTACCTATTCTCAGAACATGAGACAAAACCACAAACCCACACACACACACTCAAAGGCACCTCCTTTGCTCAAGTAAGTCTGTGACTATCCAGAGTGTCCTCAGAATGGTGGGCCATTGTATGTTCCCCCAAAATGGCCTGTCCTGTATCAGATCTGGTCTCCTTGGCCAACACTTTGAAGTTGTTAGGAGCCATGGGTGAGCCACTACCTGCTTTCCCAGGAAAAGCTCCTCTTCAGAGCTTTCCTGTCATTTGGCCATCGTCACATCAGTAGGTACTAAGAAAGACTGACTCTGTTCTTGGTAAATCAAAACAAGTGAGACCACTGGGACTGGGACTGTGACTGGCTCTTGGTGCCTGTCCTCCAGGATCAAACGTCCAGAGAGTTCCATCACCAAGGCAGTGAGGTGAGGTCATTTCCTTCAGGAACTGAAAGAGGTCACTGACTTGGCAACCACTTTGTCCTAACAGTTGCTTCTAAGGGTCCCATGAGATGGAGGCTGTCCCTACTTCCTGTCACACTTTCACAGTTAGAATGGTATACCAACCATAGGTACCTGAGAACAGCTCTCCACACAGGCCTGGTTTGGTCCATCTTCTCTACATTAAGAAGGTAGAGGCTGATTCAGACATATCCCTTCATCCTGACCAGATAGTTTGCCATGGAAGATGTCTTTTGCTCTCTCAGGTCCTTCATAGCTTCCTTCATCATCTCAGGGGATCATTTCTGCATATACCTTTGATGTTCTCAGCAGGTGGAAGATCCCCTACATTCCTGTATTGTAAGACCAACTCTGTCCCTCCTCTTCTGTAAAGTTAGATTGAGGGAAAAGTGTATGTTTAGGGTTAATAACATGTTTGATTTGCGTTAGGAATCTTTCTGCCGGATGAATAATGGTATTGGGAGCCTGTGATATTTACAAAAATATATAGGTAAAATATAAGTATAAAAACAGAAATCTAGGTAAGATTGGAAGCCAGAAGGGAACTGGGCCCTTGAGTGGGATACTTAGGTTTGAATTATGTTCTGCACATGTGTCTCAGATAAATTGATATACAATGGCATAGGACCTTATACCTTGGATAATTGATTGTCGAAGAGAACATCGAGTCAAAAAACTATAGTCAGTAGCATTAGGAAGATAGTCAGTAGGTTTAGAAAGAAGAGTGAGTATAGGATTTGGACCAAAAGTTCTTTAGCAATAGGGTTTCGGGTAGAGAGTGAATGTAAATGTCAGCATATGTGAAGTGTCAGTCACAATGATGAACTGGGGGAAATATGTATGAAAGCAGGTATCAATAAAGATATTACCAAGTCAGGCAAAGTATGAAGTGAGTGATAGGATTAGACATTTTCAACATGGTTGAGGTTGAATATATAATCTTAGGAAGAAACAAATATGTAGTCACCAATTGGATTTACATTTGAGAGCATTAGGCAACCTGGACATGGTTCTTTTTAGTAATCCACGCTCCCTTGGCATTTAGGCTTTGATACAATCATGAGTGTGACCTTCGTTTTTTGTGTCCAGAATATTCCTGTGATAAAATCTATATATAGATAAGGTGACATGAGTATTTCTTCCACCATTTCTGGGAGCAATATTTTGAAGACGTATAAATTAGTATTGAAGGGACAAAGAAGAGTACACTGTATCTATTAATATAGAGATAATGCATTAATAGACAATACTGTGAATAAAAAGCATAACTGGTTCCAACTTTAAATAATGGATTGAATTGAATCGTGAACATATAGAGGAAATCTTATATTGATATACAATTATTCATTCCAACCAGTTATACATCTAATGTTAATATTAATGTTATGGTTCATCATGAAGAGTGTGTGAGTTTAGCTTCGAAATTGATTATGGAAATTGAAAATAATGTATTTGGAAAGAAGTCTCATGAAAAGACCAGTCAAGTAACATGGAGGAATACATGTGTTCTGAAGCAAGAAGTGTTTGAAAGTGAAACAAATTCCTATATATTTTAAACTTGTGGAAGAAATACATATCCTATGATGTGCAAAAACTGAAGAAATAGTAATGTACCAGTGTTGGATTAAAATGAAGGTCAATATAGACATCATGTCCCATAGGAATCTACTGGCATTGATGTTAAACTGGGTCAGTTACTGTAGAAATATTAGGATTTGTAAACACCATTGATTGAAATTAGTTTTCAGTACTGGGAAATAAATATGTATTTCAGGTGGATGAATATTTCTGAGAATTATCTTCTGAAAAGTTGATTATAAATTTATATACATGAACATGAATGAATTTACAGAGTGCGTATAAGTCACATACCTTTCATATTTTGAGAAATCTGGAGTGTATATATATATATTTTTTTAAATAAACACAAATATACATTAAAAAGTATCAATATATACGCTAATCGTAATTCATCATGTAATATACATCATTCAAAGATGCAAAATATTTATTATACTGAACATGGATTTATGTATAATATTGTTCTACTGGGAAGCTTACACATAGTTTGAATTTTCAGTTCCCACAGCGTTTAGGAGGACTGATCTCTTCTCACAATTTGTATCTGCCAATTCAGCCAACTCATGAAAATGTACGTGTGATACCAGGTAGGATTCTGTATGTGCATATAAAAATACATGTGCTGAGTAGGCTACAGAGAAAGGGAGACAGGAATTCACATATTTGTGAACTTTATAAACACATGGAGGTCTATTTCAATTAAAAATTGAGTAGATTTATAACACCTACCCTTAATCATGCAAAAGGGAAGTCCAACTGTACAGCATGCCTCCTCTGAACTGCTTGTATTTTTATTCTATTTGGGTATTATTCTTCATCATATTAGGATTAGTAGTCAGAGTATAGTAGGGTATGAGTTACTGTCAGGGATTCAGTATTTCGAATGGAAAATTGGAAATGGATCAATGTGTATGCAAATTAGTGTTACACAAAAATTTTCCCACTCTCATTTAGAACAATAACTTGACATTACCTTCACCCCAAGTAAGACACAATTAGAGAAAAAGAGTTAGAAAATCTTTGAATTCATACCTGAAATGAAAACTGCTCCGGATTTCACAACCTTGGAGATGGTAGAGGAGTTTCCAAAAGTAAGGGACAATGTAAAAACTCCACAAACATGAAGATTTACCAGCCTAAAGACGTCTGGAGAAACTGCCTCTAAGATGGACAGTTGAAATATATGTAGTTTTCAGGAACTTTAGCTTTTTTTCTAGTAAGACCATCAAACGTCTTTAAGCATCTCTGTGACCTGGAGGACATGGTTTATAATTTTCCAATGAACATGAAGCAGTAGTGCTGAATTCTCTCTTTGTAGGTGAACTATGGCCACTGGGGGCTATGTGTCTCCCCATGTGGACTGTGAAGCCATTTCATCATCCTCCACTTTTTATAGTGTCTCCTGCTGCACTGAGAGTTTTGTATTTGCTTCATGAAATACAAGGAGTTAAACTTGACCACAGTCTTAGAGGGAGTTCTGTCACATATGGTGGGTCAGGGACTGCAGGAGAATGCACCAACAGGACTTGTATACCACATAGGTTGCCTCCGTGACCATAGCAACCTGATTCTGAACATTGCCCTTAAACCTCTCCATATAACATGATGAGTTTACATACAATTTTCTGCTGGCTGCACCATGTCAGTCACAAGCCATTTGGAAGACAATGGCAGATCCACATGACCCCACCACAGATGTTTTATCACACACTTAATCACCTCTGCTCTAGGCCCACTATTCTGCAGGCTCCAAATTACTGGCATCTCTGTTCTACACCATATTCATGAAAGCCTGTTAATCAAGGCACTGTCTGGTACACTCATGATCAGCAACAGGACATCCAAAGGTTCTTCAGTGCCACCTGGTCATTGGAATTTTAAAAATTTCATGGTATTTATCTAGCCAATTTTCAAGGATGAAGTTGGAGGCACTGTTTATTTCAATTCATTCAGGAATCATTCAATGTTGAGGAAGATCATTTCAATGAAAGCTCTGGAGAACTCTCACAGGCAAGGCTTCCCAAAGAGTGGCCAAAAGGTCACATGAAGCCACGCCCATTGATGTCTAAAATTGAGGTCCATGTGTTTTTTGACTATCAAATATGGCTGCCAAGTCTTTCAGAATTAAATCATGTGATATCCTGTCTGAGATTCCCAGTGCTCTGTGGAAAGCCACCGTGGGCATAGATCTCAGTTTCCAAGGGCGACTCTCATGCGTGGCCTCTTAAAATCCCCACACAATTTATGGCAATTGTTCTTTGATATGTGTTCCAGAACTCAGGCTCTAAGGGGAATGACACCAGAGTTCAAGCCCAGGTGGATCCAGTCATCTCTTCCAACTGCCACAAGAATGACCACAATTAAAACCAAAAGACACCCACATGGCCCTCATCTTCTTAAATATAGACATTCATCTTAACCTCTGGCTGGAGGTTACCATGCAGGATGCATCCCAAGAGAGTGTCCAAAATAATGTCGCTTGCCCCTCATTTGCCTAAAGTGAGGGTGACATGGACACCCTTCCTGTGAACCAGGGGTGATCAAATAGGCCTACCATTAATACTGCTCTCCTTCTCCAATTTGAGGCCTACTGACTCTCAGGTATAGATTCTTTATGTGATATGGAATCTTGAGAAAACACAAGCACCTCTGCAGGGATTTGAAGAACTCATTTGACCTAAAGGACTCCTATTCACACTTGATGGAGGTAAAGAACCTAACAGAGGAAGGCAAGAGACTCATCCACAATGAGTGATTTTTTGCCATTTTGGTTTTGATTGCAAAAATGGAATCTATCTTTAGATCTACCATGTGCTGAGAATCTAAGCCACAACCTCACACAGGCCCAAAAGGCTGATTCGGACACGTCCCTTTTCAAAGCAATTAAGCAAAGAGCCACATGTTATGCCCATTTATTTCCATTTGAAAACAGTTTTCTTCAGGCTTCACAAAGGGGTGGCCTGAGGCAAAGACCTTCTTGACATTCAGGGCAACATAACCATAAGTATGCAAATGAACCAAAGCAGGGTTTCTCCACTGAGAGTTTACTGGTCACACAGATATTTGAGTTTTCTAACATGTTCCCATTCCCTACAGCTATCAAGCACATGGCCATGTCACAGAGCTTGGAGGTGGTACATATCTTGGACTCAAAACCATGGGCCTATTCTTGAGGTTTGCCGGAATTCAGGAAGAAAACAGGAACTTAGAAAGTTAGTAGGTGTTTCCCATGCATAAGGCGAGCCACAGTCCATTCCTAAATCGGGCAGGAAGAATGCTGGGAAGCATTCTACTAGACAGGACACATCCTTGATGCATTCTCTTTTCTAATGTCTACAACCACGGACAGAGTGGGAAACACAGACATAGAAGCACTCGCCTTGTCTAACGACTTACTAGAAACAGTCCACTCCAATCCAAACAAACTGCCTTTCCTACCTATTCTCAGAACATGAGACAAAACCACAAACTCACACCCACACCGACAAAGGCACCTCCTTAACTCAAGTAGGTCTGTGAATATCCAGAGTGTCCTCTGACTGGTGGACCATACTATGTTCCCCTGAAATGGCCTGACCTGTGTCAGATCTGGTCTCCTTGGCTAACTCTGTGAAGGTGTCAGGAGCCAGAGGTGAGCCACTACCTGCTTTCTCAGAAACGGCTCCTCTTTAAAGCTTTCCTGGCATTTGGCCATCCTCACATCAGTAGTTACCAAGAAAGACTGACTCTGTCTTTGGTAAATCCAAACAATTGTGACCACTGGGACTGGGACTGGGACTGGCTATGGGTGACTGGCTTCATGAATCCCAAGTTCAGAGATTTTAATCACCAAGGAAGTGAGGTGAGGTCACTTCCTTCAGGAACTGAATGAGGTTACTGCCTTCGCAACCACTTTGTCCTACCAGTGGCTTCCAAGTGTCACATGAGAAGGAGGCTGCCCCTACTTCCTGTTACACTTTCACAAGATAGAACGGTATATCAATCATAGGCGCCCTGGGACAGCTACCCACACAGGCTGGGTTTGGTCCATTTTCTCTACATTAAGAAGAGAGAGGCTGATTCAGTCAGAACCCTTCATCCTGACCAGGTTGTTTGCCATTGAAGATGACTTTTGCTCTCTCAGGTCTTTTATAGCTGCCTTCATGTTCTTCAGAGATCATTCATGCATGTACCTTTGAGGTTTTCATCAGGTGAAAGATCTCATACAACTCTATCCGTGCTCTTCTGTAAAGTTAGATTGATGGAACAGTGAATGGTTAAGGTTAACAACATGTTTGATTTGGGTTAGAAATCATTCTGCTGGATGAATGATGGTATTTGGAACCTAAAATATTTAAAAGAATATAGAGGTGAAATATAATTATGAAAACAGAAATCTAGTTTAGATTCGAAGCCCAGAATGGCATTGGGACCTTGACTGGGATCATTAGCATTGAATTATGTTATGCACAGATGTCTAAGATGAATCTATAATCAATGGCATAGGATCTTCTACCTTGGATGATTGAATGTACAAGAGAACATCGAGTCAAACAGGGATAGTCGGTAGGATTAGGAAGATAGTCGGTAGGTATAGGAAGAAGAGTGAGTATAGTATTTGAAACAAAAGTTCTTTAGCAATAGGGTTTTGGTTAGAGAGTGAATATTTGTCAGCACATGTGAAGAGTCAATCACAATGATGAACTTGGGAAATATGTAGGAAAGCAGATATCAATAGAGACATTACAAAATCAGGCAAACTATAAAGTGATAGGATTAGACTTTTTCAAAGGGTTCAGGTTGAATATATAATCTTAGGAAGAAACACATATGTAGTCACGAATAGGATTGACATTTGAGAGAATTAGGCAATGTGGACATGGATGTTTTTATTAATCCATGCTCACTTTCCATTTAGGCTTTGGTACAATAATAAGTGTGACCTTTGCATTTGGTGTCCAGAATATTACTGTAATAAAATGTATATGTAGATCAGGTAGCATGCGTATTTCTTCCACCATTTCCGGGAGCAATATTGTGAAGACGAGTAAATTAGTATTGGGGGTACAAAGAGGTGTATGCTGTGTCTATGAATATAGAGATTATGCATACATAGATCATACTGGGAAAAAATATAACTGGTTCCAATTAAATAATGGATTGAATTGATATCTGAAAATATATAGGAAATCTTATATTGATATACAATCATTCATTCCAAAGAGTTATACATCTAATGGTAATCTTAGAGTTATGGTTTATAATGAAGGGTGTGTGAGTTTTGTTTCAAAAGTGATTACGGAAATAGAAAATAATGTGTTTGGAAAGAAGTCTCATTAGAAGACCAGTCAAGAAACATGGAGGAATACATGTGTTCTGAAGCAGAAAGTGATTGAAAGTGAACCAAATGCCTATAAACTTCGTAACTTGTGGAATAAATATATATCCTATTATGTGCATAAACTGAAGAAATAGTAATGTAACAGTGTTGAATAAAAATGAACTTCAAAATACACATCATGTTCCATAGGAATCTACTTGCATTGATGTAAACCTAGGTCAGTTACTGTAGAATGGAAAATTGCAAAATAAATCCAATCTGGAATGGGAAATTCTCAGGAGTTCACAACCTTGGATATGGTGGAGGAGTTTCTCAAAGTAAGGGACATTGTAAACACAACACAAACATGGAGCTCTGCTGGCCTAAAGACTTCTTGAGAAACTGGCTAAGAGGTTGGGCACTTAAATTTATATTGTTGTCTGGAGCTATAGCTTCTCTTGTAGTGAGACCATCAAAGCTGGGTGTGCATCTATGTGACCTGGAGGACATGGTATCTTATTTTATAATGAACATATGGCAGCAGTACTGAATTCCCTCTTTGTAGGTAAACTGTGGCCACTGGGGGCTAAGTGTCTCCCCATGTGGACTGTGAAGCCATTTGTTCATTCTCCATTTTCGTGGTGTTTCTTGCTGCTGCACTGGGAGTTTGGTATTTGCTTAACTAAATACAAGGAGTTCAACGGGGACAAGTGCTGGTGGCTACCCCTACTTCATGAGACACTTTCACAAGTTAGAATGGTATATCAACCATAGGCACCCGGGAACAACTCTCCACACAGGCCTTGTTTGGTCCTTCATATCTGCCTACATCTTCTTCAGGGGTCATATCTGCATGGACCTTTGAGGTTCTCAGCAGGTGGAAGTTCCCCTATATTCCTGTATTGTAAGACCAACTCTGTCCCGCTCTTCTGTAAAGTTAGATTGAGGGAACAGTGTATGGTTAGCATTAATAACTTGTTCAATTTGGGTTTGGAATTATTCTGAGGGATGAATAATGATATTGGGAATCTGCTATATTTATAAGAACATAGAGGTGAAATATATGTATGAAAACAGAAATCCGGTAAGATTTGAAGCCCAGAAGGGAATTGGGCCCTTGATTGGGATACTTAGCATTGAATTACCTTCAGCAGAGATTTCTTGGATAAATAAATATACAATGGCATAAGACTTTGTACCTTGGATGATTGAATTTAGAAGGGAACATCAACTCCAAAAGGGATAGTCGGTAAGATTAGAAAGACAGTCGGTAGTTTTTGGAAGAAGTGTGAGTATAGAATTTGGAAAAAAAAAAAAAATTCTTTAGCAACAGGGTTTCGATTAGAGAGTGAATGCCAATGTCAGCACATGTGAAGAGTCATTCACAATGATGAACTAGGGAAAAAATGTAGGAAAGCAAATATCAAGGAAGACAATAGGAAATTAGGCAAAGTACAAAGTGATTGTTAGGATTAGACATTTTCAACAGGATTAAGTTTGAATATATAATCTTAGGAAGAAACAAATATGTAGTCACCAAAGAATGACATTTGAGAGCATTAGGCAACCTGGACATGGATGTTTTTAGTAATCCATGTTCACTTTCCATTTAGGCTTTGTAAAATCATAAGTGTGACCTTTGCAGTTTTGTCAAGAATATTACTGTGATAAAATGTATATGTAGATCAGGTGACATGAGTATTTCTTCCACCATTTCCGGGAGCAATATTGAGAAGACGTATAAATTAGTATTGGGGGTACAAAGAGGTGTACGCTGTGTCTGTGAATATAGAGATAATGCATGAATAGACCATACTGTGAATAAATAATATAACTGGTTCCACTTTAAATAATTCATTTAATTGATATCTGAAAATATACAGGAAATCTAATATTGATATAAAATCATTCATTCCAACCAGTTATACATCTAATGGTAATATTAGGTTATGGTTTATCATGAAGGGTGTGTCTGATTTTCTTCAAAAGGATTATGGAAATCGAAAATAATGTGTTTGGAAAGAAGTCTCAAAAAAATCCAGTCAAGAAACCTGGAGGAATACATGTGTTCTAAAGCAGGAAGGGATTTAAAGTGAACCAAATGCCTCGAAATTTGTGAACTTGTGGATGAAATATATATGCTATGATGGGCTAAACGTGAAGAAATAGTAATGTAGCAGTGTTGAATAGAAATGAAGTTCAAAATAGACATCATGTCCCATAGGAATCTACTTGCATTGATGTTAAACTGGGTCAGTTAATGTAGAAATGTTAGGATTTGTATGAACCATTAACTGAAGTCAGATTTCAGTAATGGGAAACAAATATGTATTCAAGGTGGATGAATATTTCTGAGAATAATCTTCTGAAAAGTTGATTATAAATCCACATACATGAACATGAATGAATTTAGGGAGTGTATATAATACACATATATTTCATATTTTAAAAAACTTGGAGAGTCACACACACACACACACACACACACACACACACACAGACACATGCACAGACATTAAAAGTAGCAATATATATGCCAATCGCATTTCATCATGAAATATATATAATCCACATATCGAAAAATATTCATTTTGCTTAACATGGATTCATGTATAATGTTGTTCTACTAGGAAGCTGACATAGGTTGAATTTTCAGTTTCAACAGCGTTTAGGAGGAATGACCTCTACTCACAATTTTTATCTTCCAAGTCAGTAGCCTCAAAAGAAATTATGTGTGATACCAGGTAGGATTCTATATGTGCGTATAAAAACACATGTGCTGAATAGGCTACAGAGAAAAGGAAACAGGAAGTCACATATTCGTTACCTTTAAAAACACATGTAGAAGTATTTCAATTAAAAATTGACAATTTTTATAATACCTACCCTTTATCATGCAAAAGGCAAGACCTAGTATACACCAGGCCTCCTCTGAACTGCTTGTATTTCTATTCTCTTTGGGTTATTTTTCTTCACCATATTAGGATTAATCGTCAAAGTCTAGTAGGGTATGGGATAGTGTCAGAGATTCAGTATTTTGGATGGAAAATAGGAAAATGAATCCAATGTGTACGCAAACATATACTACACAAAAATCTTCCAACTCTCATCAAGAACAATGCCTTGTCATTACCTTCGACCCTAGTAAAACACAATTAGAGGAGAAGAGTTAGAAAATCTGTGAATTCATATGTGGAATAAAATATACTCAGTAGTTCAAAAAATTGGAGGTGGTAAAGGAGTTTCCAAAAGTAAGGGAAAGTTTAAACAGTCCACACACATGGAGCTCTGCTGGCCTAAAGACTTCTTGAGAAAGTCCCTCTGAGTTTGGGCACTTGAAATATATTTTGTTGTATGGAGCTTTAGCTTCCTTTGTAGTGAGACCATCAAAGATGGGTCTGCATCTATGTGACCTGGAGGACATGGTTTCTTATTTTCCAATGAACATGAGACCGTAGTGCTGAATTCTCTCTTCCTAAGTAAACTGTGGACACTGGAACCTAAGTGTCTCCCCGTGTGAACTGTGAAGCCATTTGGTCATCCTCCACTTTTCGTGGTGTTTCTTGCTGCTGCACTGGGAGTTTGGTATTTGCATCACGAAATACAAGGAGTTCAACTGGGACACAGTGCTGGAGAGAGTTCTGTCACGTGTGTATGGTCAGGGTCTGCAGGAGAATGCACCATCCAATCTTCTATCTCTCATAGTTTGCCCCCATGTCCATAGCAACCTGATTCTGAACATTTACCTGAAACCAAACCATATAACAATTTGCCTTTACATATAAGGGTCTGCTGGCTGCACCTTGTGAGTCACAAGCCATTCTATATAAATGCCACATTTTTAATCCATTCATCTAATGAAGGGAATCTAGGTTGGTTCCACAGTCTTGCAATTGTGAATTGTGCTGCTATGAACATCGATTTATCAGTATCTCTGTAGCATGCTCTTTTTAGTTCTTTAGGGAATAGACCGAGAAGGGGAATAGGTCAAATGGTGGTTCCATTCCCAGCTTTCCAAGAAATCTCCATACTGCTTTCCAAATTGGCTGCACCAATTTGCAGTCCTACCAGCATTGTACAGGTGTGCCCTTTTCCCCACATTCTCGACAGCACATGATGGCGTTTGACTTCATAATGGCTGCCGATCTTACTGCAGTGAGATGGTATCTTAGGGTGGGTTTGTTTTGCTTTTCTCTGACTGCTAGAGATGGTGAGCATTTTTTCATGTACTTATTGATTGATTGTATGTCCTCCTCTGAGAAGTGTCTGTTCAGGTCATTGGCCCATTTGTTGATTGGGTTATTCATTTTCTTATTGTTTAATTTTTTTGAGTTCTTTGTATACTCTGGATATTAGGGCTCTATCTGAAGTGTGAGGAGTAAAGATTTGTTCCAAGGATGTAGGCTCCCTATTTACCTCTCTTATTGTTTCTTTTGCTGAGAAAAATGTATTTAGTTTGAGTAAGTCCCATTTGTTGATTCTAGGGATTAACTCTGGTGCTATGGGTGTCCTATGGAGAAATTTGGAGCCCGACACCACAGTATGTAGATGGTGGCAAAAGTTTTCTTCCACCAGATGCAGTGTCTCTGATTTGATATCAACCTCCTAGATCTATTTTGAATTAACTCTTGTGCATGGTGAGAGGAGGGGATTCAGTTTCATTTTGTTACATATGGAATTCCAGTTTTCCCAGCACTATTTGTTGAAGATGCTATCCTTCCTCCATTGCATGCTTTTAGTCCCTTTATCAAATATAAGATAGCTGTAGTTTTGTGGATTGGTTTCTGTGTCCTCTATTCTGTATCACTGGTCCACCCGCCTGTTTTGTCACCAGTACCATGCTATTTTTGTTACTATTGATCTGTAGTATAGTTTGAGGTCTGGTATCGGTATACTGCCTGATTCACACTTCCTGCTTAGAGCTGTTTTTGCTATTCTGGGTCTTTTATTTTTCCATATGAATTTCATAATTGTTTTATCTATTTCTACAAGAAATGACCTTGGGATTTTGATTGGCATTGCATTAAACCTATAGAGAACTTTTGGTAATATCGTCATTTTGATGATGTTAGTTATGCTTATCCATGAACAGGGTATATTTTTCCATCTTCTAAGATTTTCTTCTATTTCTCTCTTTAGGGTTCTGTAGTTTTCATTGTATATGTCTTTCACCTCTTTTGTTAGGTTGATTCCCAAGTATTCTCTTTATTTTTTTGATGATATTGTGAATGGAGTGATTGTCCTCATTTCCATTTCAGAGGATTTGTCGCTGATATACAAAAATGCCTTTGATTTATGCATGGTGATTTAATATCCTGCTACTTTGCTGAATTCATTTATTACCTCTAATAGTTTCTTTGTAGACCCTTTTGGGTCTGCTAGGTATAGAATAATGTCTTTTGCAAATAGCGATAATTGGAGTTCTTCTTTTCCTATTTTAATGCCTTTAATTTCTTTAGTCTTTCTAATTGCTCTGGCCAGTGTTTCGATAACTATGTTGAACAGAAGGGGTGAGAGAGGGCATCATTGTCTTGCTCCAGATTTTAGGGGGAATGCCTTCAATTGTTCTCCATTCAGAATGATGCTAGCCTGAGGCTTAGCAAAGATTGCTTTTACAATATTGAGGTATGATTCTGTTATCCCTAGTTTTTCTAGAGTTTTGAACGTAAAGTGATGCTGTACCTTGTCAAATGCTTTTTCCGCATCTCTCGAGATGATCATATGGTTCCTATTTTTAAGTCTATTGATGTGATGAATAACATTTATTGATTTCCATATATTGTACCAGCCTTGCATCCCAGGAATGAATCCTACTTGATTATGGTGCACATTTTTTTTTATATATATATGTTTTTGTGTCTTATTCACCAGAATTTTTTTGAGGATTTTTGCATTTTTCCTGAAATACCTTGAAAAGTATTGGTTTTTGTTCTTCTTTAAAGGTTTTGTATAATTCTGCTCTATACCCATCTGGTCCTGGGCTTTTCTTAGTTGGTAGTATTTTGATGGTTTCTTCTATTTCCTCAATTGATATTGGAATGTTTAAGTTGTCTATATCCTCCTGACTCAATCTGGGCACATCATATGACTTAAGAAATTTATCAATGCCTTCACTATATTCTATTTTATTGGAGTATATTAATTCAAAATAATTTCTGATTTTCTTCTGTATTTCTGAAGTGTCTCTTGTTATATTTCCTTTTTCATTTCATATGCTAGTAATTTGAGTTCTCTTTCTTCTTCTCTTTGTTAGCATGGCTAAGGGTCTGTCGATTATATTTATTTTTTCAAAAAACCAATGTATTGTTTTGTCAATTTTTTTAATTGTTTCTTTTGTTTCTATTTCATTAATTTCTTCTCTGATTTTAATTATTTGTTGCCTTCTACTTCTTTTGCTGTTGTTTGCTCTTGTTTGTCTAAGATTTTGAGATGAAGTATGAGATCATTTATTTGTTGGTTTTTTCTTTTTCTAAGGAATGAACTCAAGCAATGAATTTTCCTCTTGGAACTGCTTTCAATGTGTCCCATAGATTCCGATATATTGTGTCTGTGTTTTCATTTATCTCTAAGAATTTTTTAATTTCTTCCTTGATGTCTTCTATAACCCATTGATCATTCAGAAACCTATTGTTCATTCTCCAAGTGATGAATGATTTTTCCTTCCTTTTTTTATCGTTGATTTTTAATTTCATTCCATTATGATCAGAAAAAATGCATGGTATTATCTCTACTCCTTTTTATTGTCTAAGAATTGCCCTGTGACATAATATATGATGTATTTTTGAGAAGGATTCATGTTCTGCTGAGAAAAAAGTGTAACTTCTTGATGATGCGTTGTATATTGTATATATGTCAATTAAGTCTAGGTTATTAATTGTGTTATTGAGTTCTATAGTTTCCTTATTCAACTT
The DNA here is from genome assembly GCF_048772815.1 of Callospermophilus lateralis. Lineage (NCBI taxonomy): Eukaryota > Metazoa > Chordata > Mammalia > Rodentia > Sciuridae > Callospermophilus > Callospermophilus lateralis. Next base: position 2,193,979 of record NW_027513022.1, read on the forward strand.
TTGTTTGGAAGATCTGTCCAGTGGTGAGAGAGGTGTGTTCATGTCTCCCATGATTACTGTATTGTGGTCTATTAGACTCTTGAAATTGAGAAGAGTTTGTTTGATGAACAAAACTGCACCATTGTTTGTGGCATATATATTTATGATTGTTATGTCTTGTTGGCGTATGGTTCCCTTGAGTAGTATGTAGTGTCCTTCTTTATCCCTTTTGATTAACTTTGGCTTGAAATCTATTTTATTTGATATGAGTATGGACACTCCTGCTTGTTTCCGAAGTTCATAAGAGTGATATGATTTTTCCAAGTATCACCCTCAGTCTATGTATGTCTTTTCCTATAAAATGCGTCTCCTGTAGGCAGCATTTTGTTGGTTCTTGTTTTGTGATCCATTCTACGAGCCTGTGTCTCTTAATTGGTGAGTTTAAGCCATTAAGATTTTTGGTTATTACTGAGATATGGGTTGTTCTTCCAGCCATATTTGTTTATTTATGTTACTAAACATAGTTTGTTTTCCTCTTTGATTATTTTCCCCCCTTTAATGTCCTACCTCCCACTGTTGGTTTTCATTGGTATTTTCCATTTCCACTTCCTGTAATGTTTTGCCGAGGATGTTTTGAAGAGATGGTTTTCTAGCTGCAAATTCTTTTCACTTTTGTTTATCGTGGAAGGTTTTAATTTCATCTTCCATCTGAAGCTTAATTTCGCTGGATACATGATAATTGGTTGGAACCCATTTTCTTTCAGTGTTTGAAATATGTTATTCCAGGATCTTCTAGCTTTCAGAGTCTGTGTTGAAAGATCAGCTGTTATCCTGGTTGGTTTACCACTAACTATAATCTGCTTCCTTTCTCTTGTAGCTTTTAAAATTCTCTCCTTATTCTGTATGTAGGGTATCTTCATTACAATGTGTCTAGGTGTGGATCTCTTATGATTTTGCACGTTCGGCGTCCTGTAGACTTTTAGGATTTGGGATTTTGTCTCATTCTTCAAGTCTAGGAATTTTTCTCCTATTATTTCATTGAATAGATTGCTCACTCCTTTGGTTTGGACCTCTATACTTTCCTGTATCCCAATGACTCTTATGTTTATTCTCTTTATGTTATCCCATATTTCTTACAGTTTTGCTCATGGTTTCTTAACAGTCTTGCTGAGCTGTATATGTTCTTTTTGAGTTGAAATACTTTGTCTTCATTGTCTGATGTTCTATCTTCTAAGTATTCTGCTCTGATGGTAGTATTCTCAATTGAGTTTTTAACATGGTTCATTACTTCCTGCGTTTCTAAGATTTCAGTTCGTTTGTTTTTTATAACCTCTATCTCCCTGTATAGTTGATCTTTACTACTTGGATTTTTTTATGTAATTCATTGTCGAAGTGATCTTTCATTGACTGATTTTTGCTGTCTAATGTCTTCCTTGAGATTCCAGATCACCTGAAGCATGTATATCCTGAATTCTTTATCTGACATTCCATATGCTGCATCTATTACCTCTTCTAAAGTTGAGTTGACCTGCATTGCTTGTGGTCCTTTCTTTCCTTGTCTTTTCATACAGCTTGCGTTTCTTTCTGCTTGGTGAAAATGTTGTGTTTTTGTAATTTTCCCCCTGTATATTTATATTGCTCTTGTATTGTGGAAAAGTCTCCATTGCAGGTGCGGTTGGCGGCTGTGCTGCTCCTCCAATTGGGGTGATCTGTCTACCATGCTGACCGGCCGCTAGGCCTGTTCTGCCGGTCGGTCGTACGTCTGCCTACCTTGCAGGCATGGGTGTCGGCTCTGCTCTGCCCCTACTCCAATTGGGGTGACGTGACTACGACGCCGGTGGGTCGCTGGGCCTGTTCCAGGCACAGGCGGCAGCTCTGCTCTGCACCTCTGGCTTGATGACAAAATGAGAGAGACTCAGATGTTTGTGACTCACTTTCTTTACCAGGAGACCAACTATTTCTCTTGCCGCTGGTATCGATGAAGTTATCTCCTCCACCGCTTTGTGATCACATCAGATGTCTGCCATGTTGGTATCCCATGTAAATGGCAGCATTTCATTCCCTTTGTCAGGTGACCAAAGCAACGGGTGAGTCCTGACCGGCCCTCACAAGCCCCGTCTCAATCCTGTTGCCACTGTCTATGAAGGCTCAGTTGGCATTTACCTCTACAGTATTCAGCAGGACCCAGACCAAGAAACAGTTTCCGCAGGTTCTTTAGCCCTGGGCCAGAGCAGTTCCGGGACCCGCAATTCAGCCGCTCCGGGCTCGGTGTATGTTCTGATAGGAGAACGATCCAAGAAGCAATTTTCATGGGTTCTTTAGCACTGACCCTGAGTAATTTGTCTGCAAGATGAAGGCGAATGGCAACCTGAAATTACCTATTCTGTATCTGAATGAGCTGTGATCAGTCGAAAACATTGATGGTGACATCAGCTCTCCAAGATGGTGACCGCTATCTTCCTGTGTGGTCTCACCGGTGTGGAAAACCGAATTGGACCGCTTCCTTCCCCCATTTCAAACCCAGAATTCAGCACTGAGCACAGTGATTGCCCAGATGGCAGGAGCCCGCATAATCCACAGACTGTATCTTTGTGTTGCTCTCTCGTCGTTTCCCAGCGCACATTGCAGACACTAGCCGTGGGGCGATTTGCTAAATAAGCAGCGTGACCCTCCGTGAGGACAAATTGCTGGTGTTTGAGTCCCCGTAGCTGGTCCTTGTGCAATGGAAATCCTTCCTGTAGGTTTTGGAGCACACCAATTTTCCTGGAAATTTCTAATAAGATAGATTTTAGCCGTTCTAACTCGTCCTTCTCCTGCAAAGTGACGCGGTACAGGTGGGTAATGAACTCCCATCACTGCCATAATATGATCCCCTGAAGTTAGTTTTCAGTACTAGGAAACAAACATGTATTTCAGGTGGAAAAATATTTCTGAGAATAATCTTCTCAAACGTTGATTATAAATCCAAATACATGAATATGAATGAATTTACTTAGTGTATAATAAGACACATATATTTTATATTTTGAATAATCAGCAGAGTGAATACACACACACACACACACACACACACACACACACACACACACACACCTAAATACAGACATTACAAAGTAGCATTATGTATGGCAATCGAAATTCACCATGAAATATATATCATCCACAGATCCAAAAATATTGATTTTACTAAATATGGATTTATGTTGTTCAACTAGGAAGCTCACCCATAGGTTGAATTTTCAGTTCCAACAGCATTTAGAAGAAGTGTTTTCTTCTAATAATTTGTATTTGCAAAGTCAGTTACCTCACAAATATGTACGTGTGATACCATGTAGTATTCTATATGTGCATATAAAAATGCATGTGCTGAATCGGCTACAGAGAAAGGGAGACAGGAATTCACATATTTGTTAACTTTAAAAACACATAGAGAACTATTTTAACTACAAATTGACAAGATTTATAACACCAACCCTTTATCATGCAAAAGGAAAGTACAACTATACACCATGCCTCCTCTGAACTGGTTGTATTTCTATTCTGTGTGGGTTATTTTACTCCATCATATTAGGATTAGTAGTCAGAGTCTAGTAGGTTTTGGGTTAGTGTCAGGGATTCAGTATTTCGAATTGAAAATAGGAAAATAAATTCAATATTTATGCAAATATGTGATACAAAAAAATGTTCCCACTCTCATCCAGAACAATGCCTTGACATCATCTTCGCTTAAAGTAAGACACAATTAGAGGACATGATTTACAAAAATCTGTGAATACATATCTGGAATGGAATATGCTCAGGAGTTCATATACTTAGAGGTGGTATAGGAGTTTCCAAAAGTAAGGGACAGGGTAAACACTCCACAAACATGGAGCTCTGCTGGCCTAAAGACTTTTGAGAAACTGCCTCTGAGTTTGGGCACTTGAAATATATGTTGCTGTCAGGAGATTTAGCTTCCGTTCTAGTTAGACCATCATAACTGGGTCTGCATCTATGTGACCTGGAGGACATTGTTTCTTATTTCCCAATGAACATGAGGCAGCAGTGCTGAATTTTTTCTTTGTAGGTAAACTGTAGCCACTGCGTGCTAAGTGTCTCCTCGTCTTTACTGTAAAGCCATTTTTTCATCCTCCACTTTTTGTGGTGTTTCTTGCTGCTGCACTGGGAGTTTGGTATCTGTTTCTTGAAATACAAGGAGTTCCACTGGGACAAAGTGCTGGAGGGAATTCTGTCACGTGTGGTGGGTCAGGGTCTGCAGGAGAATGCACCAAGAAAGCTTCTTTCCCACAGAGCTTGCCCCATTGACCATAGCAACCTGATTCTGAATATTGTCCTGAAACCTCTCCATATAACAAGATGCTTTTACATACAAGGGTCTTCTGGATGCAAAATGTCAGTCACAAGCCATTTGGAAGCCAATGGCAGATAAACATGGCCTCACCACAGATGTTATTTCAGACACCTCCCAACCACTGCTCTAGGCCAACTACTCAGCAGGCTCCAAATTACTGGCATCTCTGTTCTACAGCATTTTCGTGAAACCAAGTCAATCAAGGCACTGTCTGGTATACTCATAATCAGCAACAGGAATCCAAAGTTTCTCCACTGCCACTTGGTCAAGGGAATTTCAAAAATTTGGTGGTATTTATCTAGCTATTTTTTAAGGATCAAGTTGGAGGCACTGTGGGTTTCCAATCATTCAGGAACCATTAAATGGTGAGGAAACTCATTTGAACGAAAGAAATGGAGAACTATCACAGGAAAAGCTTCCCAAAGTGTGGCCAAAAGGTCACATGAAGCCAGGCTCATTGAGGTCTACAATGTGAGCTCCATGTGTGTTATGACTCTCAACTATGGCTGCCAAGTCTTTAACAATAAAATCGTGTGATATCCTGGCTGAGATTACTTATGCTCTGTGGAAAGCCACCCTGGGCCTAGATCTCAGTTTCCAAGGGCGAATCTCATGTGTGGCCTCCTAAAATCTCAACACAATTCATGGCAATACTTCTCTGAGGACAGTTCCACAACTCAGTCTCTAAGGGGAATCACACCAGAGTTCAAGCCCAGGTGGAACCAGACATCTCTTCCAACCGCCACACAAATGACCACAATTAAAAACAAAAGACTCCCACATGGCACTCATCTTCTTCCATATAGACACTAATAATAACCTCTGGCTTGAGGTTTTCATGAGGGGCACAGACCAACACAGTGTTCAAAATAAGCACCCTCGAACCTCATTTGTCACAAGTCAGGGTTGCCTGGACACCCTTCCTTTGAACACGGAATGATCATAGAGCCCTGCCTTTAATACTGCTCCACAATTCCAATTTGAGGCTTACTGACTGTGGGATTTAGATTCTTTATGTGAACTGGAGTCATGAGTAATCACAAGCACCAGTGGGCTAGACTCTGCAAGGCTTTGAAGTACTCATTTGATGCAAAGGATCCCTATTCTCACTTGATGGAGATCAGGAACCTTACAGAGGAAGGCGAGAGACGTAGTCCACAATAAATGCTTTTTGGACATTTTGGATTTGGGTGCACACATGGGATCTTTCTTTAGGTCCATTAGGTGCTGAGTATCTAAGCCACAGCCTTACACAGGGCCAAGTGGCCAATTCAGACACATCCCTTTCCAAACAATTAAGCAAAGAGCCCCAGGTGATGCCCATTCATTTCCATTTGAAAACTGTTTTCTTCAGGCTTCACAAAGGCGTGGCCTAATCAAAGACCTTCCTGTTATTCAGTGCAACAGAAGAATAGGTATGCAAAAGGCCCAAAGCAGGGTTTCTCCACAGAGACTTTACTGGTCACATTGATATCTGAGTTTTCTGAGATGCTCCAATTCCCTTCAGCTATCCTGTACATGGCCATGTCCCAGAGCTTGGAGGTGGTACATATCTTGGACACATAACCATGAGCCTATTATGGTTAGTGGCCAGAATTCAGGCAGAAAACAGGAACTTAGGAAGACAGTAGGTGTTGCCCATCCAGAAGGCAAGCCAAGTCCATCTATAAATTGGGAAGGATGAATGCTGGGAAGCTTTCTACTAGACAGAACACATCCATTGATGCATGCTCTTTCTAATGTCTTCATCCACGAACACAGTGGGATACCCAGACATAGAAACACACTCCTTGTCAAACGACTTTCTAGAAACCATCCACTCCAAAATGAACATACTGCCTTTCCTACCTATTCTCAGAAAATGAGACAAGACCACAAACTCACACCCAACCCACAAAGGCACCTCCTTCCCCCAAGTAGGTCTGTGACTATCCGGAGTGTCCTCTTACTGGTGGGCCATACTATGTTCCCAGAAATGGCCTGTCCTGTCTCAGATCTGGTCTCCTTGGCCAACTCTGTGAGGTTATTAGGAGCCAGCGGTGAGCCATTACATGGAGATGACTTTTTCTCTCTCAGGTCCTTCATAGCTGCATACATCTTCTCCAGGGATCATTTCTGTATGGACCTTTGAGGATCTTAGCATGTGGAAGATCTGCTACATTCCTATATTGAAAGACCAACTCTGTCTCTAATCTTCTGTAAAGTTAGATTGAGGGAACAGTGTATGGTTAGGATTAATAACATGTTCGATATGAGTTAGGAATCATTCTGCAGGAATGATTGGGAAGCTGCAATATTTACAAGAAAATATAGGTGAAATATTAGTGTGAAAACAGAAATGTAGGTAAGATTTGAAGCCCAGAAGGGCATTGGGCCCTTGATTGGGATACTTAGATTTGAATTATTTTCTGCAGAGATGTCTCAGATAAATTCAGTACAACGGCATAGGACCTTGTACGTTGGATGATGGAATGTTGAAGAGAACTTCTAGTCAAAAAGGGATAGTTGAAATTATTAGAAAGATATTCAGTTTCAGAAAGAAGAGTGAGTATAGGTTTTGGACAAAAGTTCTCCAGCAATAGGGTTTCGGATAGAGAGTGAATTTAAATGTGAGCACATGTGAAGAGTCAGTCACAATGATGAACTGGGGAAAATATGTCGGTAAGCAGATATCAATAGAGACATTAAGAAATCAGGAAAAGTATAAAGTGAGTGATAGGATTAGATATTTTCAACAGGGTTGAGTTTGAATATATAATCTAAGGAAGAAAAAAATATGTTTTCACAAATAGGATTGACATTTGAGAACATTAGGCAACATGTACATGGATGTTTTTAGTAATCCATGCTCACTTTCAATTTAGGCTTTGGTACAATCATATGTTTGACCTTTGCATTTTGGGTCCCGAATATTACTGTGATAAAATGTATATGTAGATTGGGTGACATAAGTATTTCTTATACCATTTCTGAGAGCAATATTTTGAAGATGTATAAATTATTATTGGCGGTACAAAGATTTGTACTCTGTGTCTATGAATATAGAATTAATGCATGAATTGACAATACTGTGAATAAATAATATAACTGTTTCCACTTTAAATAATGGATTGAATTGATATGTGAAAATATACACAAAAACTTATATTGATATACAATCATTCATTCCAACCAGTTACACATCTAATTGTATAATTGCGTTATGTTTTATTATAAAGATTGTGTGAGATTTGCTTCAAAAGTGATTATGGAAATCGAAAATAATGTGTTTGGAAAGAAGTCTCATTAAAAGACCAGTCAAGAAACCTGGAGGAATACATGTGTTCTGAAGCAGTAAGTGATTGAAAGAGAAACAAATGCCTATAAATTTGTGAATTTGTGGATGAAATATATATCCTATGATGTGCATGAACTGAAGAAATATTAACGAACCAATGTTGAATAAAAATGAACATCAAAATACACACCATGTCCCATAGGAATCTAATTGCATTGATGTTAAACTGGGTCAATTACTGTAGAAATATTAGTATTTGTATGCACATTCACTGAAGTTAGTTTTAAGTACTAGAAAACAAATATGTAGTTCAGGTAAATGAATACTTCTGAGAATAATCTTGTGAAATTTTTATTATAAATCCACATACATGAACATGAATGAATTTCGGTAGTGTATATAAGACACATATATTTCATATTTTGAAAAATCTTTAGAGTGTATATATATATATATATATATATATATATATATATATATATATATAAACACACACCCAAAACCCAAAACACACACAGAGATATTAAAAAGTACCAATATATAAGCCAATCGATATTCATCATGAAATATATAACATCCACAGATGCAAAATAATTTATTTTACTGAGCATGGATTTATGTACAATGTTGTTCTCCTAGGAAGCTCACACATAGTTTGAATTTTCAGTTCCAACTGCTTTTAGGAGGAGTGATCTTTTCTCACAATTTGTATCTCCAAGTCAGCCAAGTCACAAAAATGTACGTGTGATACCAGGTAGGATTCTATATGTGCATATAAAAATACATGTGCTGAATAGGCTACAGAGAAAGGGCATATAAAAATACATGTGCTGAATAGGCTACAGAGAAAGGGAGACAGGAATTCACGTATTTGTTAACTACAAAAACCCATGGTGAACTATTTTAATTAAAAATTGACTAGATTTATAACACCTACACTTTATCATGCAAAAGGCAAATCCAACTATACACCATGCCTCCTCTGAACTGTTTGTATTTCACTTCTGTTTGCATTATTTCTCTCCACCATATTAGGGTTAGTAGTCAGAGTCTAGTAGGGTATGGGTTAGTGTCAGGGATTCAGTACTTTGAATGTAAAATAGGAAAATGAATCAAATGTGTATGCAAATATGTGCTACACAAAATCTTCCTACTCTCATTCACAACAATACCTTGACACTATCTTTGCCCCAAGTAAGACAAAATAAAAGAAGAAGATTTAGAAAATCTGTGAATACATATCAGGAATGGAACATGGTTACCAGTTCACAATATTGGAGGTGGTAGAGGAGTTTCCAAAAGTAAGGGACAGGGTAAATACTGCACAAATATGGAGATCTGCCAGCCTAAAGACTTCTGGAGAACCTGCCTCTGAGGTTGGCCACTTGAAGTATATGTTGTAGTCAGGACCTATGGCTTCCTTTCTAGTGAGACCACCAAAGCTGGGTCTCCATCTATGTGACCTGCAGAACATGGTTTCTTATTTTCCAAAGAACGTGAGGCAGCAAGGCTAAATTCTCTCTTTGTAAGTAAACTCTTGCCACTGAAGGCTAAGTGTGGCCCCGTGTGGACTGTGAAGCCATTTGGTCATCCTCCACTTTTCATGGTGTCCTTGCTGCTGCACTGGGAGTTTGGTATTGGCTTCAGGAAATACAAGGAATTCAACTGGGTCACAGTGCTGGAGGGAGATCTGTCACGTGTTGTGCGTCAGGGTCTGCAGGAGAATGCACCAACCAGGCTTCTATCCCACATAGCTTGCCCCCTTGACCATAGCAACCTGATTCTGAACATTGCCCTGAAACCTCTCCATTCAACAAGATGCCTTTACATACAAGGGTCTGCTGGCTGCACCATGTCAGTTACAAGCCTTTTGGCAGATCCACATGACCCCACCACAGAAGTTTTATCACAGACCTGCAAAACACTGCTCTAGGCCCACTACTCAGCAGACTTTAACTTATTTGCATCATTGTTCTACACCATTTTCATGAAACCCAGTCAATCAAGGCACTGTCTGGTACACTCATGATGAGCAACAGGAAATCCAAAGTGTATCCAGTGTCACCTGGTGATGGGAATTTCAAATTTTTATGATGTTTATCTAGCCATTTTTCAAGGATGAGGTTGGAGGCACTGTGGGATTTAATTCATTCTGGAAACATTAAAAGGTGAGAAAGCCCATTTCAATGAAAGATCTGGAGAACTCTCACAGGCAAGACTTCCCAAAGAGTGGCCAAAAGATCAAATGAAGCCAGGCCCATTGAGGTCTACAATGTGAGGTCCATGTGTGTTTTTACTCTCAACTATGGCTGTCAAGTCTTTCAGAATAAAATCATGTGATATTCTGGCTCAGATTCCCAGTGCTCTGTGGGAAGCCCCCCGGGCCTAGATCTCAGTTTCCAAAGGCCACTACCATGTGTGGCCTCCAAAAATCCCAACACAATTCATGGCAATACATCTCTGCAGTCATTTCCAGAACTCAGTCTCTAAGAAGACTCACACCAGAGTTCAAGCCAAGGTGGACCCAGTCATCTCTTCCATCAGCCAAACAAATGACCACAATTAAAACCAAAACACTCCCACATGGCTCTCAACTACTTCCACATAGACACTCATCGTAACCTCTGGCTGGAAGATTACATGAGGGGTGCAGCTGAAGACAGTATCCAAAATATGCTCCCTACCCTCATTTGTCTAATGTCAGGGTGGCTTGACAACCTATCTGTGAACAAGGAGTGATCAATTAGGCCTGCCATTAATACTGCTCTGCTTCTCCAATTTGAGCCTTATGTCTGTGGGGTTTAGATTCTTTATGTGAATTGGAGTTATGAGAAAATCCAAGCACCTATGGGCTTGCCTCTGCAGGGCTTTGAAAAACTTTTTGAACCAAAGATACCTATTCTCACTTGATGGAAGTCAGGAACCTTACAGAGGAAGGCGAGAGACTTCATCCACAAGACTGCTCTTTTTCCATTTTGGTTTTGGATGCACACATGAGATCTTTCCTTAGATTCATCAGGTGGTGAGAATCTAAGTCACAGCCTCACACAGGGCCAAGAGGCTGATTCAGACACATCCCTTTCCACGGCAATTAAGCAAAGAGCCACAGGTGATGCTCATTATTTTCCATTAGAAAACTGTTTTCTTCAGGTTTCACAAAGGGGTGGACTGAGGCAAAGACCTTCCAGACATTCAGGGCAACGGAACAATAGGTAAACAAAAGGCCCAAATCAGTGTTTCTCCACTGACACTTTACTGGTCACACTGATATGTGAGTTTTCTGAGTTCCTCTCCATTCCCTTCAGCTATCCAGTACAAGGCCATGTTATAGAGTTTGGAGGTGGTACATATCTTTTACACAAAACCATGAGCCTATTCTTGAGAGTGGCCAGTATTCAGGAAGAAAACAGGAACTTAGGAAGATAGCAGGTGTTGCCCATTCATAAGGAAAGCCGTAGTCCATTCATAAATTTGGCAGGATGAATGCTGAGAAGCTTTCTACTAGACAGAACAATTCCATTGATGCATTCTCTTTTCTAATGTCTATAACCACAGACACAGTGGAATACACAAACCCACAACCACACCCCCAAAGGCAACTCTTTCCTCCAAGTTGGTCTGTGACTATCCAGAGTGTCCTCTGACTTGTGGGCCATACTATGTTCCCCAAAATTGCTTGTCCTGTCTCAAATCTGCTTTCCTTTGCTAACTCTGTGAAGTAGTCAGGAGTCAGCGGTGAGCCAATACCTGCTTTATTAGGAAAGAATTATCTTCAGAGCTTCCCTGGCATTTGGCCATCCTCACATCTGTAGGTAAGTGCCGCAGCCCGGCTGGCTGGGCAAAATAACCGGGGGGGTGACGAACAACTTGGGTAGACAGATGCAGCAGGAGTGGAAGCCGATTATTGTTGAATAAGAGCGGTATTTATACATTTTACACAGCCTATCTAATTAGCATGAAATAGATACAGCAGTCAAACAATAAGGAATCTCCACACTTAATGGCTCACTTTTGTTACTTCACAAACCACTCCCTCTGGCATTTTGCCAGGCGCCATCCAGACTTTTTTTACAGACTCTAACATTTCTCTGGCAAAATAACAGGTGCCAATCTGACTTGTTTACAGACCTTAACAGGTAAGAAGAAAGACTGACTCTGTCTTTGGTAAATTCAAACAAGTGAGACCACTGGGACTGGGATTGGTAATGTCTCTGGGTGCCTGGCTTCCTGGATCCCAAGTTCAGAGACTTTCATCATCAAGGAAGTGAGGTGTGGTCACTTCTTTCAGGAACTGAATGAGGTAACTGCTTTGGCAACCACTTTGTCCTAACAGTTGCTTCCAAGGGTCCCATGAGATGGAGGCTGCCCCTACTTCCTGTGACACTTTCATATGTTAGAATGGTATATCAACCATACGCACCTGGGAAGAGCTTTCCACACAGGCCTGGTTTTGTCTACTCTACATTAAGAAGAGTGAGGCTGATTCAGACACATCCCTTCATCCTACCAGGTTCTTTGCCATGGAGATGTCTTTTGCTCTCTCAGGTCCTTCATAGCTGCCTACATCTTCTCCAGAGATCATTTCTGCATGTACCTTTGATGTTCTCAGCAGGTGGAAGATCCCATACATTCCTGTATTGTAAGACCAACACTGTCGCTGCTCCTCAGTAAAGTTAGATTGAGGGAACAGTGTATGATTAGTGTTATTA